>NC_139059.1:3638464-4160964 GCF_965140915.1 Aythya marila | reverse complement strand
AAAAACAAACATTGCACATGTGAGATACATTGCATACAAAATGGGACAATTATTTTCTATATAATACAGTAGTCTATAGTAATAGCAGTAATACTCAAAGTTATAGAAATAGGCTTCAAACTACCATCCTGCAATGGACAGGGTACCAAAAAAAAGTAAAGGGGACAGTAAGGGCAGGGGGAGAAGGACAGATCTAACAGAGGCAGCTACGCAGCTGTCTGCTGAAATATACAAACTGGGGGGAGCTAGGCAGTCAAGAAGTTAGGCAAATACGATGCATGGCTATTGGCTTCCTTACTTATTATAGGATTCTGTGTCCCCAAGTTTAATTTGTGATGTGTATGGACAATGCATAAGCGCATTATCAAATAAGTCAGTCTTTACGAAGTTAAAAAAAAATTAGCAACCCCAAACAAACACTCAGGAAACAAACAATACGTGAGAACAGTTCGCTTTGTAGGTGGGGATCACAGTAGAAATCAAAATTAACTTTACTGGACAGCGCGTCACATAAGCTGTATGCTTGTCAGCATTATTTATTCCCAATTCTATAAAAACTGCATTTTTAATTCACTCAAAAAAGGCCTGGAAAGACAGTTTGGAAGGTACATAAAAAGCAGTATTTTCCAAACACAAAGAAGAGCAAAATGGAAAGGACCCCACAATTTCATCATGAATTAGAAAGCTGACTGGCAACTGAAGAGTTCACTACACTGCTGAAAAAACACTCGTCTTTCCCTCAATAGTCTTCAAAGGAGGAAGGAAGCCAGAAGTAAAAGTATTTCCATGGAAAGAAAAACATTCAATAGTAGAGCTACATGCCTCAATCTGTAAATTCAGTATTTGCAAATTTAATAAAAATAACAATTTCTCCTCTATTACTACACACCATAATATTAAACCTTTCATTAGTAAAGACACTTCAGAGAAAAAAACAAATAAAAAAACAACCTCTCAGATATCATCATACAGAACAACATTCATGCTTGTTTTTCTGATTGTTCCCTGCTATCTGGGCAATTAAAATAAATATAAATATATATATATATATATATCCCCAAAACAGGAGCACACAGATTGAACACTCTGAAAGTTACTTTAAACAATGTTGTCACCTAGACTGGCATGATACACACTTTTATACTTCAGAAGACAAAGCAGAAATTAAGCTTCGTTACAGAAGCAACATCCCAACTTCACTGTTTTTAATACACCACCAAAGGGAGGGGGAAACCCCCCATGCAGAAATGAGGGCAACTGCCTAAAAGCACTACTACTGAGGTTTCATTGGAAGCAGCACATCCAGTGCACAGTGCCTGGAGAAAGCACACAGTGACGTCCAAAAAACTACCTGAAGAACTACAAATTTTGTATCTGTCTGCCCTCGGTTTTGCAACTCCGCAGGTAGATTGCACTCTAACTAACCTTGTTAAAAAGTCTTCTTTTTGTGTCTTATAGGTATCTCCGATGCACACGTAGATCCACTGAGGAATAGTAGTCTTGTTTCCCCGCAGAGGACTAGTAGTCAGTCCAATAATCTTATCTTCTGTCCTATGTAGATATGGTAGATCTTAATAGCCCTATGGATGTGCAGTGTGCAGGGTTTTGTTTTGTCTTTTGTTTCTTGAATTTGGTCAGGAAGGATTATTTTGTTTAAGGTTAAAAAAACTACTATTAACCTGTGGTATGAAAGATGAAACTCTTCCAGCACCTTCAATAATAAAATAGTGTTACCATAGCAAACCTCCAGTTTGCCAAGCAGAACTGATCAAGTGTATCCAACAGCCCAATCACCTAAACTTTCAAATCCTGGAGCAACTGTTAAGTTCCTTCACTTCATTTTCAATCCTTCAGATTTCTTTCTTTAAAAGCACATACACTTAGTTTGCTGTGGATACTATGCATATATTACCTTAGCTGTGATCTATTAGGTAAAATCATGTATTTACTTTGCTTCCTAATTCAACATATGCACATTTTTCTGTTCGAGCTCATGTGGGAAACTGAAATATTCTTTAAGAATTCTTACCAAGATAATGTGAATGGTTTTACTACTCAGAGAATGTAAAGTCAGTTTGTTAAACATAATATCCTGTATTACCAACAGTTTGAGTGTTTTGACATTATTTGCTGAGGTTTAATGACTAACATGAAAACACAATCACAAATTCAATTATTTTTATATAAGTTTGTGAATCCAGAAGGTAAAGGGCCAAGTAAAAGTGGTCTGGTGGCAAGTTAACCCTTCATAAGATGAAGGTACTTGCAAAGCAGATTTTCTTTTTCTCCACTTATTTATTCCACCTATGCTGAGGTTAGTTTACATCAACAGTAGTTACATTAATGCTCAACTTGTCTTTCTGATTGTCAGTTTCCTCTCCTTTAGCAAATGTCTCCCTGTTCCTGAAACCCAAGTCAGAAATTGTGTCTCCATTTTTACATACACTGTCTTCTTATAGCCTTGAAAGGTCATAGCATTCCACAGTATTTTAGTAAACAAGAAGCCAGGACTTCTGAATTTTCGAAGTATGGCACTGATTTACTGTGTAACAGTGGGCAAGTCTTGGGTAACTTGCTTTTATTTTTTCCCCTTTAAGTCATGTTTTCATGTTTATAAAGCAGTTTGAGATTTCAAGATGAAAGGCACTACCACATGCATTAAGTCAGGCCTTTGCTGCTGCTTACTTCTGTAATTGCAGATCAATGGTATATATAAAGACAATTAAATTCTGAAGCCAATATTCCCAATGGAGCAGTAAACGTAGTTAAGACTACTAGAGTAGCCAGCCTCATGCTTCAGATATATGAACCCCTAAAGCCAACTGCTGAATTAACTGCCTACAAAGCCACATGGCAAATGTGAGGATGTAATGGTGTTTACAATTTCATCATACAAATTCAGTATTTAACACACAAGCGTTGATCGCTTTCCCTGCCTTTCTTTCTCCCTCTCACTGGAGGGAGGGACACAAACTTCTTCAGCATTACGGTCCTGCTCTACGGCCTATTCATATTTCTATAAATGTTATAGTTTAAAAAAAAAAAAAAAAGAAGTTATTGATTTTCTCAGGTGGAAATTTCATCACAGCTCAAGCATCACCCCACTGTTCTCATATCTGGAGGAAGAAGGTAGCAAGCAACAAATAAAACGGCCAGCAAGGAAATTGGTCAAGTTTAAACGAAAAATACTGATATGCTGAAGAAGGTTCACTAACTCCTCTATTTATGGAAAGATTCAGGAGAGAACTGCAAAGCCATAAATGCAATAAACAGACCAAATTTGAATAAATACGTATAGTTATTTATATGGACAGATACACATAAAGTACTGAAGAGGACATTCTTGACCAAGTACCAGAAGTCTGTTCATAAAATAGGCAAAAAAAGGCACAGCATCAGGTAGGAAGAAAGTAACAAATGGACAGATACAGGCTACGATTCTGTGTTTGAATTTAAACACTACACATCAGTTCCACTGCCAGCAAGCAGGCAGCAAAAAACACTTGCCAATAAAGGGCAAAGCAAAATCAGAGATGAATCAATACTAAAGATGTACTGTGATATAAATCAGAAAAATTAAAATGGTCCAAGAGAATCAGGCAACAAAAACACACGAAGCATCACCTACATTTCAGGAATTAATCTGCTGAAAAAAAAAAACAACATGGAAAAAGGTACAGCAAACAGGCCTATGCAATCAAGAAACATGCACATAGCACCTTTCATCCCAGAGAACCTCAAAAGTACCTTAGAAACATAACAGAATTGTTACATCCATTATTGACAGTCAGCTCTGATGATGAAGTGGGGTGGCTGTTTCGGAGTGGACATTAGTCAGTACCCCAGCAAAGCCTGTAGTTTAAGCCAGAAGTTAGTACTATATTCCTCCTGAACTTTCCAAAGACTTTTGAAGTAGGAATTTAGCAATGACAATGAATTAACGTTTTTTTTCACCAAATGCAAATCTCTCGTGTTTTCTCTGCAGCTCTTTTAAATGCTACTTAAAGGTACAGCTTCAGAATATCAGCCTTTGATGAAGCAGTGAGTCACTATCAATGCTGTCGTACATGTATGTACTGCCATAAAGCATTCTGAGCACTAGCAGTACAGCATTCCTTTGAGACTCACCTGAATACTGACAAGGCAAATCTCACTTCATTGAGGGAAAAAAAGGGGGGGAGGGAGGCAGGGGCAAGCAGGAGGGAGGAAAGGAGAAGACTGGCAGGGAGAGAGCACGGAATTGTAATTTAGAGCATCAGAGAAATTCTGCAAAGATTTATCTTGGACTGCAGTCATAGATTGGAAAAAAAAAAAAAGAACTAGAAGCATAGTTAAGCAAGAAAAGTAAAGGAACATGACAGTGTATAGAAGTAATAGATGCTACAGGTAGAAACACAACTACAGATCTCTCACAAAACACATACCAGTAAAGGATAATTACAGAAATACCTGTTAACAATAAGAATTCCCACTCATAAAAAAACTGATTACAGTGCAAATATTTTTCTAAATGTAAACAGGTCAGCAGGTCTTAAAATACATCACAATCCTCACACACTTAATTTGCAGACAAAAGTAGTACGCTGTAAGCTTTTAGAAACTACTTAACAGATGAGAGGAGGACACCAGGGTGTATGTACACACGCATGTGCATTAACAATGACTGGAAAGAATAAAATGCTTCGAATGGGTTAACAGCAACATATACAGCTTATAAAACCAATTCCAATTTGATGCTAAGAAGAACTTTCAGTCCCTGACAGAAAGACAACAAGCTTTTGAGACTTTAGGAAAATATTGTTTACAGAACTTAATATTAATTTGGTCTTCACACAAACATACCTTTTTCTTTTGACTTCCTGTCTTGTTCTCTCTCTCTGCTTTTGCTTCTGTGCTTGTAAGATTTCCGATCACGGCTTTTTGACCGTCTCCTGTCCCTGCTGCGAGACCTATGTTTCCTTTCTGATCTATCATGGCTTCTGCTTCTTCTTCGGTCACGACTCCTTAACATTTAGAAAAAATTTGTAAAATACAAATGTCAGCGGGTACTCAGAATACACAAACTGCTCTTGGTTTACACTTACAATGCATTGATTATTCACAAAAAACAGGTATTTAAAACAAGGCTTAGCATACTGTATACAAATATTTCTCAGTAAGTAAGACCTGGCTTCACATTGCCTTCTTCATCTCAAACATCCAACCACAAAAATCTTAAGAACATCCACCACTATAAATTAAAATCCAAGGAAAATTAAGAGGGTATAGAGGGGTCACGGAGAAAAGGAAATCAAAACCAAACTAGACCCTGTCCTCTGGAAATATCAGCATACTCAAAGCTCCTTCATTCACCACAACGGTGTTATCTACTTCCAAAAACAGACGGAAGACAATAAATATGCATCCAAACCTGTTTATCCCTAGAACCAGTAAAGCATGTCTACAAATTAGATAAGAACAGTGAAGCTAATGAATCAGTGATGTGACCCAGGCTGACAGATAAGGTCCTCACAAGATTTTAACATCTGGAAAAGTTATGTGAAAATATTTTGTTCCCATACCTGCTCCGCCTTCTTTCTCTGCTTCTTGATCTTTTGTGGTCTCGTGAACGGCTGCACCTTCTGTCAGATGTTCTGCTTGAATGTCTACTCCGGGAACGACTCCTTTTACGCCTCTCTCTGTCACGGGCCCTCTCTTTTTCTTTTTCTTCCTCTTCACGTCGCCTCTTCCTTTCCCTCTCTTCTCTTTCCCGTTCCCTCTCTTTCTCTCTCTCTTCTCTTTCTTGTTTCTCTTTCTTTAGCCTGTCATCACGGTCAGGTTCTTCTGTTCTTTTTCGTAACTTTTCCTTAAAGAAAAGTTCATGGGAAGAAATTAAGATTATTCAAGGTAAGTCATTCAATATGACTTAGTTCAAACAATCTCAAGATGCAGAAGTTTAAGCTTTTAAAATATTTTAATTCTGTCCAAAGGACTGTCTACACAGAAGCACTTTTGAAAATCACTGAAACTTGCCTCCTTTCTCATGGAGAACACTTTTTTTTTTTTTTTTTTGCTTGTCATTAGTACAGGAACACAGGCCTTACAGATGTTAACAAAGGCCACATCAAACTCCTGAGTTTACCTCTTTACTTACATACAGTATAATCACGTAAAATGAAGACTATCAGTGCAAACACAATGCTAAATGTGCAGAGCAGGATTCCATTTCATTTTTATATACTATCTTTGGAGTATTTCAAACACTTGAGGAAGTCCAGTGGCCGGCCTTCTCTTTACCATAGGAATCCTCTGAGCAATTTTTATGCTCAGTAACTTAAGACATGCTTACTTTTAGGTCTTCAACAGTAGCTTTTATTTTGGCATAACCCATGTGCTGCTTTCCCATCAAGTGGTCATCTACCCTGGACTGTGCATCTCCTACAATTAAGAAGGCTCCACAAACTTCACAAACTTCCATCTGCTTCTCTTGGGCGGCAAAGCTCTCAATTGTCTGCAAAAGAACATATTAGATGAAAAAAAAAGAAACATTATTTTTTTTGGACACACGATAGCGAAGATCTTTACAACTTTACTCTTATTGTTGAATAGCACTAATACTTTAATGCTTTTTAATACTTTACTAATATTGTTGAATAATTTTCACTAGTGAAAACTGAAATTCCTCACTGCATACTTTGTATTTCGAGCATCGTACCTGCTAGGACGAACAGTGCAAGAACAGGCTACAAATGCCCATTCCACGTGAGCCAGAAAGAAAGAGTCAACTAGAAGACAGCTGAAACAAACCTTATCCCTCACTGCAAAGGATTAGTTATCTGCAGCTTCCTAGCAATCTCAGGATTAAGGAAAATAAAACTCAGTCTTCTCTTATAGAGTTATTTCTAACACCAACTGATGAGCTTGAGTTGTGATCACCAGCTCAATGTCCAGGCGGCGACCAGTGGCAAGGGATATCTCTCAAGGGTCTGTATGGAGGCTGGCACTATTTTACTATTTTAACGTCTTTCTGGTGACACAGACAGTGGGCTTAAGTGTACCCTCAGCAGATTTGTGGATGACACCGAAGCTGGGTGAGCAAATAGCTGGGCGGTGTTTGGATGTCTGACAACTTAAAACAACACGAGGCTACACTACAAAATTTAACTAAGATCTGAACTAGTGTAAGCTGAACGCACACCTCTAGAATTGCTGTTTAAGTACTTTCATAATTTATGCGCATGAAAACCACTCTCAAGACAGCACACTGAATCAGCACACATAAGCATCAAGTTACCGCCTAATGCTGCCCATAACTTTCACACTTTCAGCACAAAGACATCGTTATTAGGGATCAAATGTTGCACCAAATTTTCAAATACAACTGACAGAACTACGAACATGTTACTTACTGAAGTTGTAGACCTCAGCAATTCCCTTTCTTCTTTTAGCTGTTCAACAAGTTTCATCATTCCTTGTGCCTCTTCCACCTTCCCTTCTGAACCTAGTTCTTCAATCTGAAGGACAATAAAAAAACTGATTATTAAGCAAGTAATGAAAGCAAGAGATCTGTTATAGGGTATAAAACTCACCTGTTGTAGTAGTACATCAATTTTGTCAGTTAACACCTGAATCTTCTCTTCATTTTTACCAGTAGGTCCTGCTGCCTGCGGAGCAGTACAAGTGTGTCATTCATTTATATATATTTAAGTTTAAAGAAAAAGACAGCAATTTGTATGTTTCAAAGGTATTTTCTCATATTCCAGACACGTCAGGAATAACTTTCTCCTGCGTCTTCTCCCATGAAGACCAATAATTATCTACTCTAACATATGAAACACCTCTCAACACAGAACTTGCTTCACTCAGCAAGAGTAAACTATTCAAGCTAATTCCTCCAAACAAAATTCCATCCTTGAACATAACATTTGAGGCCAAGGTAAAGAGAATGTGAAGGTGTTACCTAGAGGAAAAATTATTTGCCTCAATGATTCTTCCAGACTCACCCCAGAAGACTGCTGATTCTGTGACAGCGCCAAACGAGCATGACCTCTTCTAATCCTGCGTTCTACTTCTGCAAGTAAGCTTTGTAAATAGCGCAAAAAGTCTCTTTCATAGCCCACTTTCATAAAACGAGAGCTCTTCTCGTACCTGGTGAAATGTTTTTAAAATGAAAGGTCACATCACTTCATAGTACACAAAAAACAAGCGACACATTGCACTGTTTTAAATTGTTGCTGGAGGTAACTGAATATTATATGTTTAAATAAATGTTTGTGTAGATGAATAAGCAATTAGTTTCTCATGGTTAGCTTGCTATTACAAATTTCAAACATACTAGGAATGCTATTTGCATTAGCATATTGATCAGCATACTTACTGTTTACGCAGATTTTCATCATGAATCTTTTCACAAGGACCTAAAAAGACCACACAAAAAGTTTAAGCTTGCATTCCTGACTGCCAAATTCTCACATCATTGGCATTTGTTTGCGCACCTAGACAGAACAGATCTTTTAACTGTTCCCAGGGATTTTATATCTGCATTTCTGCTTCTTTTGCTTGGAGTTTCAAAGAAAGAATGCCAATATGTCATAGTAATTAGAAAAACAAAGGAAATTCTGAATGACTTGTAAAATTGTAATATAAAACAGAATTTCCAGATCTTTCTTTGTCAGTAAAACTACACACAAAAATATTTTGAGGCCTTTAAAAACGGAAAACTTACATATTAAAGATAATCTCATCAAGCACTTTCTTAAACTCCAAACATTAATTATCTATTTTTATTATAAAGAACGAAGTATTTATCTTCAGAGTAAAATTAAGAGGTATGTATCCTGTGATCATGAAGGGTAGCCATGCTGAAATTCTCCCACCCTCCTCAGTCTATCAAATTCTTCAGTGGACTTGGAATTTATCACTAAAAAAAGAAGCAAGTTTTTCCTAGTGGCATTCTCTAAACTACATGCTGTTCACATACCATAGCTTGAAAGCTACACATAACTTAGAGAAGGCCTTAAGCAGTAATTATTACAGTACAATTCTCTCAAATTAATAAGCTCAAAAACATAGAGTGACATTAAAATAAGTTAAAACACTACCCAGGTAGCATAAACAAATTAGGAGACAACATGTTAGGAGAAGAAAACTACTCCACACCCAATAATTTAGCTTACGCCATTAAAAATATATTTTTCCCCACTTAGAAGAAGGATTTGGAAAAAATATTAATCTTAATATATTGTGTCACTGGCAATCCTTAAAAAGGCTATTTCCAAAGTGTTTTGACAGAGCATTCACCAGTAAAAATATTTACACAGAGAAGGTCAATTGTAATTATACTTACATGAATAAAAATGACAAGACAGATACACTTACCTAAATCAGAACGGGTATTTGTGAATAATTCAGCTGGGCAAAAGCCACAAAGGTAGTATTTACAAACCTGAAAGAAGAGAAAAAAAAAAAAAAAAAAAAGCTTTTTTTTTTCTTCCCTCAGGAATTGACAATTTTTAGTGATCATTTCTGTTTTCTAAATTACAGTGTAAAAGGACCCTCTGTACCCTCTGCAAGACTTCCAAAAATTTTACCAGCATACACCCCCCTATCTTTGTGTTACTTGGCATCAGCAAGTGCTACAATGTGCGTCTTAATGACAAAACACCAAGAACTCCAACTCTCCCTTGACACAATGGTGTTACTTAATCACAGAATTTCTAGGTTGGAAGAGACCTCAAGATCATTGAGTCCAACCTCTGACCTAACGCTAGCAGTCCCCACTAAACCATATCCCTAAGCTCTACATCTAAACGTCTTTCGAAGACTTCCAGGGATGGAAACTTAATTTTAATTCTTAAAAACTTAATTTTTAAACTTTTAAATTTAAATTTTTAAAATTTTTAATTCTTAAAAACTTAATTTTACTTCTGAATAGTTAAGATAACAGGCATAACCTATTTGTAACTGCAAGGTAACCTGTTATTTTGAAAAGACTGAAGTATTAAAAAAAACTTGCTGTGCAATTCTTTAACTGTGAAAATGCCTGTCATGCAAGCAGGACAGCAAGTTGTCCTCTGCTCATCTGTAAGAACTTTGTATTCAGCCTCTATCCCTTCAACACTGCTGGCTAGGTAACTATGAGACACCAGCACTCAAAGCGAGAGGCACTGCCTCAGGGCTGGGGATTCTGGTGTCAGTTACGAGACCTAGGAACATACAAGGTAACTTCACGAACTATTCAAGAGCTTCCCTGCACTTCAATCTAATGCTTTTACATTAAGAACAACGTGCAAAGAATATATTGTGTACTTCTGAAGACACGCACAGAAGACGTTCATTATTTTTTTTATACAGATTTATACTCGTCCATGTACATCGGCTTAATTAGCAGAGTTGGTCAGATCTTGAAGTTCACACATCTCCTGTATCTTTATCCATTAGAAAAGCCAACTGGATTCAAATCAGGAATACTTTCACCCTTGAGGGTCACCAGAGATTGTGAACAATTATTTATTTAATAGACCCTTCCCCAGACTTGATCACCATTAATTTTTAATGAATTGCTGATCCAAAATTAGCCTGTAAATTCTTCTAACACCTCCTATACGTTACACCACTTCCTAATATTTGGCAAATCTAGTAATTGCTACTGGGTGTTACAGCCTAGCTCTAACACACTCATGCTGCGGACAAAGAGCAGCAGCATACTATTTCCTAAAAAGTATTTTGAAGCATCTGAACAAGTGGGTGTGAGTAGGGATCCAAGACCTACCCCACACAACCACCTCGCGTAGTGCCTGTGACACCAGTTGTTCAAATTACAGTGATTTATTTTTCCATGCTAACTGCCAGACTGCAAATCAGACTACGGAGGTTAAAATTGGACTGACTGCTTTGCAATTACACAGGAACACAACCAAGCTTTCTACAACAGCCCGTGGGCATAAAAAAAAAAAGGGAAAAAAAAAGTAATTTATTGCATAATTTAAATACTGCTCCTGTGATCCAGGTTAGGCCACTGTGGCACTAAATACAGCAGGCAGTAATAATTTTTATAACCACAACCCATGCTTTCACTGAAAATACTTAGAGATCTACGGAAAAAAAGCAACAGCGTTAACCAGCCAACCAGAAAACAACAAAAAAAGCTAATTCCCCAACAGTAAATAGTCTCAAGTCTAGATGGTTTAAAAAACAAAACAAAACAAAAAAAAACCACCTCTTTTACTCTCTGCAGTCAGGCCATGCAGATAACACTCCCTTTTTCTGAAGTTCACAAAGACAGAGCATCTGCAGAGAACTAAAGCAAGGGGGGGGGGGGGGGGGGGGGAAGCTACCCATATCTTTAGTGTAGAAGGAAAAAACGAAGCGTGTTTTTATCTTAAGCTTCCCCTCACTTTAAGATCAACACCACCGTCAGGATTTCAGAAGCAATGCCTTCACTCCAGAGTTGGTTCCAATCACTTGCATTTCAGTTAATTCCTCAACTAACCATGCTTCAGTGACTGCAGCTACACAGAAGAACAAAAACCCCTGCCCAGCACAACCAAATCAGTAAAGTAGCTCTGTTACTACTACGTTACTAGCTTAAATGTCAGAAGCAGTCAGGCTTTAACTCATATCCTCCGAGACAGCAAGCTGTATCAGCTTGAAGTTCCGCTTTGCTCTGGAGCTTTTCATTGATGAATCCTCAGGAAAGGAGCAACACCCAGGCTACGTGTGCAAGCAGCAACAGACTGACCAGTAATTAAGCTTATGCTAGTATCTTATCCAATACACACCATGGTCTCAAGGGGGAAAGATTTTGTCACTTAATTGTGCCTCATGTTTTTTCCAAGTTAAGAAAGCAAGCACCTCTCACCTGGGGTATGACCAGTTTTCCTCAACTAGCCACCTGTTTTCTAGGAACTTTTGCTCATCTCCCACTTTTAACAACAGAAGACAAAGATGGATTCGGCACACACAATTGTGTCTCTTCTTCTGAAACAGCTCCAATGGCATGGATGAATTTCTCAGAATAACTTGAAATTAGTATTTAGTAAAGCAGGACATCTCCCAGAAAACTTTGATTTTCAAAAGGACTATCTTCTTAAAAGCCATAATAGATATATGAAAATAAAAATGTTATTAAAACAATTCTCTCCTCCTTATTTTTTCTTACATCTGCATAATTTTATCCAGAATACCCACAGAGGACCCAAAGAGGACAAACCTAAGAGAACACGATACAGCTTCTTGACAAAAGAACAGTTTAAAAGAAATCAATTTAGACTTAGTCTGTTGAATTCAAACCCTGCTAAATATTTCACGTGAAATACAGTGAAAAAACATCTTACCAGAATTTCAACACAAAGAGGTAGGAAAATGTCTTACTTATACACACATATACATCTCACAGGGCTATAGTTTAGGTGGCTGTTTCTGTGATGTCACTGTGGCATTTCTACAAAGCAGCACCATAGCAAAACCAAAACAAAACAAAAGCACAGCAACTAAGGCTTTGTATATATTCCAACAACCACTAATTAAAGTTTAAGTATCTTCAGGTCATACAAAAGCTATATGGGGCATAAAAAAACAATACTTCCAAAGCATGAGTGGAAAATGAATTTGTCTGAGTAGTATGACTATACTTTGGGAATTAACTCTAATCCAAGTAAAACTGGTGACTGCAGATTTAAAGTGGCAGAGCCATTCTGAAAACAGCTTTGTAGCGGCTTTACTTCTCACCTGCTTTAAGTGCTGTCTGAAGAAACACTGAATTCCTGGGGAGAACCAAGAAAAAAAATAAATCACTGACTGTACAAACCTTTCAATATCAGTTGCACTGCCAATGCAAGATTGACTGGTCCAGAACAGAAGCATCTTGAAAAGCTGCATGAGTAAAGCTGAATGGGTCTCCCTACAACCAGGCATCACAGCAAACATGCAGGTGTAACACCAAAGGCCTACTGTTTGGAGACAAAATCTCAAGTAACAGTGCTCTCCAAAAAAATGGCAAAAAATTCAGCACCTGCTAAGGGTGGACTAAATTCAGCACTTCTTAAAAGCAGCTTATGCAGAGACTTACTCGCCCTTCTTTGCAGACATTCAGAATTACTGGCAGAGGCTTTGGCAGTAAGTCATAAGACCACCTAAGCTTGTTCTCTGAAACAATTTATAGCGAATAATTAAAAACAACCACACAAAAATCACAATTTTTTTTCTTCTCAGGAGGCCATGAGGAAAAAGAAATTGGACAATCTCACTTAAGCATCAAGCTGTTTCAAGAAACCAGACTGCAGATGAGCTCCTCTGTTAAAAGAAATAGCATTTCCTATTTCTAGGATCTCTTTCCCTTCCATTTCATTTTCTTGACCTCACAACCAAGTACAGGGTCAGTGAAAAGGCACTTCCCAAGAAAAACTGCTGGGATTAATCAGAGAATTTCCTAGGACACAAAAAGCACAACAATAACAGCCTGACCATATTCTGCTGGGAAAGAGTTATAGGAAGTCTTCATAGCTGCATGCTCAAAAACTCCGCAAACTGGTCTGGAACAGTTTTGAAACTAGCAACAAAAAGAGCAAAGGGAAAATTATTAGAGTCAGAAGCCTGACAAAACAAAACAAAAAATTTAAATGACCTTATGAAGCAGCACTTCTGGAAAAAGCCTCTTCTTACCAGCTGATGGTAGGAAGAAGTACCAAAAGCTGTAGTGACCACCACTAGAATACATAGCTTAAACTTGTGTCAGACACTGTATTAACTATTAAAGAAAATCACTGAAAAGTTGCAGTAATTTTCTGCTAGCTCTGGATGCTATGGTACCTAGTGAAGTCCTTGACATTCTCTCCTCAGAGACAGCCTGCAGAGAAATACTGGTATCAGAGTGGTTTGGGCTGTGTCTGCCACAGTTTTCTCCCTCCCTCGCACCTATTTCATTATGTTCTTCAATTGGTTTTGCTTTGATGGAAAAACATTAATTGAGAGAATCCTGCAGCTATCTTAAAACTTTATCATCCAGGGTTAGCTTCACTTTATGTTACATCTGCCTTGACAGGCTGGAGATAGCTACCAGCCAGCTGCACTTTACAGCTGGTCTGAAGTAGTCAATCACAAACAGGAATAGAAAGGGCCAAGAAACGGCTGAAGAAGCACAGAGCCATTAAAGGGCTGAACCAGAGGTGATATGCTTCAAATGGCATTACTCATCCGTAGCTTATCAGACTGCTGCACTTAGCACTACTCAGAAGTCATATGGAAATATATTCCGTATTTGCATAAACAGGACAACAGGTGATGAGCATGGCTACTTAGCCATGCAGATAATGAACTTTTTTCCCAAAAATTATTCTGATGACTCTGCTATCAAGAAGCTGGACTGAGCAGAATGTTGTCAGCACTTTGTTGCAGCAGGATTAGCCGTGGCTCCTGTCTCAAAGTCCTCAGATGTCATACATGTATTTCAGTAACACACTGGAATGAAAATGGACACTTGGAACTCTCCACTTCATCACAAATTTACTAATCCTTAAAATCCCTTGGAGATGGGAAAGTAGCATTCAGTTCGAATTGTGAAAGCTGGCATCAAAACCAGATAGCTCATCAAGCGCTGTGACCAATTCAAAGCTTTCCCCCAGACAAAAACTACCGACAGCTCTACACCATTAACACTTCTACACTAACATGCTCCTGTTCTACAAGAGTAGAATTGTAGTAAACAATTCTACAAGCGCATTCCTTTAGGCACACAAGACCTAGTAAAAAGGCAGAGAATAATATCCAGGTTGTAACCTACACAACAAAAAAGAGAAAATTGCTTCATGTAGACGAGTTCTTTGAACCCTTACAGTTCTCAAGCACCACAGGTTTTGTAAGCAATGCTCCCCCACCCAGAACAGCTAAGTCCTTCCCCCAAACTGGCTCTTAAAGATAACCTTCCCAATAACAATATTCTACCCAAACAAGTACAAATTAAGTCAAGTTCCAAAAAAGAAAATCAAAAGAAAGAGGAGTAAGTTCTGAGCTTCTAACTAGATGCAAACCAATTTAGGTCTTCCGGCATTAAAAAAAAGTATGTAATAGATTGTAAACAATTGACACCACTAAATCATATTTTAAATATAGAATCTGTATCTTGAAAAACTGTATGCCTATCACAGATAATTGCTCAGTCATTCGTCTGTAACTGCTCTCCATCTCTCCCTACTTTCTAAAATGCTGTATTTACCTTGAAGAAACCATCACAATCTCAAAACAATCCATGAAACGCAGGTAGCCAACGCTTGCCGTCCTTGAGCTGTGAACAGCCTCAGAACTCTCACACCATCACTCATCGACTTGTCTTGCATAGGTGGCACAATAAACTAGAATGCTTGAATCAGTGCAGTTTTTTAGTTACTGTTCCAGAAATACAACTTGTCACGGATACGACAGTTAGCAGAAAGATTAGAACATATGCTACTAATAATTTCCTGCTACACACAAAACAGGAAGCCTTTATGCTAGATCTAGAACTGATCATCCAAAAAGACTCTGGAATACTGAAATATACAGCACCTGGGATGGCAATGTCTTAAGATTAAAGACTTTAGTCACGTAGAAGTTATAAAAACAAGAATTTAAAGGCTTTTCAATATATGATAAACACATTTCATTAATACTGCAAATAAATGCTCAGCTATCACACTCTGCTTTCATAACTTCCTAACAACCTATTCCTATCTTGTATTACATTGCATCTTCTGCAGTTTTGTTGTTTTGTTTTTTTATCTGCCCATCCGTAAGTTACAGATGATAAACAGGGATGAGCTTGTTTTTGATAACGTTCCACATCTAAAAATTGATGATATGTGACAAAAATCTTAAATTTTGGTATGAGAGCACAACATGCTTACAATGAAAAGGCCCCATGTTGACAGATACGTCATTTTACCAGAGGGGACACTAACATGCATTTAACCTGAAAAATAAAACAGCAGTCAAGCAGATGAGTGGATGTTACTATTTGAACCTTATTTGCAATTGCTGAACGTGTCAGCATTCCTAATTTAATTGTTATGGGATGCAAAGAGTTAAAAGTTGAAACACATCTTTATGTTTTAATAGCAGTAAATTTCTGCTACAAATCCATCAATTGACTGTAGCTATCTATTAACACATTCCTCCTTTCAGAGAGGTTGTGTTTAATAATGGTCCTATAAATCTCATAAATAGAATCAGGAGTGGCACAAATGTAACAGCAGCTCCTGCAAGGCTGAAGCTTAACCCTCGGCCTGTAAAGTTGCTGCTGGCCTCGGAGAGAGCACAGCTCTCCACTTTCTAAATTGTCCAAGGGGGACTTGGAAGAATAGACAAGGCCCTGTCTCTAAAAATAAACAATAAAGAAATTAAAAACACCTTAAAGATAGATCCCGATAGTTATAGCAAATATCTTCAGCCTAACATAGTTAAAAAAATCCCTTTTTAAAGATAGAAGTCATCTTAACCAGATTCCGGCTCAAGCCATTTACTTCCTATTTGCAGGGCTGAACAATCCCTATTTGAGTTCAGAATCAAAAGAAAGTATTTAACTGAACACCCAACTGAATAATGATCTTTGGTTAAAAAGGTCTAGAAGGACATTAAGAAATTCAGACTCACAGTTTTCTTCTGACACTAACAACTTAACTACATAGCAGCATTTTTCAAGCAGGAATTATTAAAAAAAATGCTTGAATTTTCCAGTCTAGAGCAGGAAAGGCATCTGTCCTTATCTCATGCACTCAGAGAAACACGTGTTTCAGCCATCTCTAAAATAACACAAGTTTTGTTTGAAAACATAAAATTCCAACCCGTGGGATGCAGATGCAACATATAACAGCCAAAAGCAAGCATTTCTCCCTTCTGACACAATTTAAAAACATCCCAAGAAAATACTAAGGTGGGAGGAGCCCCAGGTAGTTCAACTGCACACTACTTGCAGCTTAAACTACAGCAATTCCTACCAACCATAACAAACAAGCTATCCTAATTGCGACGCTTTTTTTTTTTCAACATATACTGCAACACACAGCTACATCGTGAATGATGAAAAAAAAATATATATTGCAGCAGAGTTCTCATATCTCCCAAAGAAACAGCTAAGGAACTTTGTAATTACTGCTGATTTTTTTTAGAAGTCGGCTGCAGTACTATTAGGATGGATGTCAATAAAAATCGTCATTCACTAAAACTCAACTATGTCCCAGAAAAAAAAAAAAAAAAAGTCCCAAATAACACAAAAGAAGTCTTGTCTGAGCTGTTTATTGCAGAATACGAATGACATCACGATGTTAATGAAAAAAACACGTTAAGTAGTACTAAGTAATAACACTATTTAGCCTAGTCCCCATCTCCTTCCCCCCTTCTCGACACTGCACTATCCTGACTGACAAAGTACAAAAGGAATCAAGTTTTTGTTTGTTAAATGCTGCTTCAAAAGTCGTTCTTCGCTATCCTCCAGGCCGCTCAGTCAGGATGCCTGCACCCCAACCTGCGTGCTTCCTCCCCCAACACCACGTTCGGGGCGAGATCCAGCGACACTTATGCTTCAAACCCCTAACACCCGTCCCGCCTCCCTTTGTACGAGCCAGCAAGCTCCAAGGAAGTTTTGTTTCTGCCCCTACCAGCCTCATTTCAGCGCCCCCAAACACACCCCGCTCCCTCACACCCCCCCCAAACTTCCCCATCTCTCCACCCCGCGCCCAACACACCCTCTCTCCCCTCAGACTGAAACCCAAACACAAGGCCCCAACACCACCCCATTCCCTCAGCCTCCCTACGGCGGGACCTTCCTCCTCCTCATCCTCCTCCTCCTCACCTCAGGGCTCCCGGAGCTTCCCGCCCCGCGGCCGCCATGCAGGAGGGCCGCAGCCTCTGAGGGCCGCACCGAGGGCCCCGCAGCCCCTACCCCAGCCTTAGGAACCCCCCTATCGGCCTGCACACCCCAGCCCTGCCCCTCCGCTGTTGCCCCCGGGGGCGATGCGGGCCCAGGGCCTCGCTCCTCGCTCCCGGCCGGGCCCTGAGGGAGGGCGCGAGGGGAGGGGAGAGGCGGCCCCGCGGCACTCACGCTCTCGTGGTCCCACCGCACGTTGCTGCGCTTCTCATCCGGGGCCAGGTTTCTATCCCGGCCCATAAGCTCATCGAGGAGCTGGGCGGCCGATATCATCGCGTCGTCCGGGCCGAATCCTCGCCGCCAAACGCCGGCTCCGCGCCGCCTTCTCCTCCCCGAGCGCCCGCGCCGCCGCCGGAGTGACAGAGACAAAATGGCGGCGCGGCTTCTCGCCCTGCCCACAATGCCCCGCGCGCCTGCCAACCGCCTCTGCGGCCTGGCCTGCTGCGGGGCGCTGGTGGCGGCCTCGTGTGGGGCGGCCGCCGAGCTCCTCACCTAGCCCCTCAGCGGTTCCCGATTCCCGAGGTTTTCTCGGAAAAATGCTGTGGGGTCGCCCCGAGTGCTGCGGGGTGCGTGAGCGCCCGGGGGGCCCGCCGGCGAGGGGTGGCTGAGCGCTTCTCGCAGCTGGAAATGCTTCATGTGCCTCAGGGCACCTGAGGTGTTGGTTTTTCCAATAAATGTGCACAGTTCTTTCAAACTTGTCTTCGCGAGTCATGTTTTTTAATAAAATTTGCTATTTTTTTATTAGTCGTTTTGGGTTCCCTTTGCTTTGTCTGTATCACCCTGAAAGAAGGGGTTTATTCCATGCAGGACTTTGTTACTGCACAAATGGAACACTATTCTTTTGTTGTTGCAATAATGCTATAAGGTTACAAATTACTGATTTATATTTTACCACATTAACACTCCGTCAGTTTCAGTTTGTTTTGTTTTGTTTTCCTTCCCCGATGTGACTTTGTACATTATCATTACTGAATTTCACCTTTATAATTTTCAACTATTTCCCACTTCCTCAGAATCATTTTCATCATCCGAGCTGCATTAAATTATTATTATTTTTTTAATTAAATTGTATTTTCCAAAGACCTAGAAGGCTGTATTAGTGCTGACCCTGAAAGACCCCCAGGATTCATAGCAGCCTTGTTCAGAATCACTGGGGGCTTTCTGCAAACAAAGTTGCCTGCAGAGTTCCCTTTCCAAAATATGCCCATAAACCCCCCATTGCACAGCACCACAAGGCACTGCCAGGTTCTTCTAAACTTTGCAAATTTTTAATAAGATAATGTGAGAAAAATCTCAAATAATTTTCTTCAGACACGATCTTCTGTGAAGCTATTTTATTTGCAATTGCAATGGCGGGCATCCTGTCAATCAGGAGCACATTTTAGTAAACAAATCCTAACCTTTTATTCCCTATTACCCGATGCGTGATCACCTCCCCTGTTTCCTCATTGGCTAAGTACTACAGGTTCACAAGCTACTCAATGCTCCTTTATACCACATATGTATATTTTTTCTTTATTTTTTTCAACCCTTTAATTTCTCCTTTCTTATGTTTTGAGAACTTGTGATCTTTGTTCTACTGTTCTCACACTGCTCATCCTGTTTTTCTCAAGCTTCTATGTTATTTTGGAACAGTGAAGCCTTCTGCTGTCCACTTACCTACTTAGCATTTCTCCTTATTATGACTATACAACTACCTTGGAATACAGAAAATTAGTTCTCTACTGCAAAAACACAACTTTGTTTCTCACAATAACAACTTACTTCAACAGTTGGAAACACCTCACTAAATCAATGCAACACAACTGGTATGAATCCTATGTCTTAATATTCTCCAGCCTGGGCTTGTCGGACGGATGGGAGGTGGGTGTTTGCTTCAGAAAAAGGGAGCAGAATTGGGCTGTTTCTTTTGGGCTAGTTTCTTTTTATCACTCCAATTGCATTCAGACACCAAAGAGAGAGAGTAGCTACCAAATGGGGGTCCTCAGGATTCCTGCAGGTGTCCCCGCATGGAGAAGTGGCCAGGGTTCTGGCTAGATGCCTGCCTGGAGCCTGGAGTTATTGTTTTGACTCTTTAGAATCGTGATTTATTATTATATATATATTTTTAAATAGTTCTGCTGACTCCTGAAGCTTGCCTTAGGACAAATCAAGAGCAATCAGAAATGGCTTTTCAAAACGAATACTGTAAACAACAGGTAACCTTTCACATTGATTTACAGGTAGACTTTAGGGATTAAAGGATTCTCACAGACAAAGCGAACTCCCTAGAAAAGGCCAACTTCACAATTTGGGAGCCCACAAGAGCAAAAAGGCCAAGAGTTGGCGGCCCAGCAGGCAGGGCTGCGAGTAGGAACTAAAGCTCCAGGCCGGGGTTGTCACAGAGAATAGCGTCCCCCAGCAGAGTTTGGGGAGCGGGGCGGCTCGGGGCGCCCTAAAGCCGGCCGGGGGGGGTCGACACCCCTCGCAGGGAGCCGGGGCCCGGCCGGGGGATGGCTCTCGGAGCTCGGGGGGGGCCGTAGCGGCCGTGGGGAAGCCGCCGAAGGGCCGGCCGCCATGGAGACGAAGGAGCTGCAGGAGCGGCTGCGGGAGGCGGCGGCGCTGGGGGACGCCGAGGAGGTGGGGAGGCTGCTGGGGCTCGGCGTGGACCCCAACTCCCAGAACGAAGTCAACGGCTGGTGAGGGGCGCGGGGGGCTGCGGGAACATCGCTGCTGCTCGGTGAGGGGCTGAGGGAAATGAAAATATCAGCCCCTCGCCGGGCGCTCCCCTGGGCGGGTGTTAGAAGAGAGGAAAGGGTCAGGGAGGTGTCGTTGTTAGACAAGTGTCAGTAAGGAGGCTGTGGGTGCTGCAAACCCCAGGTGGAAGCCAGCTGCTTTTCATGCCTTGGTGCCTCTTCAGGTCATTGTTCTCCAGTTTTTTTGGAGAATGTAAGGCAACAGAGCAAAGTAGCCATCAGAAAGTAAACTTCAGCTTGCCAGGGAGCGTTGCCTTATAACAAGGCTTGTTTTATTAACTTCTAAACCAGATTTGAAGATAACTTTCCATTTTACGTGGGAAGTTGCTGGCTGTTTCAGTGACACACAAACTCTTCAGCTGACAACCCTAAACCCGAGACTTTCCTGCAATGTCCTGTCCCAACGCTTGCAGGTTTGGGACTGCATCCCAGACCCTTTGGCATAGGAAACAGGATGTGCTCAGGCATTTGCAGAAGCTGTTTTCCTGAAGTTAATTCAGGCTGTAGTTTCCCTGATGCATTGTGATTGAACTTCTAATTAAAAAAAAAAAAAAAAAAAAAAAAAAAAAAAAGGATAAAATTAAGAAAGCAGCTGGAGTTTTACAGGCGAAAGCCTGACCAGTAACTTTGAGAAACGTGGGACACCGACAGCTTTCAAAGTGTGAGGATTAAAACTGGAGCTTGTAAAAATCAGTGATTCCTAAGACTTTGAATCCGCGTGGTGTGTAGGATAAGCAGCTGCTTGTGGTCAAAATTAGTTTGTATCTAAAACCGTCACGTAGCAAAGAAATCTGACATAAGTATTTTTAAAAATAACGATCTGGTCATTTTTAACTGTGACAACAAATGGAAGTTTGCTGTTATTGAAGCCTTCTTGTTGAATTTAAGTTTTCCCAGTGAGCCTCTCAGTATGCCTGATGCAAAGAAGGTGCTGAGGCTGAGGGTAGGTATTACTCCTCTGTGTGAGACCGTATGAAATGCTCAGGGTGGATTCCAACACGAGGCTAGGGTTGTTGAGGCTTACGGACCTTCCAAACAAACTACACATGCACATGTTGTACATGTGCAAGGTCCCACGCAAATCCTGGGGATTTAACATACAGAAACAGCTTATAATCCTCACTGGAGGGTCATCACGCGAGCAGTAAAAGCAAATATTGGCACATACTGTGCACTTTCTCCCACCACTTTGGTCCAAAGGAGTTTATGACTCAGCAGTGTGCCACTTCTGAATTTATGGAAACTATTCACACTTACGGAAATATTTGTGAGAGGTCCAGAAAGCACCACACAGCAAAACCACCCTAACCAGGTCTGAATTTCTTGAAGCTTGTCTCAGATGTTGTGGGAAGTTAGGAATACTTTCTGCTAACAAAATTATTTTATCCCATTTTAAAATGGTACTTTCTATCTGAAATGCACAGCCCAACCATGGAGATGGAGTGTAGGATTCTGTAATATTGTTAGCAGTGTCAGCTCTTTAAAAGAATTGGCAACACAGTTCCTAGAATCATCTGTGAAGAAAAAAATGTGTACACATATACTGACACTTATGACACTTCAATTAGACTTAATTCTACATAACAACACTTGCTGCAGTGACTAGTGCCATTACGTTTAATTCAAAGATACTTTCTGTCATCAAGGTGCATTAATTTTAGTAAGAAGAAATTGTAGAAATAAGCTTTTTGTTTTGGGTAAGTCAGGCTTAAATCAGAATACATAACAATGAACAGGGTTTTGCAAGTTATTTTGTCCTTTTGTGGTTTTGTCTAACTTGTACCCCTCCAATAGATCAGTCTTTATTTTCTCCCTTACATCCTTTTATACATGAAAACTTAAAAGAACAGAATTTTATATACCAAGTTCGATGTTATTGGTCAAGACGCGACTGCAGTATATTGACTGTGTTTCTTTCATGAAGAAGAAAAAAAAATATTTGAAATTGACTTTCAATTAAAAGTTTTTTCCATTATAAGTATGTCATTTAGTTCTGCTGTATTTTATTTGATTCTTCAAACAAACAAGCACCTTGGAGAATGGTTATGTTCGTTTTTTCTAGAAGAGTTTCCTTCAACTAGAGCTAGAACATTAAAAGGTAAAAACTAGAGAAAGGTAATACATGACTAGAACCTAAGATAAGGAAAAATGGTAAGACTGTACAGCAGGTTATATTATAACGTGTAAGTCTACGAAGTCTATAGTACTATTGCTAAGGATGTCTTGAACTTTAAAAATACTGCTGTGGTAACTTGGTATCACAAGCATTAGAGCAAAGGAAAACTACATCAGCAGGTGTCACTGCAGGCTCCAAAACCAGTGCGAATTTGCAAGGGGCATTGCTATTAAAACTGCTTTTATGTTAGACATGCATTAGATCTTGTTCTAATATGCAGCAAGAATGAGTGGAAATCATTCTGCTGTAATTTAGTATTTCAAACAGTGTTAACATCTTCCATGTGCAGGACTTGTTTGCACTGGGCATGCAAACGGAACCATGCTCCGGTGGTGGCTTACCTGCTGCACTCTGGTGCCGACAAGGAGATCCTCACCAAGAAAGGAGAAAGGCCGGTCCAATTAACGTCAAAGAGGGAAATTAGGAAGATGCTGGGAGGTAAATCTATTGCCTATGGGATACGTGCTCTTTAAAGATGATGGGAGGAGGCTGTGCAAAGCACTTATGTTCCAGTGTTATTTTGCATTGCCAAATATTGTGTTAAGTTTTCATAATAACTGTGGCTTGATCTCTAGGGTGTTTGCTTAGTGAGAAACCAAAGTTTAAGAAAGGATTACCAACAAATTCCATACCCAGCTAGCCAAGTCTTTTTCCTTTCATACTGAAAAACAGTAAAAACTATTTTTTTTGAAAAATGCCATGATTAAATCAGTCACAGATAGATGCAGATTCCAATTTTCAAAAGGAGAACAGGGGAAAATATCTCAAATTTGAATGAAACCCTTACAGCGTATGAGCAATAAGCAATTTTCCTGTTGTTCTATGGAGTTTAGACACTGTTCAATAAATTGAAAATTAGCAGCCTGAAGAAACAGCTCATTAAAGCATATTGCAAGAGCATTTTTGTTGGATTTTGTAACTGCTGGAGTGGAGTAGGCTTTGCTGCAAGAAGTGATAAGTAATTTGAAATATGGTTGATTAGCAACCTTTCTCTTCCACTTTGTATTCCTTTGTCTTTGTTTTCATTATTGTCTCCCAGCTGTTGAATTGCTAATGTTTCAGTTCTCCCAGGACTGCGTGTTCTTTTCCCTTTATCCCCTGCCTTAATATCAAACATTATATTACCCTTTGTTTTTCATTGCCTTATACATTATGAAGATGATAGCATTATACCACTAGAGACCATGTAACAATGTGCTGGCTACAGATTAAAAATAAATAAAGGTTTAAAAAAAGGCAGTATTTAGAAGGAAATAGCACCCCCAGAATTATTTGTATTGGATTCTTGGATAATGTTGTTTTGTTTGTTTTACAGTGGAAGATGATGAACTCCCAGAGCTAAAAAACGATTCAGAACTGCCAATCATCCCTAATTATCTGGCTAACCCACCTTTCCCTTACATTTATAATACCATGAGTAACAATATTCCAGATCCCTCTGTGAATGGGAGTATCTCGTGTGCAGAATTGCAAGATCCTGACTCTTCTCCCTTACCTGAGCCATGCACACAGGCATCAGTACAGCAGGAGAATGCTGCTCCTGAGGCAGCAGGCAGTAAGGGAGCTGCACCATCTTTGCCCGGAGGCTGCGCCGTACCACGATGCTCAAATCCTGCCGTGCAGAACGGCCCCGTTTACCAGACACCTGCATCTTGGAGCAGAAGTCCTCCTTCACCAGTTGGATCAAAACAGCCTGGACCTCAGCTAGGGAACGGCTCCTGCACGGGGCCTGTTCCAACGTTTCAGCCGGTTTTCTTCACAGGAGCTTTTCCACTTAATATGCAAGGTAACAGTAAAAGCCTTTCTTCTCACCTTTTTCTTAGAAATTTTCTCACCTCGGACAGTGAAAATGGACTAGTCAGCGTTACATGTACTCACAGTACTTCTAGAGGCTTTCAAGTTCTTGCGCATTAGGCATCCAGAAAACATTTGAAGGGAATTTAAGAGGCAGATATGTTGTTTTTGCTGGAACTGTTATTAAAATATTGATGAAAACATTTGCTGTTTGTCTCAAATGCTATGAAAGCCTACAGAAAGTAGGGTAATCTACCTCTCTAAATGACATACCCTTCAAATAAAGAATGCATGTAACCAGTCAGCTGGAGAGAATCTCGGCTGGCTCAATCTGCAGAAAGACCTGAGTATTGAGGTGATCTATCATTTCTGTGGGTAAATATTGCCTGCCCAAGCAGGGATATTGTCCAGTAGTTTGCTTTCTGGGGATTCTTGTATTATTACAAATGATTAAAAAAAAAAAAACCAAAAAAAAACCATGGCTAATAGAATGTAGAAATACTTAGTACATTTTTTTTTTCAATTCTTTTACACATCTGCCTATGAATGTACCTTTTTATTTTGAATAGAACTGGTGCTTAAAGTTAGAATACAAAATCCTAGTCTTAAAGAAAATGACTTCATTGAAATTGAACTGGACAGACAAGAACTGACCTATAAGGAACTGCTCCGAGTGAGTTGCCGTGAGCTGGGTGTTAACCCTGAACATGTACAGAAGATCAGAAAATTACCAAATACAATGCTAAGAAAGGTAAGAACTCTTAATTTTGAATGCAGTAACTTATAAAAAAAGATTTTTAGGTTACCATCAAAAGTAGTAGTTCATTTATCACCTGCATTATGCACTTGTTACAAAAAGTTGACTAGTTTGTAGCAATGCTCACTGTCTTAGAGACTAAAACACTGAAGAGGAGGAGTTAGGTGGTTAGTTGTGTCTGTTAGTGTGTGTTTCACCAATGACCCATGCACTCAAACAGCACTGTAGTGTTTTTATAGTGTTCTAGATTCCTTCAGACTTCCTAATGGTCTGGCCAAAGTTCCGTAACAGTCAACTGCAATGTTTGCAGAAGGTATGCGTGAAACAGTCACCAATTTTTATTATTACTATTTATATTCTAAGTGTTCCATGATTGGTCACTTTGAACTGGGCAACTAAAAACTCCCTTCAACTTTCAGCACTTAGTAGTGGTTTGTCTTCCTATAAAAAAAGTTCTTAAGTTTCTTTATCGTTTCCTTCCATAAACATTCAGTATTGAGCCCTATTTATATCTGATTTCTCCACTACATACTACAGTGCAAAACCATACTACTGTGACCTGTTAGCAGTGTTTAATGGGCCTGTAGCACTTAACTGAGTTTTTCTAGTTCAATAAGGACTGTACACAGTCCTTTTTTAAAATTATTTAAGAAATATTCTGAGTGCAGGTCTTTGAATGTAACTTTTTTCACTTCTGTGACATTTACCTGTTCAGCAGACAGAAAATGGACCTGCTGACCCGTTTTCCTGATTAATGGTTCACCTCTCTTTCACTCTCAAATGCCTCTACAGCATTGTTAGCTTCAGTCGTGGAGCTAATCTGATCAGTACTGGATTAATAGACTTCAGTGTACTGCATCTTCACCGAGTACAAGATGACTTACTATTTATTAGTCAAAAAAAGGAAAAGGAAAAAAAAGACTTAAGCAATTCTATCATTTGGCAACTTAGGTTGTTGTTGAAGGGAGTACCTCCAGCTCTTGTTACTCCAGACTGTCTTGGTAGGATTGCAGGACACTTACTGATCTTTGTGCTGACACAAATTTGATTCTACTGAATGCTGTCTAGCAGCAGAGTACTGCTGCAGAGGCGATCAGAGCTCGAGCTGTACTGGGGGAGGGTGTCTTCCGTTGGTCTCTAAAGACGCTGCTGAAGCCAGCTCAAGGATGGTGTTGGTGGGCTGCTCTAGAGGAAGCTGTGTGCAGGTCTGCAGGTCCTTCTTGAGTGGATGCAAGAAATCAATTCATAACCTTCTAAGAATTACCAAAAGGGGGAAGAATGGGGGCTGAGGTGGAGATCAGCAGCATATACTCAAGGAATATAGCATGCAGTAGATCTTAGAAGCACAATTCCATTTATCACTTGCACTCCCTGTCACAGTGTTGCACTCCTTCTAAAAGCAGACTTAGGCAAGTAGCTGAATCGGATCCCAGAACAAATATAAGATGCAGCAGGATGTCTGCCTTCCAGTTTACTGTAAAGAACTGTCATATTTAGGGATAAATACATACTTTGTTTTAGTATAAGCCTACTATTTAATTTACTTCTGCTAAATTGAACATACAGTTTATCACCTAACAACTGACTGTATTTATTTAAAGGACAAAGATGTTGCAAGGCTACAGGATTTCCAAGAACTGGAGCTTGTTCTAACAGTAAGCGACAAAAACTTCCTTTTCAGAGTCCCAACACTTTCTGAACGGAGTGGTTATAACAAGAAGGCATCAGAACTGACATACTAATTGTTTAAAGAGTAAAACAAAATATTTGTATCTCTCATTTTAAAATAATATTTGAAATACAGTATCTATAAGGGCTAATGATGTGAAAAAAATCTATTTTGTTAACCTTGAAATAAACTAAAGATGTTATGCACAGTTACAGCCTCTAGTTAATCTAAGAGTAATTAGTCTGATATGAAAGTAGGTTATGCAAATTATGCAAAGGAAGTATTGGTAAAAATACCTGTTAATGCAACACTTTTCCTTACAAAAAAAAAAAAAAGAGATAATCTTGAAATACTGTAGAGGTAGCAGCTCTCAGGGAAAGGCTTACCTTAAACTGTTCTAATAATTTGCTATAAAATAGCAGAGGTACTCATGCTAAAAAACCTGCCACGAAACCCATTTAATATTTGTACTGAGTCCGTTACCATTAGCACTCACTTTCTAAATAATTTATTTTTAGTCAGATCATATTTAGAAGGAAAAAAACAGGAGGGTTTAAATCTGTGTAAGAAGCACAAAACTATGTCTAGTTTAAATACTATTAAGTGACTTATTACCTGTGATTTCTTAATACCTGTTTACACCTTTCCCTATTTCTCAGGTTGAAACAAAAAGTGACCGTGATTATCCAAATCATAAATGTGCTCTCAACCAAAATCATAGATCCATTTTATTGTTGTCTGTCAATATATGGTATTGACATGTGCAATTTAAAATACTATTTTTGTTACTGTATTGAAAATACATTTCTCCAATGCTGCTTTTATGTTCCCCTTTGGAAGCACAAGAATTGTAATTTTATTGACTTCTTACACCTACATTCCTGAGAAAAATCATGTATGGAAACTTTAAAAGTTGCCTGTGTAAGAAGAAACTAATGAAATGCCCAGGGTTTTCTGAGCTAATATAAAAGTCTTGATGTTCCTATGCAATGTGCTATTTTTTTTTTTTAAT
Organism: Aythya marila; assembly: GCF_965140915.1. Taxonomy (NCBI): domain Eukaryota; kingdom Metazoa; phylum Chordata; class Aves; order Anseriformes; family Anatidae; genus Aythya; species Aythya marila. The sequence continues at coordinate 4,132,946 of NC_139059.1, read as the reverse complement.
GACTTGTGTTTACCCATATTGCTTACTGAAAAAAACACTATTCTTGTTCCATAAAATTCAAAATCAGACTGCTGTGATATGAAATTCTGATATAAATAAATTGAAAAGTATTTAAAACAGCGAGCTGGATTTTATCTAACTTTTTAGGATTTTAATATTTACTCAGTCATCTGCATTTGAGGTAGAGTTGTATTCTGATAGCATAACTGTAAAGTATGTACTATGAATTAGATAAAAAAACTAAAGTACTCGATATAAACAGGCAGACAGATCATACCAAACTGAATTTCCCACAGCTTGTCTTCTCCCCTCTTCCCTCCCTGCCCCTCCAGTTTCTTTGGAAACTCCAGCACCAAAGGACTTTGTTTTTGTGTTGTCTGATAGAGTTTACAGCTCAAATTAGCTGTACATTGCACATGGACCTGTGAAATGGGTCTTACAGCAGCAGCCTGCAGAGAAGGGACCCACCCAAACTAGCTGGAGGAAGTGCTGAGATGAAAACCCTCTAAACTCTTACCACTCTTCTCACAGAAGATGACTCCCTCTGACTGGCGTTAGGTGTCCTTCACAGCCTTTTCTCCTTTCTCGGAGACAGGGACAGGAACAGAAGTCGCTCTTCCCCGGCAGTCAGAGCTGTCGCCGGTATTACAGCTAAGACAATAGGAACTGGTACCCAGGTTTGCCCACGCTCTCCCATCCAGTGAATAGTCCTCTGGGCGCTGGGAAGCAGCTTCAGCAGGAGTGAGTGAGCACACAAGGGGGAGCCCTCTCCCTATCTGCTGTGTAGGCAGATGCCCAGCGCTCACCTGAAAGCACAGAGCCGTGCAAACACCCAAATTTCCTGCATCAATTACCTAGATTGAAGCTCGGTCTCCTAAGGACAATATCAAAACATTCTGTCACCACAAAATAGCCTCTTGTGAAGGCATTAGAGGTCAAATGTGGTCTGAGTCATCAGCAATATTGATTTCTTATACTAAAATGCTGGTGGTATATTACCTTCTGTATAATGGAATAATAAAATTCTTGTTCCTCATGTCATGCCTTGTCTTTTGCGTTGTCCCTGGCACACAGAACAGCCGTGGTTTATGCACCGGCTCTCTAAATGCCAGCTAAATCCATAAAGGTACCGAGCTGTTGTGGATTAACTAGTTAAAAGTAATGGAGAACAGCTCAGCTGTTAGGCTGATTGCCTTCATTGTTACACTAATAATCTTGTGCAGATGCTGATAGATAACTATGCATTCAGAAGAATATTTTTATACATTATGCAGTTTATACACAGAAGATACTATTAACACTCCTAACTTAATCTGATAAGTGTATAACCATTACATTACTGTATATGATAAATAATTCATTACTTTGTGCATTGCTATGTGAAATGTTAATTTCAAATGAATGCTTGGCTGCAGATTTCTTGTTTCAGTTTAAGAAGTATCGTTTGTAACAATTAATAAATGATTATTTTTTGTCTTCTCAAAGTTTTTTTTTTGGAACTTTACTTATAGAAAAACATAACTTCTTCTTGCCAGGTAGTTTTCCATAGTGTTTCCTACACCACCTAGGAAGTGAACAACTAAAGCAAAGGATATTCTATCAGATTCTAGAAGCACATATTGCCTAAACACAATACTCCCCATAATTTGAGGAGGTTTCTCTATCAACAATAAGGTAGATACTTCTGTATAACAAATAACATTATTTCAGGTGATAAGAGTTGAAAGAGTGAAATAATATCTACACAGAATGCATGTTCAGCTTAAGCTGAGGCTTACTCATGGCAACTTCATACAGGAGAGGTAGAAAAAATGGCAATACTTGTGTGCTTATCATGTCCCTGCAGGCTGGGCTCTAATAACCTGGCAGAAATTGCATAATTATTTACATTAAGCCATATCTGTAGCTTTAGTTTTAAATACAAATTATTCATAACCCTTAAGTTGAAGAAGAATTTTATAATCCTCAAGTTTCACTAGGTAGGGATATCAAAGGTCCTGGGATAAATCACAGACTTGAAGCTGACGTGTTCATCTCTATTCTCCTGCAATGAGCAGCTTGGAACCACTCAGAAACTAAACGTTCCTTCACTGTTTGTTCAAGCTGAGCCACTGGGCCTGTCTTTCCACTTCAAAACCAATGAACCCTTATACATAAGACACAAAACAGGTGTATTTTGTACCATGAATATAATTTACTAATTATAAACCAGAATACAGTACATATTGCCTTGTGATACATACATTTCCTTGGCAGAGTGCTTGGCATTCTTTGGGAAAGAAGCATATAATAAAATATTTTATAGAAAATATTTAAAAATATAAAATTCACTTTCTGGTCCTTAAAATTGTAAAATACTTTGTTAATGTATCACAAGTCCACTACAAAAACTTTTGTAAATTACAGTACATTCACAAGTCACTTTTGTGGCAAGTCAGTTACAAAAAAAAAAAAAATTAACCAAAAAAACCCTCAACAAGGGGTCATCTTCTCATGCTAGTCCAGCATCTTTAGCCATACTGTAGAAAATACCCTTTGATGCTATAAGGTTTGCAGGTGTATCAAATTCAGCTATGGTTCCGTTGTCTAAAACGAGAATCCTGTGCAAAACAAAAGGTGGCAGTAAAAGATATGTCAAAATTCCTCACAGGAAATGTGATACCCATTTCTATCATAAAGCAAATACTGCTCTAATCTTTCTCTTGACTATTTTGCTCAATTATTTTCACACACTGAAGCACAACAGATGATAGACGTTCTCCCTGAACTGCTGTTTGACTTCAAAAAGTACAGCGCAATCACCATCTCCCAGAAAAAAAACTAAATATGGTTCCATTGGTAGCTTTGTAAAACATAGTACTGCAAAGCCATGGAGAGGCTTTGGGGAACGACTTGAAAAAGATCATTAAGTATAGTAATAGGGTTTGAAATAATACAACAAGTGAAAAGGTTACAGCAGCTGCTGGTTAAAAAATGGATCCCTACATTTGCTGATAGTGCCATTCATGCAACTGGGTAGTATCTCTTGCACAGCTTTGGTTAATGAATTAGAACTTATGCCAACAGTAGCAAAATAAAGCCCAGATATCCTAGGATTATATGGCTTAAACATCGTTGCTTATGTACTATCTGACAAGAGCACCAGCGTGACTATCTGGAGACAAATCAGACCCTGCTTCACATACCCAGCACACTGGCAAGCCCCAACACATGCACCATTAAGTGTTTTACCTCGTGTAATCCATAATTGTGTTCAGCCTGTGTGCTATTGTCAGCACCGTGCAGTCTTCAAACTGAGTCCTAATTGTCATCTGGATAAGATCATCTGTCTCCAGATCGATAGCTGCCGTTGCTTCATCTAGGATCAGGATTCTCGTCTTGCGAAGTAGCGCCCTTGCGAGACAGACGAGCTGCCTTTGGCCAACACTGCAAACAGAGACAAGGCTTTCACAGAGGCCCCACTGCTCCTTTGCTCTCCATTGTTTAAAAATCTCTTGTTCTGGAGCAGATTACTCATCAGATAAAGTTACCGAACAAGAAAAAAAATTATTTAGCTAACAGCCCAGCCTGTCAGCCCTCAAGGAAATAAATACACATTGCAGCATTACTCAGCTACTTTCAGAGGACTCTTACTCGGCACAACAGTTACATGTTACGGCAGCATTTCCCTTCCTACCAAACCATGGATAAGGGATTGCCTATTGATAACACCCTGACATCCTGCAATTTCTTTCTATACTGATAAGACAAGATTTTGGTTTGGGAGAAATTCTTCCCAGTAGCAAAAGAGAATCAGATAATTCCTGGAAGAGGCAGAAGAGCAATAACATGTTTGAGCCTTACTGGTTTTCTTGGGACAGGAATTGGTGGCCAAGTACTTTAGGACACAACAAATTACAGTGTAAACTTGTGCTCAAGCGTTACTCACTGTTAGAGCTGAATGAAAGCTTAGTGTAAATTTCTAATCCAAACATTCCTTACCTAAGATTTTCTCCACCTTCTGAGCATTCGTATTCCAACATGGATGGCTGACTGCTGACAAACCTCTTCAAATGAGACAGTTCAAGAGCTTTCCATATTTCTTCATCTGAATACTTATTAAATGGATCCAGGTTCATCCTCAGTGTCCCAGAAAATAGAACAGGATCCTGGATAGAAAACAAGCTTCCATTAGGCAAGTGCTTTAGCTGTTTTAAGTACAGATATTAATATACAAGTTATTAAGTGTCTATTGCATTGAAGGTGGGCCACCTTCCAGTCCTATCCACTATGAAAATACAACACATTATACACAGACTCTAAAGATATTTTACTCTAAACTCTGTTTTATCACCCACCATCAGCTTGTAAGTTGGCAGGACAGGACCACATAAGGAAATACAATGACTTGTTTGCGTGAACCCATTTTTTGAATGCAACAAAGCATTTTCCTCTGTGGTTTAACTACTATTTGTGGTTTGATAACCTTCCTTTATTGTGATGCACAGAAGGTGTACCTGAGGAATAATTGTTAGCCTTGATCGAAGGTCATGGAGGCCGATCTCTGAAATTCTCACACCATCAATTTTAATTTCCCCTTTTGCAGCTTCCAGGATCCTAAAGAGACAGAGTGTCATGGAGGACTTCCCTGCTCCAGTTCTGCCAACAATCCCAATCTACAACAAATTGGAGGATTAACAGCAATGCATATAGTTAAAAACAAAATACTACTACCACCACCAAAACAAAATGTCAAGGTTTCTCTCAGAGGTTTTATACAAGATAGGAATCTAAAAAAAAGAATGCAACAACCCTTCTCTAGAAAACTGTGTCATACATTACAATGTATGTGTTGTCATTCCCATAATTATGTATAAAGGCCTACAATCATCCTACATGAGTTTGGGCAATTAGCTGGAGTACCCATGTTAGGGATTACTTACGTTAGCATAACAGACAAGGAGAAAAATTAGATTTTTAGATGACAATTCAGATTTTATCATAAGCACATATATCAGAACTCCAGAAGGCAATTGTCGTTCTATCTGCTTAGTATAAGGATAAAAATGTACTACAAGGCGGTCCTGCTTGAGCAGAGGGTTGAACCAGATGACATCCAGAGATCCTTTCCAACCTCAAACATTCTGTGATAATGCCCTCTCCTATTAATAGCCTATTGACTGGAGGACTTTCCCATTCTAGTTGTTCTGTCAACAGCACACAAAGCCCAGTACTTTCAATGGAAGCATGAAGAGAATCTCCCAGAACAAAGACAATTTCCCGATTAAGAAAGCAAAGAATGTCATTTCCTTCCATGCCAAAAATTTCACAGGCAAAGCCAGATTGTGGAAAAAGCTGGAATTCCTTCTCCCATCTACATCTCCTCAGAAAAGCATTTTTGTCACTGAAATTCTGTCACTTGCAATCACTGGTGCCTCCTACGCGGTAACGCGACGCCAGCCTAACTTTTAAAGTCCAGAAAGACCCACGCAGTCGGTTCTATTGCTTCCTGCCTGAAGGATGCTGCCACAGTCATTACTGCTGGACATCTTATGTAGTCTGCACTACTGAGGCAGCTGTTCACGTAGCCCCTGTCCTTTATCCGTGGTTGTCACTGGAGGCCCAGAGCAAAGTTACAACAGAGACATGGAACTGGTTACTCACCTTCTCTCCACCGTGCACTTGGAGGTTTAGATCCTTCAGCACTAGGTCCAGGCCCTTCCTGTACCTCACTGAATAATTCACAAATTCCAGCTCACCCTTGGATGGCCAGTCTTCTGGGGGACTCTTATCCTCAATTATCCAGGGAGCCTGAAGAACACAGAAATTAGAAACACCTCATACAGGTTAAAAAAATTAATAATTCAAACTCAGACACAAACATTAGCATTTATGGGTTACTAGAAATACATGTATAACTGATAATTGAATTTCCAGTTACAAATTAAAAACAGTTTCTTAAGCATCCACCCATTTTGGCCATTGTTGTGAAATAAATATAAAAAATATATCTGAGCATATGAAGTCAAATCCTCACCTGATACAAGTTAACGTTTTTTTTTTCCATTAACATCAACAGAACACTATCTGTTCCATGCCAGCTCAAGCTCTGGCTTATAATACACATCTCACATCTTGTCTACCTTCTTTTTTTTTTCTTAAAGATCAAATATTTTATCTCCAGAAACTTGCACTACAGCTCTCCTCAGAGTCTCCATTTCCTAATTCTTAGTCTCCCATATACACAGGGATAACAAAACCCACCATGTCCACAGGGCAGCAGATTTCCCAGCATAGCTCCATCTGCTACCTTTAAAAGTATTTGGCAACAAAAGAAAATGATCGGATGATTTTTCTGGATTAGGCAGTGCAGTGTTCCTGGAGATGTTCTTCTCTCAAGGGAGAGGAGGTCTGATTAAGCTGATTAAATATAAATACTTTTGAAAACATGTGCATAGACTGATAATTGTAGTGCAGCTGTGCTCAGAGGCAGGATCACAGCACCATCTACGCAGGTAGGACGACACATCAAACACTTCAAACCCAATGGGAGCAATATTCTGATAGTGAAAATCATATCTGTTATGCTAGAGCCACTCACACTAGCAGAAAATGAGATGCTAAGCACAGACTGCATGATAGCAGCAATAATTCAGAGCTGTGGTAGCATAAATTACAGTTCAGAGTGTGACATTTGTTCAGGCTAAATGGTAATACTCTCAGTGGAGGAATTCTCTGTCAAGAGTCTGAAGAAAGACCAGGTAAACATTGCGTGTTAAAATTTTGCCATGCTTCTTAGTGAACGTGCTGGACTCTAAGTAGCTGACCTCTGTTTCTGTTTCTGAATACTCTTTTATTCTTTCAACAGCCACAATGTTAGTTTCAAGATCGGAAGTCATTCGGACCATCCAATTCAGAGACAAGGTCACCTGGAGAAGACAAGGAACAAAATATTGCCCACAGAGGAACAACAGCAGATTTAACAACAAAAGTGGATGCTGTTGTTAAGACATGGATTCACACTGATATTACAAATGGAGTAATTACCTTTGCATCGACATTAATACAGATACTGGAACAAGAAGTCCACAGATAACCAGGTATTCATGTGAAGAAGCATGTGTTTGAAGAGTGCTTTAATAATTGCCCCCCCCAAAAGTTGGTGTCAACTCATTCCCCAAAGTCATGTGTCTCACTTGAAAACTGCTAACAGCAGTCCTGCACACTCATTGTATCTAAAAAGCTTCTGACAAGAGCGAGACCATTAAATCTGCTGAACTGTTCATAGGTTGGGTGAGTACAGTTTATCTTGCTATTTATGAATCCTGTTGATCTCCCTGTGATTACCCAAACATACAGATGTTCTATGTAGCAGGCAAAACATGGGACACCTTAAGCCCATGCTGCTTAAATGAGCTGTTGTTGGCAGGTGCACCTGATGTTCTTGGGCTGCTTGCACGCTGCCACTAGAGATACTGGGGTGCAGCACACTCTCAGTGCTCCCAAAGTGCCCTAAACTCCTACTGCATGTGGACTTACTGATGGCCTGTCAGCATTAAGTGTAAATCTCTACTGTTTCCAGATATTCCACAATTCTTTTTTATCATTTTCTTATTAACTCCAACTTAGACAAGTACTTCATTACTGCTAATTTATCAAGAGTGCTATAACACGTACCTGTAATGCATAAGATACTGAAAGTCCTACCAAGCCAGCATTCAGACTGTTTTTACCAATCACAGCAAAAAGGGCAGCAAAAAGGACAATACAGTTCCCCACAAACTCTACTCGAATACCCAGCCACCTGGTCAAAAGGCAGACATAAGAAGAACGGTAAATGCTTGCTTGGACCTGTTGTGCAAACACAAAGAACTAAGCAGAAACAAGAAGTTATATTCCTCTATACCTGTTTGATACAATGCCAGGATAGTAACTCTTCTGATTTTCATCCACCTTCAGATCGCTGATGTCTACAAAGGATTTCTGTCTCCTGTAGGCTCTGATGACGCTGGCTCCTGATATTGTTTCTGAGAAGTGTGAGTAGATGGGAGATCTGCTCACAGACTCCAGACGCTTCAGCTGACGGGAGGTAGCTACATAGAATCGCTGCCATTTTTTGGAGAAAGTTGAAGGGTACATGAAATAATTACTCTTTTAATTATCAGCTAAACGATTATTAGGTTAGGGGATTATTAGGTTAAGGATTTAAAAGAGATTTTTAATGATGCACTTAAACCCTTAAAAGTATTCCCTATAATTATGAAGTATTTCAAGTCAAGTTATCTTTGTTTCATTCCAAAATAGAGTTTTGGATGACTGCCATTTCTATATACTGTAAGATGAATTTATCTATGTCACTTTACATTCAGGTAACATAGCCTAACAAAATGAATGCATTTGTAGGAGCCTCATTTTCCACGAAAATGACCATGAATTTGTACCTCCATTATCAGGTCTCTATTTACATACTAACATATGCTTCATTTTTGCTCAGAAGTCAATAAAATTGATTCTATTTTCAGCATTTAACTCCTCTCCACCTTAACAACTTGTCAGTATGTCAAATACATGCACACTTCAATATATTAAAATGCACTGCAGTTCTATCTCTAACTGTAGGCTTGCTTGTTATTACTTAAAAGCAAAAAAAGTTATGCCATTTTATGACGATGTCCCACAGGAGACACCTCCTTTATTGAGAGAAGTAAATAATGTTTTGCCTACATAAACATAGTTACTTCAGATACTGCAATTTTACCCTAGATTTTTCTTAAAACACAAAAAACCACAAATGCAGTAATAGCCATTATGATGGTAGTGAGATATTTTTCTAGTTACCTGAACAAAGAAGTACAGAATTGCAAGTGGAACTATAACCACAGCAAAGAGCGGAGTACTTGCTATAATCACAATCATTGTCGATAAAGAGGTGAAAAATGTTCCAAGGAACATCAAGATGGTCGGTGGGATGACTTCATCAATGACATAGATGTCCTTTGAAAAGCGGTTGATGATTCGGCCGGTTGGAGTGGTGTCATAGAAGGACTGCGGTGTGTGAAGTTTGTTCTCCAGCAGAGCCGTGTGAAGCGTCCGGGCTGCATTAATGCCTCCCATCGCCAGGGTGAAAGAGGAGACGAACACTATGAGGCCTTCCAAGTGAAGAGATGTGTTAACCAGCGAGCATGATGTACTTGATTTGTAGCTCTTTGACTCTCAAGCAGCTTCTGTTGTGCTAGAAGCCTCTTTGCGTTATTACATATTCCAAGTCCACCTCCCTCTTACCATGCACATCAGCACCGTGGCATTGTGGTCACTGCTGCCTTACAGACACGAATATGCCCCATGGATTTCACCGTGCTGTCCACAGAAGACAGATGCATAACCATCTTCCCTCTGCAAGCCTCCATGAAGACCTAATGCTACAACTTCACCCCAACCTCTGTCTTTTCTGCACCTGAGTTTTCACAGTCTCACTCCAACTTTTCTCTCCCAGACTTCCATGTCACCCATGGAAACCCCTCCAAAGGCTTCACAGCACAATCACAAGTGGGGGACCGAGCTCAGACTTTCTGGTTCTAGGTTTCTTTACTTCCCTTGCTTAGGATAAGATATTGCTGGCAATTTTGGGCCACCAGCAACTAGTACAATGGCTTTCCCATCTAATTCCTCTTTGATAAGTACTAAGACATCATGATTTTTATCTGGTCTTACCTTGCAAGAGGCCCAAGGCAGCATAGACTCCAATTCGCATGGATGTGTTGTGCTGAGTCCCGTTTATCACTGGCTCGTTGGTCCAGTCACTGAGCCACACATTGGCCCCAATCGAAGCAGCATTTTGACAGCAGTATAGGAAGCATATAGCTAAAGAGATGACAGGGCTGACAGCCTTCACGTATTGCCAGAACACTGTTAGCTTTACCTGCAAAAATCACACCAAAGCTAGTTTGTACAACTTACTGACTCAGAAGTACAGACAGAAAAAAGAATCCTTCAGCAGAGAAACTGCTGAGTTCAAAACTGCTCAAAATCTAACAGACTGCAGAGGGTCTCCATGTCAGGGGGGTAACTTCCTAAACAAGTCAGAAACTTATCTGAAATATTCTCTTCCTCCATTTTGATGAACTGTATTAGTTTTGTGGGGTTTTATTTTTTAAGACTGCCAGACAGGGCTGGGAAGAGGTTGATCAAATAGCTGCAAAGGATGGGTAACAAGAACAGCAACCAAGACTTTCAGGCAAAAGCAACTTGTCAGGCATATCCAGCCCAGGACTACATAAAGGGCCTATTCAGGTCCTATTTTAGGCCTCCATTCAGGTGTCTTCACAATAAGTTTTAAGGTAATGCAAAAAAAAAAAAAAAAAAAAGAAAAAAAAAAGCAGATAGGCAAAAAGACAGACTCAGGACACAACAATCTCTAAAAAAGGCATAAGGAAAAACAATTTAGAGAACAAGTGTTGCTGATTAGGGACTTTAACAGCTAAAATAATCCACAGAAACAGTCAAATGTCTGTGCTACGAAGCACGTACATCAGACAGTAAACAGGACATGCCGAGTGGTAGGACACCTTCTGAAGTGGCAGGAAGGGGTTTTCTTTGACAAGATCACCCTGTTCCTTTTTCATCCACTCCTTCCTGTCCCTGGATTTTATGTCTTTATTCCTATCTTCTCTTTTTCCCTTTTCCTCTCTTTTTTCTCTATTCCTGTTTTACTCGCTGGCCCTGCTCGCGGAGAGTGCAGCCCATTTTGTACCCATGAGCATAAACTGCTCTTGAGGATGGTGTGGCAGGTATCGTTTAGACAGAACAGATCCACTGGCACGCAGCAGGCAGCTGGCTCGTAGAACCCACTGCTGCAGGTCATCAAATACCCAGTGCTGCAGCTGGACTTGCACAGCAGCCAAACAGTTTAAAGACCAACAGTGCTGAAAGCTCTGCAACGCAAAGACAGAGCTGACAGAGTGCAGTGCTATGCAGTATCAGGTGACTGTGGCAGGAGCTGGAAAGAAAAGAATCCCTTCCTAACTACACAGCCTTTGCCAGGTGCAGAACTCCCTGCCAAAAGCCCAAATTTGAAGGATCAGTGGCCACCAGATTAATTCCTAAAACGTGCTGTCATAATTTATACAATGCATTTAACAGAACTGGATCAAATGTAAAAGTAAAAAAGATGTTTTTTCAAGCAGGAAAAAATGAAGAAAAAGGAAGGGGGAAAATCACACTATACCGTTCCCGTTTCAGTGGTTTCTGCCTGAATAAGCTTCTCGTTAGGATTTTTTCTTGGCAGAGGAGGCTCAGCTGGCTTCTTTTCACAGACTCTCCGTTTCGTTGACATTTTGTTGGGACATTCTCCTCCCTCAGAAGATATTACACTAAGTTGCCTAGTCAAAACAATAGAGTCATTAGGAGAAAGAGGGCATATTGTGGCTGTGCTAAAGCAAGAATGGGATGCAGCAGACTGGACTTCATCCCAGCTCTTTTGCTCTGTTCCCATGCCAGCCTCACTTGCAGATATGGGTGTATGTAGGATCCTCATGCATGTACAGTGATGTTCAGTAATGCCAGAACTATAGCTCCTAACAAAGGCTGTAGCAAGGACTGGACACTTTGATACAGGGCATTAGAGTCCTCATTGCAAAACAGGCTTTTCAAAGTTAACCCCCGAGTTTCTGTTTTCACATCAACAGTAACTGGAGAGTGTTCCAAGGGTATGGTTATTAAAAAGTTGCTTTAAGAAGTTGGTTCAATTTGGATTAAAAAGAAGATTGCAGGAACAGGTGTTTGATCTTTGCGTGTTCTTTCACATTTACTTTCAAAAGGACTCTAAAACAATTTATTTCTAAGAGGAAACGAAGTCGCAGACTGAGAGACAGTATTTGATTAACATCTTTCAGATGTGTTTTACCCCAGATACAGATTACAAACACAAGAGGACTTCATGTTTACCTAAGGAACTGTTTACGGGCCTCGTTCGTCACAGGTTCGTTATCTGCCAGATCGGTGTGGATGCTGAGGGTATCTTCAGCTAGCAGGACCTCTTCCTCTTCCACCACTGCAAGACAAGATTGCATCTCAGAGTTTCTGCTCAGTAAAACAGAAAGCAGAGAAACAAGTGGCCAGGCAAAGCAAGGGTAACGAAAATCAATAGCATAGCAGGAAAATCACAGTACATAATCCCATCATTAATCACCCCCAATGGCAGTAGTCACATCCTTTCGGTGCATCACTTTACTAAATTGCAGAGGTCTTGTGAGGCAGATTGGTGACCAAATGCATTTACATCTCATTGCCTTAGTGCATCCAAAATGCTAAGTGATAGTGTTATAGTTAGTTCTAGCTAAATTTACATATAGAACATGCTCTAGGCATGATCTTGGGATGGGGTCTCATGTCAGGACCTACTGAAAGCCTCTGCTATTGCTAAAAGATGCCATGCATGTTCCTTTCTGTATGTCTGCCTAGAGCACAGTGCTGCAATCAAAGAGCGTGAGAACACTGCCACACAAAGGAAACATTTACCAAAATGCTTTAATCTTGCAATATTTCATCAGCATAAAAACAACCTTAAAGGTAACCCAAGATTAAAATATCATTTAACTTGTGTGAAAAAAAACACACCACACAACATGAAAACAAAGGAAAAATACCAAATTCTGTGTAGCCCTTATAATAGCAGACCCCAGTTTGTTCTTTCCTATTCCATTTTCCTGCTGAGCTCAACCTTGTCAATTGTAAAAGAAATTTTCAACTTTAAAATAATTTCAAACACAAGAATCATTTTTTCTAGGACAAATCAAATGAAATTGTTGAACTAAATTTATTTGGGAAAACATTTATCAATAAAACAGAACTGGCCAAAGACAGCATTTCTTATAGAAGTGCAGAAAGGAAAGACAAAAGCCAGGATGTCAAGAAGGAGCAGTGGACAGTATACAGAGAAAGTACCTGTCATCTGGTTGACAGAGAAAGACATATTTTAAGAAAAAGCAGTACTGTACTTGTTAGTTCATCCTCTTCGATGCCTTCATCAAGTGCATAATTTCGAAGGAATTCTGCAAAAGCCTTGTTTTGTTTCAGAAGGTCTTGGTAAGATCCCATTTCAGAGATTTTGCCATCTACCAGGACAATTATATGGTCTACCTGAGGCAGGAAACCAATGCCATGGGTCACCAAAATACGGGTCTGGATAGGGAAAAAGAGGAAAAAAACAAAACAAAACAAAACACACATCTCTAAGTTGTCGTTGAGATTAAATGCTGCAGTGCATTAATGCTACCCAACAAGTCAAATAATACTGCATTTTTGAGACAGGGAGTGAATTATCATCTTACGGTGAAATGCCAAGAGAAATACACTGCCCTTGTTAGTCAAATTAGCTTCGAAAAATCTACATGAACTTACTATGCTTCCTACTACATGCTGATATAACCACAAAGGGAAGTAAAACAACTGAGTCATCACTCCCCTCTTTCCCACGTGCTAAGTTTCTTTGCCCTCTTTCCCTTTTAAGCACTGAGACAGTCTGAGAAGATTGTAACAGGAGTAGAAGGGGAAGCAGAGAGGTTGTAATTTGGCTGCATACTGCCAAAGATTTCTGTAAAATTAGTAAGCTGTTGCAACTTCCTCACTGTGCCACCTCTGAGTAACAAGCAATACTAAGCTGACAACCTCTACAAGTTCCTACAAATGTCTTGATTTTGGACATTTCAAATAGTTGGGTTTTTAAAAAGACAGAACAGGTTTTTGCCTCTACATGTTCTGACTAGATCCCATCACTTTTGCACATACCTAAATAGCAGCTCACCACAGAATCTGTGCTGTGGAGAAAAGGTGTCTGCACTGCCAATTAAACACAGAAATTCAGGAATGATTCAGCACTAAAGCCTCGGTGGTGAAACAACTTTCCTGTTACCCATTAGTGTTTCAGAGCTTATGTGCATTTGTAAGAGAATCTAAATGTCAGCTTACTTTTCCTTTAAGTACCCCATCTGGACCAATAACTTTGTCAAAGATGTGCTTTGCAACATGCGAGTCCACAGCAGAAAGAGGGTCATCTAACAGGTAAATGTCCGAGTTACTGAACACTGCACGAGCAAGGCTCACTCGCTGCCTCTGGCCACCAGAGAGGTTGATGCCCTGAAGGGAAGGAGAGAGCAAAATATATCACACCAATCAGTTCAAACAACAGCTATGACTTTTTATGGCTCATACACCACCAGACACATGGATGCTAAATGAAACACGAGATGCTGAAGAGAATAACGCACTCAGAGCCAGGGAAAAGAACAGAACGCCTCTAAATCTGTTCGCTGCCAAACTTCCACTCACCCAGCAATCTGCAGACAGAATAAGCCTCTCACTTAATAAGCTCCTAAAGGGAGCTGTTAAAACTCAAAACAATGAAAAGGAAGACTGTCAACAAGGACATAAAATGAAAACACTCAAAGCAGGGCTGCAGCACCTGGAATGTCTTCCATGTCTCTTATCTTACATACAAATCCATCTATCCACCCAACTTCACGAAATCCATCTCAGATTTAGTGGTCTATGAAAGAAAGCTTTGTTGGCAATCACTGACGTAAAAGTTTCTTGTTAAAATGAGACGTTAAGGGATGATCATATTACTTCTTTTACTTGAAGCACACCATATGTTTCCTCCCTTTTTATCCATATGGGAATAGGAAGGACCTCAAGTATTCTGGCCAGATGCACGCTTACAGTTGGACTACAAATGGAAATGCTCTGATCCACCAGGGCTCGGTGTGCAATTATGTGATGCAGTACAAACACTCAAAGTTGGGAACACGTTTAAGTCCAACTAACTCCCAGAGAACTGCCTGCATGTTTCAGCACTGATTGTAATAGGGATGCTGTCGTAAAGATCAAACCAAGTGCTGACTTTACAGTGTTCTCTTTAGCTTGACAGAAGAGGAATCATCAAGCAGGTCTGACTTGAAGAAAATTACCTTCTCTCCTATCTCAGTCTGATCACCTCCTGGCAGCACTTCCAGGTCAGTTTTTAAAGCACAGGCCTCCAGGACATTTTGGTATTTTTGTTCATTAGGAGCTTGGCCAAACAAAATATTATCTTTCAGTGTGGCATTCTGGATCCAGGCTTGTTGAGGCACATAAGCGACAGAACCCTAGAACAAGATAGGAGAAAGGCAACTCCAGTTTATTATAAGCATCAATTCAAGCTTACAACTCTGATTAAGATCTTCAGCACACATATATAGATCCTGTTTGATACATAACCAAACTGTACATATGTGTACTAATTGCTGATCTACAGTTGATGGAATCAAGAAAGTCATTTCATGTAAAACACAAGTAAACAGATGTGGACAAAACCCAAATAAACACACAGACAAGCTGACACAGGAGCAAACAATGTCTTCTCCAGCCTGATGTGCACTGCAAGCAACGGTAGGCATAAGAACCACATGTCTGTACCACTGTTAAATGGCATTAGAAACAATACCAACCTTCACAGCCACTTCTCCTTCCAGCTTTTCCATTTCACCCAGGAGCGCAGACACCAGAGAAGATTTCCCACAGCCAACATGGCCAACAACAGCAACCAAAGCACCACTGGGGACCAACAGATTTATACTGTGGAGGAAACAGGCTGGAAATTAATTAAATATTAGTTTACTACAGACATTAGAGGTCTTTAAATGGCCTGAAATACACAGTGACAAATCAGCCTGACAGGGTATAGTAAGCATAGCTTGGTCACTGGTTTTCTCCTCCCTTTCTCATCTACAGTCAACTGCAAGCAGAACTGCAGGAGTAAATGGAAACCTAACATTAATCTGTTTTGTTGGTTGTAAATCAGTGGGATTGGTAACAAGCCTTCTAAGACCCTTTGCTGTGTCACATCAGTCCATCAGCAAATCAAACAGGGCTAATAAGCCTTTTGAAAGCAATCTGCCAGAAATCTTTTGGGTTTGATTTTAAAAACCAGGAGCAACTGTGCTGAAGCAGTGAGTGAATACATCACACCTAAAAATGTCCTAACCATTTTACTAAAATATTCCCAGTGCTAATAAACAGGGTTCACAATTACAAAAGACAAATTAATCTTTCCCAGTAAAAAAAAAAATCCTTTACTGTTTTCCCCATGATGTCCTAAAAGGTACTGCTTTAGGTCCCAGTTCTGAAGGTGATGTGGAAATGACTGATGGACACAGTCTCTTCGCCTTCAGTGTCTTTCACTAATGAAATCGACCAGAACTTCTGTTTGCAAAGATCGTGATGCAGAACTAAGGCTTTAATGCTTTTGCAGATTCTTCCCCAGGAGGTAGTTGATATTTTGCACACAGCAAGAATGCTTTGTTTGTTTGTTTTTAAAAACATGAAAGCAAGAAATTTCAAAAGCAATGTGTTTTTTTGTTGTTTTGTTTTTGTTTTTCCTTCTTCCCATTATTCTTTCCCTCTGGCTGAGGTTTGCCTTACTGCTATTTTTAGGAAGTCACCAATTAATTTTTAGGCCCAGGTAGCTAGCAATTTGTGCTGGAGATGCATGGTTCTTTCTGATACAAAACCCAGAACACTGAAGTCAGCCTGACTGTAGATTTGGTTGCCTGAACCAAAGCAGCTCCTTTGAGCTCTAAGCCTCTTGCTGGCAGGTTATCCATGAACAGCCTGTTAATGTAATAAACTCAGCACAGCATCACGAGCTGCTCAGACTAAGAAGTCTATGAATACTTATCAAGTTTCTGTGATTTTGATCTGGCAACAAAGCATAACACAGGGACGTATGTGCTTCCAGGCAAATTTTGTTTGTATTCATACAAATAGGCAAAAGAGTGAAACGTACACCTCCATAGCCTGGAAATGGCATATGTATAGCCACAGGGATGAGCCTGCTACAAGAACCTTAAAAGAAGAGACTACTGTTCACATGCCCATGAGCTAGAATTAAACCCAAACCCAGACATCAGAACTGCCTTCATAAGCAATCAGATCAATTTAATTTGTCTACTGCTTCAGTTAAAAAAACAACAACAAAAAAAGTATTTAAGAAATTTACCTAGCCTTTCTGTCCTTTAATAGATAACTAGTCTAGGCTGGTTGCTGCGGAGTTAAAGCTTTACAGCACTGTTCTGTAATGCCTGAATACTGTGAGGTGTGAATATTAGCTAGGTGTTTTAAAGTCAGACGAGATGCACTACGGGGCACGTGGTAACAACCTCTCCCAGAAAAAAGCCTGCAGATATTAGCAGATGTTTTTCAAACTGACCTTCCAAAAGCCAGAAAAAAGGGAAGCAAGTAGATGTATTGCAGTTGCATAAAGAAATCTTACTCTTTCAAAGACGGCTTAAGGTCCTTTCCCCAGCTGAACGTTGCGTTTTTAACACAGATGGTATAGCCTGCATGACAAAAATGCAACAGAGAAGGCAGGAAAACTGTTACACGGAATAGCGTGACTGAGAGACTTGCACACAAAGGAATCTTTACAGGTTTCATGTACATTGCAGTTCCCTTTTCTATTGGTATGGAAAGCACAGTCTAGTGATTGCAACTGGGTCACGAGATGGGAATGTTCATCAGAGTGAAAATAACTGGTTGCAGCTTAAGCTATAGACAGTGAGCTTACAGACCTATGAGCAGAAAAGTCCTGCTTCACTCTGTCCAGGTGAGGCTGGTCCCAACATTTGCTGCTCAGAGCAGTTCTCAGAATCTGTGTGCAATCATTAGCACAACTGTACTTGAGAAACCACTTTCAAGTCAGTAGGAGACCAACAGCATGCTGTTGACTTTGATGATTCAGATTAAATTTGCCTCTGCACAGCTTTTTGCTTGCCACAATAACAAGTCACAGATCTGCAGGCTTTCTTCACCTCCTGTTGGAGCGGTGTATAACAATAAGCACGTGACAGCTACACAGCCATCCCTCCTCCTCTTCCTCCTCCTCCACCGCATCACACACAAGAGAGGTTTCAAACCGTAGTATCACCAAAGTCCATTACAGGAGAAAACACAGCTTTCCAATGGTTTGCTCATTCTTTTAGGATATTGTGCTTGCAATAGAATAAAACAGAACTCCTGTTTATAATATTTCTGACCATTTGCGCAGTGTGAAAGGTGTGAGAAGGTCTTGTTGACCCCAGTCAGTGGATGCACTTCATTATTCAGTGGCATTAGCAACCACTAGATTGCAGATGCAAACTCAGGCCCAACAAATGCAGTGCAAAGCTCAAAGATAGAGCCAGAAGCTTTTGTAATTTCCATATAGAGTAAATGATAAAACACACATTCTTCAGAGAAGAAATTAAAAAAATAAATAATATTGTTGTCATTTGCTTTTTGCTTTTTTGCTAACTCAGCCAGTCCAAAACAAACACAAGATGCTTATTGTATTAACATAGTTTAAAAAAAATACTGATATCTTTACCTGGTGCAATCACTTTCGTTTCCACACAATTTGGATCAAGCTCATCATGACTCAGGAACTGCTGAATTCTCTTTAGGGAAACACTCGTCTAAGAAAAGAAAGCAGCATTATTTTGTCATTCTTTTAATGGGGACTTAATGCTCTTACTACAGAAAAGATAAGCATGCAGAATGGCTTAAGCCACCCCATGGGCTTCCTGAGCAGTGACTCATTCTTTCCCTGCAAGCAGTCTTATGCTGAAATTCATGTTTTTAACTGTGAACTTTATTAGACGAAGCTACATTCATCTGAGTGAAGCAAAATTTACATATGTGAAATGCCACGCACACAAGCTTACTCAGATGTCTAGCTTTCTGATACATGGCAGCACTAATGAAAGCATATTGGAAAGAAAGCTAGCTAACAGGCAGATACGTGGCAGCTCTGCATTCCTGAAATCAGAGATATCTGGTGTTCTTTGTGTCTGAAAGAACTTATGCAGCAGACCTTCCTTACCTGTGCAATGTTGCTAATGACCTGTGGAAGCATATTGAGGGGAAACTTCAGGATATTAAACAAGGAGAGGGAGACAAAAGCCTTTTCTGCGTCCAGGATATTATTCTCATCCACTGAGACATATACAGCAAATGTTGTCAATGCTACCTGAAAGCCAGAAGGTGAGTTTACTGCGAGATGTAACATTTTGACATTTTAAAAAGTAGTCAAGCATGGAGCATATTAGAAATAAACGTATCAACAACAATATCAGGAAAATTCTCCATATTTGACCTTTTCAACATGCTTGTCACATGAGTAAGTTGGTATTTGTTATCAACAAAAAAAGGCATGCAGAACGAAGTAACCGTCAGATTACTAATGGCTAACGTTTAGGTGAACTAGGAGCTTTAGTTGGTGAACTACAGAACCCTGGTAAATTCAGAAAAGCGTTTATCTAGCTGTGGTTTGGCTTCATTTCCAGCTCCACCTAATCAAATTTACCCATTGTAAACTGCAGGCTAAGCAAACAAAATTTACTGATCAATAAGAAAGGCAGTAACAGCCAAGTTATTTGCTGGTTCGCTGTATGGCAGGGACCATGCATTGCAAAGGTACCTCCCTGTGCAGTACACCAGCAGTGAGCAGGCAGAGGAATGTGCACTGAACCCAACTTGAAGGAAACATGAAAGAGGCATGATCTGGAGGCCGTTTAGAACGTTTTTACAGGGTTGGGCCTTTGATCTTGACAACTGTTGGCTAAGAACATTTTTGACAAAGCACTTATCTGAATGTTTTTATGCATGCAAACCAAAACTCTTAATGCAAAAGGGATCGTGGTGCAAAATAAAGAAAAATGAGGAAAAAAATCATTTCAGAATTGACAACGTGACATTCAGGCTTTATATTTTTACATTAAGACTTTTTTTCTAAGGTAGTAGCATAATTTAACAGCTCCTTCTCCCACTAAAACAGAGCACTGTAAAAGGAAAGGCAGAAATGAAAGTGTAAGACGCTGACTCGACCGACTCAAAGCTTTTTGGCGAGGGCTCTTATACACAGGTATCTCAGATGTTTCAAATTCTAGTTTCAATTTGTTGTGGGAAATACTTTGAAGTGGTTGGAAATTCTCCTGAGACAGCTATTCTCAGCTTCCACTGGCAGGCTTTACCAATAAATACTTTGATACTGATTAACAAATGGGCTCTAGATAAATAGAAACCTTGCTTCAAAGCACATGAATAATATTTTTTTTTTGAAAGGTATTTATATATCATTCCAACTTACAGCTGGCAAGTAGAGGGCCTATTTACGAACTTCACATATCCTTCAACGATATGCTTGTACAATTTAAAAAAAATCATGCAAATTCAACTTACCAGGAATGGAGCGCTGATCCATGCAAAGGTGGACAAGGAATTGAGATAGGCAGATTTTTTCAGAACTCGCAGCTCATTCCTTCGTATCTCCAACACTTTTTCTGAAAATGATGGCTCCCAAGCGTACAGCTTCAGCACCTTTATGCCACCCAGAATCTCATTCATTAATTTAATGCGGGAATCTTTATACCGCATTTGTTCTACCTAGGTTATTGGTAAACACAGGAGACAGTGTGTCACAGGAATGACTAGATGAGAGCTTTAAACATGTTGTCTCATAGCTGCGATGGTCCTTGGGCTATTTCTAAAGAGGATGCAGAAGGAGATTAAAGAAAGCCAGACCATTATCAGTAAACTCACTGTGCAAGCCTGTACTTCCAAAGAAACCAGGAATCCAAGAAAATTGTTGAAAAGATGAGTATGAAAGCCTTCTAGTCATCTTCAGTGTTAGGAGTTACATTTTCAAAACCACCCTTACGAAAGATTCAGGTGTTTCATAAAATACTACCCTACTTCCTTTGATTTCTTCAGATTTTGTTCCTGATATACATAGTTTTATTTCTCATGGGATCCCTTGAAACTTGTGGTTACTCCTAGTTTATTTTTCTTCTATACACTAGAACACAGTGCTTCATTCAGCTACTTCACATAAACCAAATCCCTGCTCAGCAGTAGAGACAAAATGAAAAATTGTGTTCACACACACCTAGTTATGCATCTCCAAGCACCTTATTGTGGGCAAGGGAAAAAAAGGAATGCTACTATTAACTTGTTAGCACCAAAGAGATTTAATGGAACGTCTGGATGTCTCTTTAAGGCATGTAATAATGCCACTCTGTTACTAAGGTTGTGTTTAAACATGTTACTAAGGTTGTGTTTAAATATTATCATTTATACTTGTTTTCCAGCTCTTACCCTCTTTACATCAGTAGCTTGATTTCTCTTTTAAACCTTTCAGACAGCCACTGATAAGCTACACAGCACAAACTACTTATGAGAGTTTTGTAGCACAAAGCCAGAGGGCACTATTATATTGTTTTTTCAACCTTTCTTGACTAGAGACTAAGTGTAGGGGAAAAAAAGGAATAGAAGATATTTTTACCTCAAGATAATAATTCAAATTTAGCCCCAGCTCAGTAGTGATGAAAGTCAACACTGGCCATTAATACAAGAAACAAGTTGCCACATTTCTTTTTCCATCTCTAAAAAGTCATTCATAGCTCAAAGAATTACATTTGCCCTTTCCCTAGATGTTCCTAGAAGCTGCCAGATGAAGGGGATACGGAGATAAAAACTCCTTGCTAATGCCAGAAGCTGTTGCAGCAGCATGAGTCAATGACTCAATGCCACACCTTTGAATAGCATTTGATTCACTATGGAAAAACTACCATCTGAGAGGATACAGTTATTAAACTTATCAGCACAATCTTACTTTTAAGTCAAGTAGTGTGAATGGCATCTCAGAAATGGCCAAGACACTGCTGATGCCTTCACTTCTCATAGCACAGTTAGAAATCTAGATAATACCACCTTCTCTGCTGGTACCTTACCTGGAATGCTCTGGTTTTTATTGCTATTGCAGAGTTCAATGGGATAAGTAAAACCATCACAGCAACTCCTGCCAGCACAGAAGGCCCTAAAGCCTTGATTGAAAGAAAAAAAGGTAAGTTGTTGTTGTACCCAAGTGCTGCTATCCCCTATGGCGAGCATTAAAACAACAGCAGGTTACAGAAACCGAAATGCTTTGCCTCACTGGTGAGCATTCTGCATAGGCAGCTGAACTCCTCCTGGTGAAGTATTCTGAATCCACACAACAACGAGGAGACAGAAAAATAAGACAACATCCATCCTGAGTTACCATTACACCAGTATTGGTGACAGCAGAGTGCTTTGTGATTTACCTGGTAAGCGGTTCCCAGTGGGAGGGGAAAAAAGTCTGAGCTAACACAGACACAGAGCTATTGAGCAAATCTAGAAATGAACAAATAAGCTACAGAGAAGGGATTTTTTCTACTGACTTCTCCCTGACCTAGGGAACTGTAATTACTGAATTAACCCAGTGCCCTCAATATGGATAAGAGCACACACAAACCGCTAACTACACTGCTTACCAGCAGAGCAGTAACTCATAAACCTACTGCAGCTTTATGGCTCTTGAGAATAAATCAGTATAGTTACATTGGTGCTCCTGCTTTACACAGATTAACCGCAAAGAAACATTTTAAAGAGGAAATCAGTGCTCTAACGAAACACGGAATAAACAAGAAACTTCACTGAAACAATGGAAAAAAATATGTTTATTCCGGGTGAGATTTGTTTCATGCTGACTCACGCAAAATTCTTGTTATGGCATAATATGGTTGTACGATTGTTTTTTAAGCACTCCCCTCGAGTTCTCATTTGTATCTACTACTGGGAATACAGTGATGAGTCCAAAACTGCACCTATTGAAGCATCCTAGGGACAAAGGAAATATAAAGGCTACCTTTGGCTTCAGATGTGTTATCTTGCCTGTCAGCTGAACAAAACGACTACAAAACTAATCGATCTTGTACACCACTGAAAGTTATTTTACCAAAACCAGGCAGAAAAATAAGCTTATAAAAAAGCAGCGGTAGGTCAAAGGATCAAAAATCTTTATACTTGTACATCATTTAAAAAAAAAAATCTGAAGAAATGTGACAATGTCTGTACCTGCCAGAGGAAATACAAAGCTAGAAATATCTGGAGTGGTGCAGACCACAACATATTCAGGAAAGTCACCAGATCCATGAAGCGTTGGGCATCCACTGACATCAAGTTGACAATTTCTCCAACAGTAGATGAGCGCTTTGCTGAGTTTGTGATAACTAAGGACTGAGAAATAAGAGAGATTCTTTGGATTCACAATCTTGACACATATGAAGAAAGATGGAAAAGAAATCCTCAAGAATTAAGAAAACACAATACTCCCCATGAATTTGATTCACCAACAAGAATAAAATTATTCTCACATACATTAATTCTTAATCTCCAAAGAAAAAGACTTCATAACATGGTTTGCTTGTGTTGGTGCTTTGGCCCACAAAATGCTTCCAGTCTTACCTTTCTGTATATCACTCCAGTGATCCCAGTTCTCAGCCTCAGCCCAGTAACAAAGCAGTACTGGAAATGCTGGTGAAGTATGAGAGTCTGCAGCACAGCGCAGGTAAACATCAAAGCTGCAATCAAAAATCCCCACCAGGCTGGGGCATCTTTGTTCTTAATGAAGCTGATTAATACACTGTTTTTCAGAACATTAGGGAAGGAAAAGGAAAAAAAAAAAGAAAACATACAGCAAGTTTAATGGGACATAACATAGCTTCCCTCAGCTATGGCATCCTGCCACATCCTCTCTCTAGCCACAAAAAGTAAACAGCTCTCCAGGATGCAAGCTGAGTTATGACTTCAGCCAAACAACATTGCAAAGATACAACAGCAAAACCTGAGCTTTGCCAGTGAGAAAGTCCATTTGTAAGTGAGCCCGTAGAAAATGAAATATGACGAGAAAGTCTAGATTTCCCCTGCAATCTGGTGTTCAAACACACAGCTCCGTGTCTGGGCTTTGCCAAGCAGCTGCACAGGGCAAGAGGTGAACAATACAACATCGTAGGACACTGCAGTAAAGCAGGCAAAACCAGCTTCCCACCCTCCTACCCAAATACTCTTCCAGCAGCCCAAGCACCTCTGCCTGGGGTGCTTTCCCACAAAAAAAAAAAAAAACAAGCTAGATTAAAAGAAATCCTTCAGGATGGATGCACAGGAAGTTCTCTACTCTCACTTTTTTGGTAAAACTGTAGTACCACTAAACTGGTTATCTTTCATTAATAACCATTTCTTACTGCAGATAGGTGCTCTCCCTGCAAGACCAAAACAGCTGTCATATAACAAACAAGCAGAACAACGTATTGCAATGTCCAGAATTCTCAAAAATCACATTTCTGACTCCAGACTACTGACCAGAGAATTGAATTTTCAAAATAAGAGAGGAACAGATTTGGGTCCCTGATTCAGATAACCAGCAGGGGGGAAATAACACTTGGAAACTACTAGGGAGGCCCAAAGCCTTGCTTTAGAAGCATGAGGTTGCTTCAGCTTCAGATCTGAGATCTTCCTTTTGCATAACACCATTCATTCATGCCTTAAGTGGACAGCTTCAGAAGAAAAAAACTCTTCCTCAAGATTCAGCAATCTTTTTAGAAACAGAAAACTAATTTATGTGCAACTTGCCAGACAACCATGGCTTTTTCATTTTCTTTTGCCACTAGAATTGCATTTTCCAAGATTGCAGGAGTTTAGACTTGAGCAGAAATTCCCCATCATATGCCTTGAGATATCACTGACAACATATCCAGGAATTTATGCAATTTTCAGAAATTCCCAGAATAGACTACAGTTAATGTGTTCCCAGCAGGAAGCCAGCTGCCTCCTCTTCACTAGGGACACTGGAAGAAGACAGACTGCAAGCTATTAATGTCACCATATTGGGCTGGACCCTTTTTTCGGCAAGTGTCTGGGTATGTCACAAACCACCCACAAAACAACACTGTCTCTGAACACAGCTCCACATTATTTTAAGACATTTGTATAGAAACAGAGCCTTCCTTTCTCCCTTTCCCCACATTCACCTATGGCCCCCATCCAAACCCTTCATGCATTAACAGGACCACGTGTTTGGAAACAAGAAGCGATGGTTTGATAGAAAGCAACCACCATTCTCTGAAATGCTTCAATATGTTTTTGTTAGTTAATGATTATCTGGCGACATTCTCACCTCAGGAATAATACTAACAGAGAGAAAAATGTGGGGATTGTGCAGATAGCCTTATGGATCTGAATGACCAGTGTCCCCGAAGATGGAAAATAGGGATGTTCCCCATTCAGGGAGAATTTGAGGACATACCAGTTTTGTCAAGCTCTTGCTTTTTTGTTCCTCTTTTTTTTTTTTTTTTTAAACCATTATTTTCTGTTGCTTAGAAATTTACTGCACATTCTCATCACTACATACTGTTAAGAATGCACAAACTCATCTAAAGTCTCCAAAATCTATCCCAGATGATAGCAGCACTGCCAAAGCACCACGTACTTGAGCATCACACTTTATTTGTATTGTCACACTACAGCTGCCACCACCAACAGCCCATATGGGTATCAGATATACAGAGACTACTGGATCCAGCAAGAAGTGCTCTGCATTGATTTCACAAATAATCTTTTAGAACTGGGAAGAAATTACTTTGGACTGTTGCACAGCACAACAGGTAATTTGTAATCCAAAGCTGTCTATTGGTGATGGGTGATTTATGAATCTTTCATTTCAAAGAAGCTTGTCCAATTTGCAGCCTAGTCCACAATAAAGAACTCCTGTCTCAGGGCATTTCAGGGGGAAGGTGGGGAAACTTACACATGCAGCACTGTGAGGGAAACTAGTTATGCATTTCAAAAATAAATATTGCTTGCCAAAGCCAAGCCTCCATAGAAATTGCACATAGAAACTACTCACACAGTAAACCAACCTTAAGAGCTGAGGGTTGACGAAAGAAAGTAAGTCTTGTATCAGCTTGAAGAAGGAGCCAATTAAGAAGTATGGTCCGAAGGTCCTCAACAAAGCTTTGAGGAAGGAAGGCTTTCTGTTGTGCTTCTTGTCTCTAATCAGAACTTCTGCCTCATCTGGACCATCACCAACATGATTCAGCATGTGGTTAGATTTCTTCCTATATGTCACATCTTCTTTCCTAGGGGAACACATCAATCAAGTAGTGACAACTGATGATGAGAACGTCATTGCCCTATGTGTACAGTACTGCAGTGGCATCCAAAAACCTAGCTCCTTTCTTTGCTCTGCTACAGCAGGACTTCTGGCAAGATCTGGACACATTCAGGGATAGGCCCCTCTTGTGTGATGAGTCTTGATTTCCTTTATTTTTCTGCATAACACCCCTCAAAAGGATGAGGTGTACCCCACAAGCCAGAAAGACAATCACTTGGGGATGAGAATGAGGCCCAAAGGAGTAGGAGATGAATGGCTGACTTCCTTTGGCAGACAACTAAATTGACCTCGAATCTCCAGTTTCTTCTAAAAGGATCCTCTAACAGCTGGTATTTACATGCCATGAATAGGCACCCTCACCTAGTCCTTCTGAGACTATTCTTTATTCTGTCACCAGCTGCACTAAACCTTTACCTTTATCTGGTAGCACAGCTGCTTTCTGAGAAGTCTGAGTCCCTCTGGAGACAGGCACTGAACCTCATGCCAAGCTGCGAGAGGAAGCAGGCACAGCCCACTTCAGAGTTTTGCGTTCCCGGGACTTTTTCAACAGAGTACAAACCATAGTGCAAAACAAAAACCTCCAAAGCTGAGCTATCTCTGAGATCTGGGACACAGATGACCAAGTTCCTTCCAGAAGAGAAACTCTGGATTTAGTTGCCTAAAGTTTACTCAAATGACAAATCAAGCAGTTAAAACTCTGTTAACTCTCTCCAAATGCAAAATAAGCCAATGAAAGCAGGATCTTCTGCAAAGATCTTTGAGAATGACTAAGGAAAAATTCACCCCAAAAGTTTGTGCTGCTCTCCAGGGCTCTGGGCAAGTTTAACAGCGGAACCTCTTGGGTTTAGGTGCCTGACTTCTGTAGCCTATCAATACAGATTGGGTGCTCTGAAAAATTACCTCCTCCTCAAAGAGCAGCCTGGCAGCTTTTCTATCAACATGTCCCAAATTGCTGTGGAGTCTTGAGGGCTACGGGACCTAAAGAATAATTCCATGAACGTCAGCCAGGAAGTTTAAATCCCAAATCCAGGTGGAGCAGAGGAAAGGAAATGTGAGTCAGGGACACATAAGCCTTATAAGAAAGGACAGATGGAAGAGAGACCCTAGTGTTGAGAAAAAAGGCATTTGAAAAATAACTTGCAAGTACAACCAAGTGAGGTGGGATTTATGATTCTTCATAAAGAGCATGCAGATTTTTTTGGAGCTGGCTGGCTACAGAGGCTGGTAATTCCAACAGCCTACAAGAGTTCAGAATGATCGCTGTGGCTAACAGCCCGCAGGTAGAAACTTGTTCACATCCTTTCAAATGAAGGCATGTGCAAATCCCAATTTCTTTGCAGTACAGTTTGAGGGTGGGGTAGGGGAACCTAAACCAGACAACATTTTTTGTTTTATCGCTTTGTTTTGTTTCAGACGAGAATAAACAGTGTAGTCTTTGTTCTTCCAGATCAAACCTGGAGAGCTTATGAGTAAAGCTTTATTTTCTGACAACCAGGCTGTTACAACACATTGAAGGAGAAACAGGACTACTTGCCCATGGCTTTGTGCTATTAAAAATGTTTATTACAGTGAGCTAACAGCAATGAAATAGATCTCTTGCAGCAAAAATCCCAAAGGGAGAAAAAACACATCTAGTGTTTACTACGGGTAGCTAGGTGAGGCCAGGATTTCAGCAGTGTGTGGGACTCGTCACACCCAGTTTTTTCTCCAAGCAAAAAGCATGTGCTTGGCTTCCATTATTTACAGCTGGGCAGATAATAAATGCTGATTATCTCATGGGAAGCACATAGCTTTCTCAGTGGTAACGACAAGGCACTATATCTTCAATTCATCTACATAAGCAAAGCCTCTAAAATCAGAAGCTAACTAAAAAGTGAGGTGAAATAGGTTCCAGTGCGCTCTCATCCTTCCAGCACAGCTCCAGCTTTCTCAGAAGCAGCAATGCACTTACCAGTAAAGTAAGCAGAGACTTCAGCCATACAGTCAAATGAGCAAAAGCAAAAAGACTACTAGCATGCTTTATTATTATTGTTGTTATTATTATCTATAATAATGATTTGAATCCACAGTGATCCGACTCAAATCCAAACTGATCTATTCTGTAACTCATTAGTAGAGAATCAATTATTAGCAATTATTTAACAGTAATTCACAAGGGTGCTTTAAAAGAGCTGTGAAACAATATGCAAAAGGAGTTTTGCAGGTTTAGGTAAAATAGGAATATGATAATCATTACAATGAAATAAGTCTGAAGCTTTAGCTATGCCAGAATTGCAACTGATTAATTTTTTAGAAAGAAGTCATTACTATGTACACTGCAAATATTTTCCATGACACTTTCTACACATGCGGAACTGAAACAACATTTTAATATCATAAAACCTTACCCAGAGCAGATCAAATCAGCAGAGTTTAAAAAAAAGAAAAGCCTTTCCAATGGCTTCCAAGCAACTACCAATGATGTTATTTGACATGAAGTAATTAAGAATGCCTACTTATAAATGGAGAATAAACAGAGCCACCCAGCTTTCAGAGTTACTTGAAACAGCAATCCAGAGTACAGGGATTTGCTTTGTTTTTGCTCTTTTCTCCACCTCAGGCTCATTAACGTAGTCTCCACAGAATTTTACCTGAGCTTAGTATAAGCCAGAATTTAAGGCTGAATTCATTGCCAACCGGCCCCAGTTTGTATGAATGATTTCCAAAACGCAATGAACCCCATAACAAAACCCCAGACACAGTTTCTGGTTTTCCAGCAAAAGTTTTCCTGGACCCCAGGCACTTCTGTAAAATGGCTGTGCTCTTATTATATGAAAGCCTGGGGGACTAAGATTCATGTCTGGGCAGCAAGAGACCAGAACCCAGACAATGCACGTTATTCCACACCGTAAAAGTAGAGACATTAAGTGAACAAAAAACCAAATCAACCAACCAACCAACCAAAGTAAAACCACAACACACACACACACACACACACACACACACAGCACTAGGGGACAAGCTGCTGGTGTTAGTGCTGGAAATCTTTCAAATTTTAGCTGTGAAGTGGAACTCTCCACATCATATTTAGCCTTGCCAAAAAGCTTATGACTTTCCTAATATTATCACATAAAAGGGTCTTTCCAATTTGGCAAGGATATGCACAGAAAATAACAGAGGAAAGCTTCCATATGGAGAAGAAATCTCCACAATGAAAGGAAATGGAAGGCCAGGCATCCTCCTTATTGACATTTTTCATTTGAAACACACTATTAGCACATCTATTTGTTTGGAGACGTTTTGGACACTAACCAAGGAGTTAGGAACAGAGAAGGAAATACAGTTACACAATAGGTAACTTCTTAAGATTACACTGGGACAGAACATGCAATAAAAAGGATATCCTCTCCAGCATGGATGCAACTATATGCAAGTAATTCTGACCCTCATTCCATTTCCATCAGAGATCATGGGAATTCTGCTGATAACTTCTGAGGCAACAAGAACAGGGTCTCAACTCTTAAAGTAGCCTATTCCTCTCCCTATATACACAATACACTTCACTTGTTGGGATAGTTTCATACTTTTATTGGTAGGAAGTGAAGAATTATTTACTGCCGAGAGCCTTCAGGCTAAAATTAATGTCAGGCCAAACCCTCACGATGGCGATAATCAAGAATTCCTTTTGTTTTATGGTGCCCAGAAGTTGTGTTCTAACATGACTAGGAGGGATGCAATTATAGGGTTAGACATCTACCAGCTCAATAATGAAAGTTATTAATTTTCTTCTATCCAACCAACTCATCCCCTTCTGCTTATACATCTTCAGCCCTTCACCACATGGTAAATGACACTACCTGCCCATGCAGATTTTAAGCACCTCGTTAAAAAAGTGTGTAGGTGGTACAGAAGCCCCAGAGGGCTCTTGCTTGCCTCTGCCTAGACATATTAAAATAAGCCAATTTGACTGTTAATATTAATGAGGAACAGATGGAATAAGAGACAAGTGCCACGTTTACTTGGCTCACTTCCAGGGATGAACAGCTTATTAATGTTGAAGTGACTCAGATCAATCCCCATTCGCAGAACTGTTCGTATACTTACTGTTTACACTCTGCTTTTTCCTTATCCCATTCTTTACTTAGTTGTTGTACAATACTTTTTGAAGTATCTTCTTCATTCAGTGACCACAAATCCTTATCTTCAAGGGGTCTTTTGTAACCAAGAATTGCCATGCTGCATATATGGAGAAAAACAGTCCAACTCAGTTTGGAAAAAAAAAAAAAAAAAAAAAAAAAAGCAACTCCTAGCAACAACTCTAGGACTAGTTAGCTAACAAAAGCAAGAAGATACATCTCCACAGAAGAAAAGTGATAATTATGCCTTCATTTCCCTTTCCTCATCTCTATGCTTGCACTTAAGGAGAGGATACAACACAGTTTTCATTACATGTACATTTTTCCTAAAGTGGTATTTTCAATAAAATACAACAAAAGCCAACATTCGAAAGCCTTTGAATGAAACTGTGGTGTTAAATGAAAATACTGAAGATTTAGAAGTAAAAATAACGGAATCTATCTGAATTAACTGTCAGAAGTGAACAAAATGCAAAAGTAAAGCTCACATAAATTAAAGGAAAATCAGATTACTCTCTCCAAATAAATGAAAACTACAACTGTAAGTGAAATTTTGCCAAGGGATAGAAACATCTAGTTGCCATAAATCTCTACAGGAAAGCTGAAAATTCAGAACTCTAGAAATTTAGAAAGATCTCACTCTAAAATGAATTTTACAGGGCTGTTGCCAGGACAATAAAGCTACATGGATGGAAGAGAGAAGATCTCAACACTCTCAACTACTTTGGAAAAAAACAAGTCTTAACATGACCTCTGGTAACTATGCCACTTCTTTATCATGGAGTAAAAGAAAACAATCTAATGTCTGGATCTTTAATATCATCCCATATTACAGCAGTATCATCAGTTGGTAATAATCATTTGTATATATAACCCAGCTTACTCTTGCACAGGAAATGTCCTCATTAAAAAGCATTCACCCATGAACCTGAACAGGAAACAAAATGCATCTCAGCTGGGTGAAAAGTTGCCCCTATCACCTGCAAGTGCAACACAGTCTTACAACTTCTTTCAGGTCACACTCCAGCATGTGGTAAGCACAACCAGACTGCATATCCTATTAGACATGTCAAAATTGTTACCATACTTTTCAGAAAAGAAGTTTGGGAAGTATGAGCACTCTAAAAGTGGTTTGTAAACATGTAAATGGTAAGAGCGCTGACAGTGCTGTGAATGAAAGAGCATCCAACATCAATTACTTGCAGGGACAAAAACCTCCATGTTGGTAACTCTGTACAACACGTATCATAAATAGAGTTTAGGGCTGTCAGCTGTCCAACACGTTGAAAAGAGAGGCTCACCTTGTAAACCACCAAAACGTCAATCTTGAGAGAAAGCCTGAAGTTAACTCTGGAGATGGATTCTATGGTAAAGTTATAGGGGAAAAAAAAAAAATCAAGATATATACTATTACTTCAACAAGACAACAGCTCACTTTGATCAGTTTTGCTCTATTATACGGTATATTACACGTATGTACCTATGTCCTAAAAGGACATAAAAATTGATTTATTTCATTTCCCATGTCATGCAGAACTCCTTTCAAAAATTGCTTAATATATTGCCTTTAAATCACACTTACATAAAGGGAAACGTCATTCTACAGTTTCTGAAATTTTCATTCAGGAAATGAACTCAGTTTCTCTCTCAGTCTGGCTCAAGAATAAATCTAATTATAGAGACCATTTTATGAAATGGAGAAGAAATTTAACCTGTGACACCACTGATACCTTCTGTTATTAATGTTTTTCCATATCTATTCTCAACACATATAAAATTGGTTTATTGGGTCAACCCTGAGAGACTTCAGCTAAATGAATGTTAAGCAGGTAGAAAACCATCTTCATAAAAATCACCCCTGGAATAATTAATACTACACTTTAGTTGTCATAAACAAAATTTATGAAGCAGCAAGTAGGAGAGTTGTTTTCACCACACAGGTTTCGGTCATTAACAATGGGATTTGAAGCCTTTTTCCATTACGCGTTACTAGTACTCTCC
The DNA here is from genome assembly GCF_965140915.1 of Aythya marila. NCBI lineage: Eukaryota > Metazoa > Chordata > Aves > Anseriformes > Anatidae > Aythya > Aythya marila. The sequence goes on along the minus strand of NC_139059.1, from coordinate 4,100,813 downwards.
ATACCTATTGCTTCTTAAGGGGGTCACCAAGTACAGCTGGAATCTCAATGACAATCCAAAGCTTTTTTCAGTTACAAGTATTTTCACTAGGACTCTCAAAACATTATATAGTCTGTAAAGTATAAGTAATGCAAATAAAAATACTTACAGGGTCTGTATTAACAGGGGAAAAAAATGGAGGCTTTTCTTTAAAACATGAAAGAATCAACTCAATGATTATCAAAGCAAAGTAGATGTAAAATGTGGCAAACCTGAACCTTTCATTTACATGGCCCTAAAGGGAAAAAGAAACACAGTAAATGGTTGTTATTATTGTATTTCCACCCACAACACACATAGACACACTGTCTGTTTCAGCTTCTTTTGGCAATTCCTTTCTTCCCCTACAGTTGAATACTGTGAAGTAGCTGCTAGCAGGAATTATCTTACAAAAGTATGCACATACTCTGTAAAGTGCCTAAGAAAATGCTTATCTCCAAGCTTTTCATTAAATTCTGTCAACTTCAAAGTGCTTATGCATCTTCACTGCATGCAGACACCCTCTGGAATCGGGACTACATGACATCCTTTTAAATTACCTCCAGGGGTTCTTGCCAGATCATGTCGTAAGCATAGAAATTGTCAACCCGGATCAGAGAACATACATTTTCTTTAGTATCTTCTCTCTGACAAGCAATCAATGTCAAATGCTTTCAGAAGAAGCTACAAGAAAAAACACTGCATTGTATAACAACAGTTCCATCTGCTCTAGAGATATTTCCTTTCCCACTCATTTGAGTATGCAGTTGACTTAAAACTTCTTGCTATGAGTGCATGTCCCTTACACGGGTCTTTCATAACCCAGTGTCATTGTGAATGCTCTCATTGTTCACTTAAAACTTTTAGTCCTTAAGTGTAAGAGAAAGAATATTTATTTGGTCCTCGGCAGTTGCAAGAACAAGAGGGATATTACCCACAGATGTTCTAAGGCTCTGCACACAGAATTTTAAGATGATTAAGGATTCAATCATTTATAGTCCAATATTTGTACTTATTCACCAGTACCACAATTTTAAAATTGACTTTAAGTAGTGTACAAGTGGGTCTCACCGTGATTGAGGCTACCCTCTGAAAAAGCTCTACACAGACTGTCATTTAAGGTTTGATTCAGTTTCTGCTGGAATATTTACAACAGTCTGACACAGCAAGATCCTTGGTAAAAGGATAACACTGCTAGTAGTTTAAAAAAAAAAAAAAAAAAAGTATAAAAAATCACCAAACAGAATCAACACTGATTTCACTGAGGAGAAGCAATCACCTTAATGTTTTCCAAATACTTCCTTTCATTCCTAGTCTTTGATGATCTAATCACTGAAACAATCTGCTTTGCCCTACTTAGTGAAATTTGTTTCTGTGAAAAACAACTTTCTTACTGTGGGAGAACCTGCTATGCTTTCAAATGGGAATCATAACAGCCCAGGTTTCTTTTCTCTCCCTCCAACTTTCTGGTCTCTATTTACAGCCACAGTTGGAGTCAAAATGCTGTCCTCACCACATTGGGCACTGACAAAAAGAAAGCCTCTGGAGTTGTATTATACGGTCAAGCTGCCGGAACAACAAAGGAAGGAACATTATTTATTAAAACTCATTATCTTCGATCACTGCCCATTCCTATTGAAGCATGGCAGGGGGCTTGAAAAGAGAAAGGGAAGGGGAGGAAAACAAATAAATAGTGAGAGCCTGTTCATGCGTGTGTGTGTGTGTGTATGTCAGAGTATTGGTACAGCCCTCAGATGTCTATCAGGTTTCCAGTATAGCCTTGGGCTAAGCAAAATCTTTGTGACATTGCAGGAGAAACCCCAGTTCCCTTCAAGTTAGACCAGTCTGAGTCAAGGCAACGGAACCAAATTTCTCTTTCTGGCAAAAGCCAGCTTCAGGTCTGACTCCAAACTTGGTGATTCATTCCCTTCACAGAGATGTTAATGCTACATTTCCTGTTCTCCAAGTGCTAACAAGGATGGCATGTTACCTGTGCTGTTGTAGTCATGATCTTAGACCGGAGAGGCCCCACGGCGCAGAGCACAGACAAAAACCAGAAGATAATGAGCACCCCAGAGGACTGAACTCCTCTCAGTCTTTCATATTGAATAAGCAATGTAGCTAACAGCTGTGAAAAGTAAGTACAGGAACATGTGAACACAATCCCATCCCACTGCTCCCCTTATTCACACTCTCATTGGCAGCAGGACCACTTTGAGAAAAGGCCCCATCATCATTTTACAGAAGTCAATGATAAAACTTCCTCTGTCTAAGGGAAGCCTTGAATAACTTTATGAAATAATTTGTTTTTATCACTTTCAGAGCCTCTGCTACATAATCCAATTTTTAAACCAGACGTTGTACCTAGGGCCACACGCAATTACACTTTAGCTATAAATATATTAAACAAATTTAAGACCTGTCATTTCTCCTGTCCAGATGGACAACCATGACTTGTCTAGAAAACAGCATTAAAAATAAATTAAGCTTACCAAGGGAATTAAAAACTTAATGGGCAAATTTTACAGCTTTATTTTTCACACAACAGCCCCAAGCCTGTTTGTTATCTTAGGTAAAGCAAATTTGGTTTCTGTTTGATGGAGGAACAACCAACAGATAAAATAATCTGACAAAGTCCAGTACAATACTGAACAATGCACAAGCCAAGCTCTATCATATCTCCCCATTTAGGCAAAGTCATACCCAAATTCTCTCCACACCTGGATCACAAGCCTGGAGAAATAGATGAGAGCAAGGTGGGAGAACAATCTCTCTATTATAAAGATTTCAATTTACATAGGTAAGTCTGCATGAGAGAGATGTCTGTAACTGTGGTCTTTTCAGTTGGCAAAATTTGTTTCACTAATCCAAATACTAATCATTCAGTTAAGAGAGCACAGGGTTAGACAATAAATGTAAAGGAACCCCTTTCCTCCTTCATGCATGTAAGTAACAGTTTTCTTACTAGTCCCAATTAACAGAAAACAGCTACGAACCATAGTGATGCCAACAATCAAGGGAGTCACAAAATAGACTGGTGGTGGCGTTCTGCTTTGCAGGAGCTCATGGAAAGAGTAGAAGAGATCTGCCCAGCTCACACACCACAGCAGGACACCGAACAGCTGAAAGTAGTCAAACAGAAACTGCATTTGGTAAATTCATCTTCAAGGGCAATCACATGGCTAGCAAAACCATTACGATTCAAAGATTCCCATCGAGACAGAAAAACAAAACACTGCTACAGTGAGCAGCTGCATTTAGCCTAATGGAACTGTCCCGCTGCAATCAAACCAAGGATCCAGTCTCAACTGTTTTGCAAGGGATGTGCAAACAACTAGGAGAAAGATTAATGTATTTACCTGTTAGGTTTTTTCTTTTTTCCTCCCCTCCCATACTAGTCAGTTTTAATTAGAAACACAGGCAGCATGTAGATTAAAGGCAGACACGCTCTGAAGCAGATGCCTGGAATTTTTCTCCAGGATAACCCAATTCTCTCATGGTCCATGGGAAGTGACTTGCTTGCTTTCCTTAGACCTAGCCATTTATAAACCAGAGGAACTGTTGACATCAGCCATCTCTTAGGCACAAGACGCAGACAAGTCACATAGCTGTTAAGTGGGTAGACTGGCTTGAAAAAATACTTTCCTGTGCTTATTTTCACAATGAGATGAAGTTTTCACTACAGTTACCTTTAAGTCTTTGTTTTGCAGCTTTAACTGGTGTTGGCTCACCAGTGGTGAGCTCTTTAAGTGGTGTTGCTCTTTTCTGCAGAATAATAAACTCCTCACTCCACACAGAAAGGTGTGCTCGCAGGATTTCCCAACAGATGAGCTATCCTTTCGTATGCCTCCTCAGAAATCTGTACGTGTTTCCTATAAGCAAGTTCCCCCATAAACCAGAAATAATTTTGTTTAAACCCCACCTGCAGTGTTTGCTTTGACACAGAATTAATGCTCATGAACTACAAACTGCAGGTTACTTGCAGAACAATGCAAAGACATCTTACCGTCTTGAACCTGCTCAACACGGAAAGCACGATGTACCCTCTTTTAGAGTGCTTTAGGTAGAGAAGATAAAAGGGTAATGCAGTCCACAGATAAATGCTAGGAATCCATGCTAGGATGGTATTCTGGAAACACGGCGTCAAGTCTGGATTATCAGTGTGTATCGAAAGATTTGAATCCTGGAGAAAAAAAAATGAGACAGTTATTAACAGAGAGGCAGAAGCACTGCCAACTGGAACATCTGCTTGAGGAAGTTGTATCCAGATTCTGCTGGAGTTAGCAAATGGCCTTAGTAAAAGCTATTCCAACAGCTTGTGGTTAATCTGCTATAGTAAAAGGCCTAAATACAGTTATAAATACTGGCAGAAGCTTAAAAAAAAAAAAAAAAAAGAGAGAGAGAGACTCCTGCCCTCCATCTCAGAGCAGCACACACATTCTGTGGCATACAATTCCATCGTTTGTCTCTTTGTTAAGGCTTAGTTACAGGTGATGATATTACAACATTGCTCAGACATTCCCAGCCTGGACTTTGCAGGTGCTAAAGCAGAGTTTTCTCTCAAGGCAAAACCCTAGACTTCGGAACTCATCCAGCAAGAATGTCCAGCATTGGAGAAAACAACCAGATTTAGATCAACAGTATGCCTATCTAGAAAAAAAGAAAAAAAAAGCATTTGACTAAAATCTCATCATTCTTGCTCATATACCTCTAACAATTATTACTTCCTTGTTCTAAACAAAGGTGGCAGGAATGTATTTTACATGCAAGTAGGAATATGGTTTTCTTGACAACATTGCAAGAAATGCTTTCCATCAGTGACCTAGTGCACCATAAATCTCATGCAATTTTTAACTAAGAATTTGAATGCACCACACACAAACGCACAGCTATAAAAGTTCAAACTAAAATAGAAATTTCAGTGTAGTTAAGGGGAGCCTTTTTTTAATCAAATCTACTGGAAATTCACAACTTGCAATTTGCCATCTGACATGTCATCTCCAATGTGGTAGATAATTACTTACTTGCAGGAAATGTAAAATTACTTTCTTGTATCAGTAACAAGCAGATGATAAAACCAAGGCATACTTGAACCACAGATATCTTATCTTTGTGCTAGAATCACTTACTTGTACCTAATTATTTTGGGGTATGAGCTCTCGGTAGAAGCATGTTTCAGTTAAGCCATGCTTCTTCTCCCCACCCCGTACAAATGAAGGGCTGACTATGTCTGAATGTAAATTCTGAAGAAGTATTTCTGAGCCTGCTTTTGTTTACCAGTCCCAAAGAGATGAAATGCTGAAAACAATGGCTAATATTAGAAGTGAAGAGCCACAGTGTGCTTACAGCCCTTGGATCTTGGCAATGATCTGTCAGAAGGGCCATGCATCACTGCATCCATCCACTTAACACACTTAAGAGGAGCTCCTAAGTACAATGAAACTACAAAAGTCTTGGCAGGTTGCAGGACGGTTTGGCTGAACTCTAACAGTTTTGTCACTCAGTACTTCAGTTTTGGCAGCACTGAAAGACGGATGGCAGAGACCTCTGGAAGCGACAGAGGGTGGCACAAATCCCGTGGCTGTGCATCCCAACTGCACCCTTTAGTGCCATGGGGTCACTATCTCTCCAGCCAAGAAATGGCTCCTTTGAAGGCATACAAGCACCCAGTGTGGGCCTGGGGAATAAAAACATTTCGATTTCCCTAAACGGGTTTGTCCAGACCTAGGGGAAACCGTTCTTGAATCAACAACACAGAGGCAATTACACTGCAATTCAAATACAAGATCAAAACCAAACAAAACTCCAGCCTCATATTCAAACTATTTCTGTGCTTTCCTCCAGTGAGGCGGTCTCTAAAAGGAAGATGACATTTAAAGAGGACCCACTTTTGGCTCATCATCAAAACACTCTGAATGTGACAAGCCCCCCTAGCAGCTCCCCTGCCTGGGGCAGGAGATGCCCTCAGGAAGTTTGGAGCTGAAGGGCTCTTCAGTTCTAAAGCTGGTACTTATCTACCATTTATTCAATAAAATGCTCACTTCCTCTTTAAATTAAATTGGTTTTGCAGTGTCTTGAGCATGTTCGCATTCCTGCTCTTTTTGCTTGAAAAAAATCCTGGGAAAATTAAAACTGAAGAACAGCAATAACTGGGCACAGAATAAAACAAGGATTCTATTTACAGGAACATTTGTAGAAAAAAAAAAATTAAAAAGCACACTTAATTTAAACCTTTCCTATAAGACCAGGACGCCCAGAAATGGCTTTCTGTCTGACAGCCACCTAGAAGCTGCCCCAGATGTCCATTAACTTCAGACTGAACACAAGCTGACTATTGTATCCAAGACACAGACTGTATGGCTGCCAAGCCATTTAAAGGTTTTCATTAACTCTTATTTCAACTAGGCAAAAGACTTGCATTTTTGAGCATATAAATACAGCTGGCCACAAAACAAAAATTATGTCCTAGAAAAACATCTAAGATTTTGAAATTGAGCTGAATTATCCCTAAGAATGAAAGTGGAACCTTTCCAAAATCATGTGAATGTACAACCAGCACCCACTCCACGACCAACAGGAGCCTCCTGCTTCAGCGCTTGCATGGCACTTGGGAAAGGGAGGTGTGGACCGAAGGAGAAACCTGCAACCAAGGTGGCAGACCTGACTACCTGCTCTTTTGGTAATGCTTTCCCGGGTCCAGTTCCACCCTGAACCTGATCAGTGAGCTTTCCTGGAAGAGATCTGTTTCTGTAAAAAGATCCTCTTTCAATGCATTGGTGTTTTCTGACAGCAGACTCTTTCCATTCTTGCACACAGTAAGAGGGTTTTTGTTAGAAGTCAGTACCTAAAACATTTCAGAAGTGTAATTCCACACCAATTACCTCCTTCCCCTAAAACTCTTGCTAAGACTGGACTGTAGTGAACAATAGTGCCATACCTTTCACCATGATGTGAATAATGATTTGATTTTTTCTTTAATTTTTTCTTTAATCTGGGAATCCAAAAGATGCATTTCTTACCAGGCTGCATCTATTTATATACGGAGCTGACGGTTCCACTCTGTGCTATAAATCACCGCATGGAAAGTGTATATCCCAACATCCACTCCAACCCTAAGCAGCTCATTTTTTGTCGGAATACGACACTAAGGCTCAAGACAATCTATCCCAACCAAGCCAACGTTGTTAAATATTGCTAAATACCCTTTAAATCAGCAACCAAGTCATGGAACTCCACCCCTCAGAACAAACACAAGAAGCAAGGGCCAGAGGGGACCAGATCTGACGCCTACCTTTAAGGCTCCTGCCTTAACCTGGCTTTACCTTTTCTTGTTCTGAACTCTGTCCTGGTAAGCAAGGCAAGCCAAATGCTGCCTGCATCCCATTCTGACTGAGAATAAAAATGCCCACCTTGGGCTGTCTGGGTTTGAGGTCTTTGAGCCGGCTGCTGAAAGGTCCAACATGCTGAAGTTGGCTAGCACACACATTCCTCAGCTCACAGCTCTGTGCTGTCCCCAGAGCTGCTCACCTCCCTGCGTGCATCACAGCTCTGCCTCAGGGCCCGTTCAGGGAAAACCCACTGGAAACGCTTCAAGCAGCTCCACGACACGGGGATGGGGTGACACAGGGCGAGGGTGAGCCAAGAACCAGCACTTCACATGAGGCACATGCAGGGAAACACCACTTCCTCTGAAAAGTCATCCCAGAGGAACCATAACAGCTCGCGTTTCCACCACAGCTAACTACCAGCAGCCGGCTTCCCCACAGGCAACACAATCTTCAGGGCAATAACCTGTGACTCCCACGTGGCTCCTCAACACTACTGAAGAGCTCAGTGGCAACTGTCTGTACGCAGCATTCCCTTGGATGCAGTACCATGGATCCAGGTGGAGGCTCTGCTGGTGGGACAAGCATTACAGAAATCCCAACCTGCTGCACTGAACTGCCTGGAGACACAGCTTGCTTAACCCTGTAACGATACTTGAATGTAACAGCAACATCCATGGGAAAAAGATCAGAGGTGCTCGTTACAGCTTCACAGCAGACAAGGGGTCTCCTGGAGAGTAAAACTTACAGATCAGTGGGGTTTCCTGCTGGCCAGCTACAAATGTCATGGACGTTGCCCCTTGCAGCATCTTTCCGTCATACCCCCCTTCCAGTCACAATCTTTGGATAAACATGACCCTCTGTGCAGCAGGGCTCACATTTAGATGATCAGTTTTAAGTACACGGTCTTGGTTTACAGGACGATGTTCAATAAGGAAAGGCCTGAGCAACATTAAATCTGTTCTAATACTTAATATTTTCTATTACACTTTCCCCTCTGGAAAAGAATACTGCTATTGAAAAGGCCATTTTTAAAACTGGTAATGGCCATAAGGGAAACAACTGTACAGAGCAATGTATCTTGGGCTTCTTGCACATCACCCCTTACAGCTTTCAAAGAAAGAGGAACAAACAGAGCCTAAAGCTGCACTGAAAAACAAGCAGCGAAATTCCTGTCTCTCCCTTTCCCAAGCCCCAATGATGGTATTAACGGAGCATGCTGAGAAAGACCAGTTATGGTTCTGGTCTTGGTTTTAAGTTTAAACCAACTCCTAGTCTACCACAGAAGTTTAAAATAAAAGTGCCTTACACTGGCTTGACCCAGCAAACAGCTGATGCTGCAATAATGCTCCTCATACAGCTTGCAAAGGAAAGCTTCCAAACCCTAGGGAAGACTTATCTTTCGTAAACTCAAGCAGTTATCTTCACTGAATGGATAAATTAATACATGTTTCTCCCTAAGAATACTACAGAGCACAAAGAATTGCAAAAGTGGCAGGAAACACAAATTCATTCTTTATCTGCTGGGAATGTGAAGGCCACTGTGCTGATGTCATTCACACTGTCCCAAGGTTAATATGTGCTGTACCATTGATTCTCTGCTGGTTATCACCAGTCAGTAGGCTATTTAAGATTAAAAATCAGATTAAAAAAAAAAAAAAAAAAGCTGGCTGCAAAGATACACAGGAAAAGGGAAGTGAATAACTGAAAGTAACAACTCTTCCCTGCAGCAAATGAACATGGAAATAGCTTCTCTTGTAGAAGAGACTGACAGTCAGGACTTCAATGCAGAAAAGACTTCTTACCCTCTTGCCCCTAGATTTATTAAGTATCCTGCCAGTGAATTTCACTTGCACAGCCTGGCAAAAAAATAATTATGGTTTGCTCTTAGCTCTATCGCACGGCATCCTCCCAAACACAAGGACTGCTCTGCAGTTACAGCTCTGAACCACAACACCAAAAAGTATCTGGGCTCAGTCTTAGCTACAGCACAGGCTTCATCTCAGCCCGTGTCTCACCTCCCTCTTCTAGCTGCTGTCCATCCCCTCTGCTTGTTCCCCGCTGGTGAACTCTTCAGGGCAAACTCTAGTAATCGTCTGGGAGCACAATTGCAAACAAGCTCTCTGCTCTACTTCTCCAGAAGGCTGCCAGTTTCAAATGGCCTTTTCAGAGCAAGATCATTCATCTGCATTTCCAAAGGCACAGTTTCACCCTTGCGCAGAGAAAGAGTAACATGCTTCATTAATCCACAGTGACTGCTGCACAACTCAATTCCCTTATGTGATTACAAACAACTCCCCCCCCCCCCCTTTAAAACAGGGCAAAAGACAATGACATTCTCCACTGCAACACCAGAGCAACACTTCTTGGAAAGAATATGGGGCTGAAAGTACATGTTTAATAGTATGGCAAGAACCAGAGTGGTTTTTTGTTTACAAAACACACTGCAACACTTATCTACATTTGTGAAGGACAGCATGTGGGACACTGAACTCTCTTTTCCAATGGTAAATTTAGTGGTTTATTTTAAGAGATCAAATAACCTTGCACAAGATTATAGCCTGTACGAGGTAGCTTATGGTTGTGGACTGAACATCCAAAAATCACGGAAGGCCACAGAGGTGGTGGCCTGAGGTGACAGTCACTGGGGGAGACCAAGTCCTGAGGGAATTAAACCCAGCAGCAGGCTGGAGGGCAAGGCCGCACTGGCTGCTAACGAGCTTTAATGCCAAAATGAAGCCTGGCTTATCGCTCCCAGAATTGCCCTAGGCTCACCTAACACAGACAAGCACTCGCACTTTACCTACCTTCTGGGATTAATCTGCATGAACTATACCCATCTCTCAGTCTGCAGACCTACTTATTTCAGTCATTTTTATTCAGAAAAAGAGCAAATGCCACAGTCTTGCCCGAAACCATGACAGTAGTTTCAGTGAGAAAAACCTGGCAAAGCACCGCTACGGGTATCACCATCAGGAAATGAATGCTCTCCCTCAACTACTCTCTCCCCTTCTTCATAAAGGGAAGACTGGCCTTCGGTGTTGTGAAGTCAAAAAATTCAGAGATAAAGAAAAGATGGAATCAGGTGACTACAGAAAAGGAATATGCTAATCACAGAATAAGATCCTGGTACGTTGTCTTACCCCAAACAAATTGAACGCAAAGTTTCTATCCAACACCAGCTGAGCAATGCGAACGTAAAGCTTAAAACTTGATTTTCAACATCTAGAAAACCTGTATTTCTAAACTAATCATGTTTAACTATGATCTATACAAACATCCTACAACTGAACCTGCCCAGGAAGCGCTGATATGAAGAGGAGTGCCATCATTAAAGAATTTCTGTAGGCCAGCAACAGCCCAATTGCAAAATGCTTACAGTAACGACACACCAAATACCCAAACAAGGCAGAACTTGCACACTTTGCCACAAAGAGGCTTAGACACAGAAAGTTATTATTTATTTTTTTTTTTTAGGTCACCAACATTTAAGAGTTACCAACTCTGTAGTGGGACAAGAGAAAAAAAAAAAGGGGGGGAAAAAGAAGCAGACAATATAGTGTTGCTACATATGAAGATTGCTAATGGCTACAATTTTCCATTCAACAGAACTTCTGATAGTAAACTAGTTCCCTGGAGAACATATCTTGCTTTTTCAAAGGAAATAAAAAATAAAAGCCTAAAGTTTCTTTTTTTCCTTTTTTTTTTTTTTTTTTTAATTTTTATTTTTAATGCTTTTTGTTCCACTGCCTGCTCTCACCTCCCATGTCAGTAATAGAAAGATGATATGCAGAATGCGGGGAATTTTTCCCTTTGATTTTCCCATGTTTCCAAATATACATAATAGCAAAGGGAAATGAAAGAGGAAGAAAACTGTGTGTAAGGGGAGGAGGAGATTCTAGAATACATGTAATTCAACTGCGGGGAAAGGAAGAAATGAGGATTATACATTTTTAATTGCATAAACATCAAATGTATTTCTGTATTCTGAGAAATTTTGGAAAAGAAAAATAAGTCATTATTTGTGGAACCAAATGACTTTGAAATTCAGGACACCTCTCGTGAAACATTTTTTCTCCTCCCTCTTCCCTCATTCCTTACCGTGGTCTGATTCAGAGCTTTATGACACCAACACGTGGTATTACTGCAAAGGATCTAAGTTCTGCTGCATTGACTTTGCCCCTCACGCTGCCGTCACGTTAGCACAGGGACGAGGTGCCAGCTCACACAGGCCCAAGACAGAAGCAAGGCTGTTGGTTGTGTAAAAGCATAAATGCGTTCCTCTGGCTGCTTGCCTGCTATGCTGTCCTTCAGCTCTGCCAAATAACGTGTGACTGGATAATGGCCCATCATATTCGCGGCAGTATCAGGAGACAAATGGAGCATTAGCTCACTGGAAAAATCAAAGATCCCATTTAATAGGTTTCTCAAAGGAATTTTTTTTTAAATTAAATTTTAAACAGTAAGAGCCTCTTCATTTTAATATATTACAGATTTACGTGCGCAGAAAGGAAAGGGCTATATCTCCAGTAGCATAGCTCCATTTTAAGGAGCTCCTCAAGTATGCCACGTTTTATTTCAAATATTTTTTCTCAGGAGGCAAACTTTATCGAATTCCTAAGTCCCAGCCACTTCAGCTTGTACATACCGACTGTGTCACTTAAACTAAAAAGTCAGAGCTGTGACCAGGGAGAAACAGCTGTGTCAGAAGCTGATGAACATATCTGACCTTGGGATTTGCTACAGATAGTCTCCTTCTGGGGCTTTAATTCACAGTCAAAGCAAGGGGGGACCTTGCCTCCCTACAACAGGATCCCAGTTCCATACCTGCTCCACCTTGAGGCACCCTCAAGCTTTACTGTGCCACCCCCAAAACCCCACGGAAGGGAAGGACAAGAGGGGCTTTGGGACCAAAATGCCTTCTGGAAGCATCTGCCACAAAGCAGCATGCAGCTGGGCACTAAGGACTGCCCTGATTTTTTGCCCTGTCAGCATGCTGGCTTGAAGGAAATGGCAATCGCCGATTCCCTTTAAAAACATGAGCAATCGCATTCACATATTCCAGTGAAACAAATGTCATTTTTATGAGCTTCATTAACTGGCAACTGCCACTGAGGGACTCCACAAATCCTCGATATTGGCAGCTTTCACTGGCACTAAGTTTTGCTCACAAGTTTCAAATCCAGACTTTGTCACTCCCAGACAGATTCCAATACAGTCTATTACTGTTCATGCACAGATGAATGGTAACAGGTCCCTGCTAATGCTCCAGATCTAATAACAAATATTTATACTTCTCTTGACATTGCAGAATCTGATGCCCATATCCTTTATTAACAGCTTCCATTCAAGTCAGTTCGAGAATGTTAATTATTAAGGATTTAAACATGAGTACTCAATTGCTTTTAAGTTCAGGATGTTACCAACACAGCCACCCTTTGCGAGAGAATAACTTCCCAGACCTGACGTCTGAAGAGACCACTCAAGCCACCTACTTTGATCGCCGACCTAACACGAGACAGAACACAGACGCCCGACACAATAGTTTGTGGAGAGATTTATGTAATTGGGAGCCTGTTATCTGAAAGTGAATGCAGTTAACAAAGATTATGTGCAGGTCTGTGTCATTTTAAAGGATCTATAAACACTGAACTTTCTGTGTTTATTATAGCGTGGCAGAAGGGGAAGCTGATGTACACAGAACAGCCAGTCCGGATGATGCCACCCTACTGCTGAATCCCTCCTCTGCAATGACCTGCTACCACCTTTCGCTTCATTCTTCCTCTGCTGGAACTAGCTGAGCTGAAACAGCAACAGAATAATTGAAATGTTAGGTGTTAGGTTTTATTATTAATTTAGGGCCAGATAACATAAGCTTTTTTGTTTTAATAAACTTGTACACGTGTTACGAGCACGTTGTTTGTCATCTCACTTGCAAGATGTATTTTCCCCTCCTACACCTATTCTAAGTCATCTTGAATTGAAAACAGAAACGTAAGCATGATACATGAGGAAGCAAGAAGAGAAATTATGCAGAGGGGAAAAGAGTGGCACTGTGAACTAACAGGGCAGGAAGCTGCATTTCCAGGGAACAGCATGACATTTAGTCCAAACCCAACCAAATTTCACACAATGATTCAAAGTGAAGGACTATCTGCAAACATAAAGGTTAATGGGGTGCTTGTGTTCGCATATATGAGACTCTCTCAAAGACAAGTCTGAGGTATTGTTTACTTCTGAGAGTTGCTGCAACTTCCTGGTGAATTACTCAAGAGCCTCTGGATGCGCAATGAGACAGCACTCCACGTGGGACAGAAAAAAAAGGAAAAAACAGATGTCAGGATACCAAGACACAAGTAGCTGAGAAATCCAAGCTTTATAGGCTAAGCAAGATCAAAAGAAACAAGCCCAGATCTCACCAACAACTGACTAGAAGCCGTGGTCTCTCACATGAGGTACTTTGTCACTTGTCCTTTTTGTGCTGAAAAAAAATAAGAAAAGAGAAGCTCCTCCTTATGCCTATGCACAGACTGTTTGTAGGTTACAGTGTTAATGCAACCCATCATCCCAACAGTACCCGATACTGCAGAGATGAAGTGGTTTATCCCAACAGCCATAGTGCCTGCTCACCCCCAGAGAGTCTGAGCCACAGAAAGACAAGTCTGTAACCTGGAGCACAGTTTGTTTTTCTAAGCTCACGTTGTTTCCTCACCTGCTCAAAACACTCCTGCAGCTGAACTCCCCCTGGGAGACCACCCTGTTCACTTCTGAGAGGAACCACTCATGTCCCACTGCAGCAGAGGACACGAGCAATAAAGCAATAATTCAGCAGTGTCTGCTTCTCCGGTACAGAGATTGTGGGTCACATTAATTGGTGCATCATTCCAGCAGTAAGTATGTGACAATAAAACAGGAGGTAATTGTGAACAATAGTAAATAACACACCCACACAAGATAGTCCATAGGTGTGTGCTATCACATTTGCCGCTTCCCAAAAGGCATTCAGCATGGGAATACAGCTAGGCGGTATCAACAACTAGCTTCTAATTCTCAGGTTAAGTATACAGTGTATTTCTAAGCGTTCAGATTATGAGATTGCTCGTACTGCCTTTTGAAAATAAAATGTTCAGCTTGTTTCTCTTTTATATATAGAATAATCCATATTTGTATGCAGATTGCATGTTCAACAGGTAAAGCAGTAGCTAGAAGCCAGAAGCTTTCATAAATTCCTAATGTGACCGAGAGTGTTTTCCTTAGTTTTTCATTTCTAAAATGGGTTGGACAGGAAATTATTTTACCTCTGTGTAAACACAAAAAGCCAGCCCCTCGACATTTCCAGCAAAATTCCCCACCCTGCATCAGGGTGAAGAGTTGAAACCATAACACTTTCGATAAGCCAAAAAACCAAAGATAAGTCAATCATCTCTTAAAGTTGATTCAGCTCAAACTAAATATTTTCATGAGCTAACTCTGAACTGTTTTGTTTTGATTCTGATCTCCTTTTAACAAGAAACTATTGTAGTTGGTTTAAACTCCAAAATGAAGAACTGTTTAAATTGGAAGATTGTGTTTCCTTTCGCTCGAAACAGTTTTAAAACTGACACCAGTATGCCATTCAGCTTCCAAAAATATTCAGTTTATTTGGCAAAATACGGGGAAAGAGTTGAAGTTCACCAGCTATGAAAAAGTGAGCATTTAAACTAGTTCACATTTTATCAAAGCCTTGATCTGAACTGCAAGGCTGAACACCATTAGTTTATGTGCACAGGCTGCACAGGCCAGCAACTGCCTTTCACCCTGATCTCCCCTTTTAAAGTGTACAGCTGAGCGGAAACCCCCAACTTTTGTGGACATCAAGATGCCTGCTTTTTTTATTGAACATTTGTGCATTTGCAAAGCAAATTGTTTCAAGATGACTGCAGGGTCATCTTCATGACCATCACTTACAACCTCTCTCATAACATCAGTTCACAGCGTACACCTCCTGTTAATAGGGAATATGCCCCTGGCTGCTGAAAATAGGGTATAAGACTCTTGGCTACTGAGTCCAGTTTGCTGGTCACCGGGTCACCTCTTCCATCCCACAAAGTTATTGGGAAGCATTTTTAAAAACAATTGGGCAGATGGAAGGTTGTTCTGACTCTAAACAACTCCAGACCAAGTATTTTGCCCGTTATTCATCACTGACTTACTATCTCATAACTAATGACAATGTTGACACTGCAGGGCAACAAGAAATCAAAGCTTCCTTCCCTAGAAACTCTTCCCCACAGTCCAAAAGCCATGTACATAGAATAAGATTAGGAGAAACCAAAAGTTAAGTTTGACAAAACACATTTCCATTACTGGAGTAACTGGAAAAAAAGACCATGTCTTTGAAGTATGAAATCACAGTAAGCTGAAGAGTAATAGTGTTCATCAGCCAGCAGAATATTTTATCAAAAGAAGGCAACAGATCCTGTTGAATCTCAAGAGACTACTGGACTTTGATGTAAGAGTGTTTGGGTGGACTTAGCCAGAAGAGTCTTGCCAGCCTTAAGACCTAAAAGAAAAGCTGGACACTGCTCACGACCTAGTAACTCATAACCTTGCTCCTACGGCAAGCACTGAAGGGACAGGTTCCGCATTCAGGTGAATGGCACTCCTCAAAGAAAGGGAAAGTATTTCATTTCCTTGTTTGAGGTACGCTGCTCTTCACTTTTCAACCAGTCTCTCTTTATTCTTTAGTAGTAATTTATGTTTATGTATAAGCATGTGATAATTACACAAGTTTCTAGAGAGCCTTGTAACACACCTGACACCTTCCTTTATACACTTGGATAGAAAATGCATTCCTCTGCTAATCCAAACTACCAAATTTCAGCCATGTTCCAGATTAACTGCTGTTAATCATATTGGCGCTATTACTTCTAGCAAGACAGAAGGTATATATTTTTTATCACTATTTATGTTTTGTTAAATTTATTCAGATCTCATCATCATTTAGGCTATACAGAAGTGTTCATTAATTAAACCCCCTTATCTGGATTACCTTTATATTACTTTCTGTAAATTTTGTGTTGAAAAGCCTTGGCAATGTTACAAAAAAGATAAACTATCTGAGCGTAACCTACAACAGACACAGCACAGCAAAGTAACAGTGCTGCACAAGGCAATGAACCAAAGTACTAAAAAGCCTGCATAACTGCTGGAACATTTTACATTACTGTACCAATAAATAGTTATCAAAAGTTTTCAGCACCAATAGAAGTTGAAGCAAGCCTTCCTTGAGAAGCTAAGGCAAACTTCTCCTTGTAGTCAATAGCTAGCAAGCAGTGTTAGTCTGTTTGTGCTTGTTCCTGTTTTATAAGTGTTTATAGTAGAAATAAGAGCTGAAAATACTTGTTTGAGCAAGCTTATCCGCCAAGCACTGTAGCAGTGAGCGCGCAGAGTGCTTGGCAAGGAAATATGAGATTGAACAAAAAATGTAACCAATGGCTCAGGACCTAAGCCCTCTTTTTAAAATGCAATGTTGACAGAGATTTTAACAGATAATTAGTTATCTGAAGACAAAGCCCAGCATTAAGTCCTCACAGCCAACTGCTTGTTGCTCTTGTGTTGCTCTTTAATACCTTCCTAGCAGTTACTAAGAAGAGCTTCATCACCAGCCACTCCTCCTCATTCCTGCTGGTCTTTTGTTGGAAAAAATCCCTCTCGAGTTAAGTCAACGTAAGACAAACTAACATGCAAAAAAACATGATTTATTGAAAGGCTGCTCCAAGTTCTCCACACATGCTCAAGTCCCCATGACTTTGTAAGGTCTGCCTGCACAGAACAGGAGAGAAACAACAGCACGCTGTTACTGTACCGCGGAGCAACGCTGCACCGAGCACTTGCAGCAGCCAGCACGCACACACGGCTACGGCAGCACTTTCCAAACTTTCCTGCTTGCAGCCCCAACACCTGCTCCAAGCCCCTTTCCAAAGGGCTGAAGGCTCCAGTCTCTAACTCAAGCCACCGCCAGCCTTGGGACCAGCCTCAGCTGCCAGGAGCCCACCACCCGCCAGCAACGGGGCGCTTGGCAGGCAGCACTCTGATGGACATCAGCAATGCCAGCACAGGACCCTCGGAGAAAGCAACGATCGGGGACATCACTATGAAGCCCAGCTGTTGGCAGAGCTGGGAAACAGATTCGCACTCCTTCAACGGAGCCCAAACGAGAGAGCTATGACCAGCCCCAGCGCTGGGCAAACTCGGCATGGCAAGCCCACGGAGAGGGGCTGCTGAGGATGCAAAGAGGATGCACGAAAGTCCCGTTAGGACCCTCCAGGGAGTGCTGCCCACCCTCAGCGGGGACCCCCGAGCCTTGGGGGCACAACGCCCGCTTCCCCGGGGGAGCCCCCCTCTCTCCTCAGGGGGGCTGCTGCCAGCCCGGCCCCCGCCCTGCTCCTCTCCTCGGAGCGCCGGGCGCGCTGCTTACCCAGAAGCGGGACCCGCAGAACACCTCCATGGCCACGGCAAGGGGAACCGAGCCTCTCCTCCTCCTTCTCCTCCTCCAGGCCCACGCCGGGCAGCGGGAGAAGCCGGCTCCGGCCTCTCCAGGGCGGGCCGGGGCTCGCCGGGCCCGCACCTCCCCGCCCCCGGCCCGCCCTCGCTCCCTCCCTGGCGGCGGCGGCAGGCGCCATGGCCTCGCCCCGCTGCCATCGCCCCCTCAGGACGGGAGGCGCCGGGCCGGCCTTTATCGCCTCGGCGAGGCTGCCTCAGGCACCCCTCTGTAGCCATTAGGGCCGGGGAGAAGGTGCCAGGTCTCCCCTCGTGGGCATGTGGCTCTGGGCACTGAAAGGCAGGCGGTGCTGCCAGTGTGGGGCTTCTTGCTCTGTGAGGGTGGCTTCCCCATGGAAGGATCAATCCCCTAGGAAGACGTTTTCCTTGCTCTGTGCCACCTGTGGAGATAAATAGGGTCTGCTCTTGGAGGGGGACATTGGCAATTCCCACATAGCAGGCAGAGAGAGGGCTGAGGGGCTTGCACATGTCCCCGGTCACCTAGAGATGTCTGCTGGCGTCCTGGGTTTGAGGCTGTCCATGTCCAACCGTCCAAGCTGCTCAGACCAACACTTACATCTCGGAGACACTCAGTGTCTTTCCTCTAGAAGGGATTGACGTGTGGTTACCTCAGGAGCACCACAGATGTGAAGAGAGAGCAGCAAACCCAGGCCCAAGACCTGTGCTTCCCCGGCACAGCCCCTGCCACACAGCTCTGAAACCAAGGGTGCTGGACAAGAAAGAACAGATGGCTGTTCATAAACAGTGGTGTACCTTGAGTCATGGATGTCTGGAATCTCAGGAAAATGGCCTTAGTTCCCTATTTTTTCTGTTTATTTGTTTTTTTTTTTTTTTTTTTTTTTTTTTGTATTCCTGCCTGGCTGTAGCCTAGCCTCACTGGTATCCTACTAACAGGAATCAAGAGTTCTCCAAGCTACATTTAAGCCTGGCCACTTCTGCAAGTGCCTAAATTATTGTCTATCTGCAGCCACTTCCTTCATGCTAATTGCATCCTCTGTAGACATTAGGCTGAAGCAGTGGTGTGGCTCTATTTTAAAAGCTTCCAGTCAATAAATTTCACATATATGTGTAACTAATAGATTTTGTAGTGCACCTTGTACACAACCTGGCTTTTACTTCCTCACAATGAAAGAACACTGTTTGCTTTCCTCTTGGACAGGACTTGTCCTTCAGAATTATTGCCCTTCCAGCACCTGCTGTTTGTTGACCTGCTTGCTGTAGCATCTGGTCCAATATCATCATCTCACCCAAATCTCCCCGTTGTCACAAATCTACTTAAATATCTTAAGAGTTCCAGTGTCCATGGTGAAGAACCGTCAATAAGAAGGCTGCCATCAAAAATTTTCAAAAGAGGGAAGAAGAAAGATGAGAAGCCCAGAATTGCTGTGCACCCCAAATATTTCTGTTCTAAAGAAAAAAAAAATCTGCTTATCTTTTATGCCTGGGCCATTGACACTAGGTTTGATATCCACTGGAGGTGATATTATTGGAGAAAGCCAAATGCTTTCATCTAACAGTGCTAAGCATTTGTTCTAGCCATTTACTATAATCTGGCTACAGGGACACAGTTATTTTTTGCTGTAGAAATGACTGAACTTACTATTGTAGCAAGATAAGATCTCATCCAAGATTAAATTCTTGGGTGTTTGCCTGCAAGATTTGAAATCTCAGACTGATCCAGGCTAATCAGCACAATCACATTACAACCTTCTGAAGGAATACTTACAGGAACCCTAGCCAACTGTGTGAGCGAGATATTGAAGGACACCGTGTGCTCTCTTTGCAAATCTGACATAGGAACTTCTGTTCAGTGTTTGTTCATAGTGAAAGTTTAAAGGAAAGTCAGCAATAGCTAGGAGTTCTCCTTTGTGGTTCTTTAAACCTCTTCCCCTGCAATTCGGTGAAGTTTAGAAACTTGTCTTAAATTAAGATTGGCTTTAACATTACGAGATGTCACAGGTAAAAGGTACCTCAAGAACAGTTACCAGAGGCTGTGTGTACAGGAGGGGCGAGGTTTGTTTTATCAGTGTACTGTACATGGTTCCATGATATGTGCTATGTGCCTTAATCCCTGATTAAGATATTGACTTCAGAAGGAATGCTCCACCGTATCTGTAGGGAAAGGTCCTGCATCAGGGTTTTTCCCTGGGTCTCACAGGATTCTAAATTAGGTGGGATAGATGATTCTGCCTTTTGCTTCATTTCCTAGTTTGCGGTGGGCAGCTTCTGCCTTCGGTAGCAGCTCATTAAAGAGGGATGGTTCTGCTGAGTGGGTGCAACGGGGGTGCCAGCTCACCTCTTGTGCCCCTCCAGAGCTCACGGACTGGAGGAAAAAGTCCAGTCTGGACCTCACAGCAGACCCTGCCGCCTTGCACTGACTTCACAATGTAGTTATGGACTTCCAGGTGCTGTCTGTCAAAAAAAAAAAAGGCTGGCAGAGAAGGAAAAAAAAATCAAAAGCAAGAATGAAAGAAATATTAAACAGTCTGACAGATAAGATGGAGGGAAAACTTAAAAGCTCCTGGGAAGGGCTATGGTGAAAGATTCTGCTGAACCTGCTGCAAAGCAGAGCCTGAAGCACTATCACTCTTTGGTCCTGTTTCCTTTTGATGATGGAAGGAAGATGGCTGTACCTAGAACATGTAATCACTTCTGTGATGTTCCCCAAAACGCAGGCTGGCTACGTAGAAAAACGCAATGGCACCTTTTGTATGAATGTCAGGAAGGTCACGAACTCACCTTTTCTCACCATATCTTTATTCTGGGGAGTGGCAAGATCAGATCTGAGTTCATTCATTAATGTATTTGCATCCTTTTTTCCATGGCAGCTGCATGCTAAAAGGACTTTTCACCTGCTAACTTGTAGGGCAAGTGTTCAAAATCAGCGCAATCATGAAAGACCTAAAAGGCACACCCAAGGCCACACAGAAGCAGGTTAGCTATAAACTAGAGCGATTGCTGGGCAGAAAGGAGGTACCCTGAGAGAAAAGCCAGTTGTGTAAGCACAATGCCAGGTAAAAGGCAGGCACCTCTTCAAACCCTCACCTCATGAGGACTTGCAAGGCCCTGAAAGTGAAGCGTGACCTACTCTCAAGGAAATCAGCATAAAGAAGGACTTTTAGGGGTGAGGGCTGGGGAGGGCTTGAACTCTGGGATTTACAGCTTTACTGTTAGTTGACTCCAAATATCACCTTTGTTCTCTGCTGAACAGCACAGAAACTCCCTTTCTGAGACCTGCAGAGGTGTCACGGATGATAGGAAAAACAGGCCACTATAGCATCATTTACAGCCCTATAAATTCACTTGTTAGAAAGAGGATGACACCATGTTTTAACAAGTAAGATATGGACTTGCAACAAACTGCTTAAAGTCAACACTGCATGAGTAGCTGAAGATATTTTTTTTTTTTTTGAAAATATCAGCACTGTTGCTTATAGTGTTTTCTTCTAGCAGCAAAGGATTTTACTTTAATTTCTTTCTTTCTGGAAAGCACGATGGCCAGTTTAGAAGTCCCATAGTTAAAACAGACGAGGGAGCAGGCTGGGAACACGCAGCCCTCAGCTTTTACTCACAGCTTCACCCTTTGCTTTGTGGCATTTATCAGCTGGGTGGCTTTGTAGGAGCAGAAGGCAAGACCTTTCCCCTGGCTGGAATCACAGAGGTGGCACTTCCCTGGAGAACCAGCGCAGGGAGAGGGACCACACCACATTTGGCCTCCAGCTGCCTTGTAAAGTCCTCCTGTTAGCTCTGGGGTGAGGTGGGATCCGCCCAGTGCTCTGTTGGAAGAGAAAATGGTGTACGCATGACTCCTCCAGGACACTGTGTGTAATGCCATCCTCCCCTGTTCCGTGAGTGCTCCCGCATTTTGTGCTCCCACATTTTTTCCCTGTGAGCCGTGAGCAGAACCCGGACGTGCTGAGAACCGTCCAGATTGCCCCAAAGTGGTCCTGGAGCTGCTTCAGCTGCGAGCAGCTGAATTCTGAAGGCACTGGGTGTCTTTTATTTTAGATAATTTCACATACATACTCTTAAGTGCCTAAAGAGGTTAATTAAACCCATGGCAGGTGTAACACACCTCAGTTTGTGGGTGGTTTAGCTGCAGAAAAAGATTTGAGTGATGAACAAACAGCCACAGACAAGCCGCACATGGCACTCGAGCTTACTGAGGCCAAGACCCAAACTAATCTATGTCAGCCCCCAACACACTTGCCACAGGTTATCCTCTCCCCCTGCCAGCTTGGCCACCGCGTAAGCCTCTCCTAGTTTTAATGGGCTGGAGCCGTTCAGGATTTCATCACAAAACTGGCTCGCAGAAGTCACAGTGGCTGCAGGAATCCCGCTGTGAATGCAGGATCCTGCTTTGTTTGAATGAACAGGGAGTTGTCACTGGCCCTCGGCCACACTGGGATGGTGACACCCAGCAGAGAGGCTCTGTGCTGCCTTCACCTGTCTCAGCTCGGCACATGCTGTCCTCCGCAGCATTTTTAATTTGCAGAATGACTCCAACATTAACTCCTTCTTGATTTTCCCAAGAACAGCTGGAATCTACCTTCTCTTTCTGCAAAATAATTGTTAGCACAATAAGTAATTAAGTGGTTTAACCGTCCTTTTTATTTTCCAGCTGGAGCTTAGGGGTCTTTGGTTGCACTATTCGCACTATTAAATAGGTACTGAAAGATAATCTATTCAGGACCTTGAGGACTTGCCAGTTAAAGCATCCGGTGACTCAAGCAATAATAGAAAATGCCAGAGGGCGTTGCAACATTATATAGTGCTGTAAACACATCTGAAGCATAGAATACAGCACATGGAATACCCTTAAACCCCAATCATCCTCAAACGCAAAAACGCCAGCGAGGCGGTGGCTGGCGGCGCTGGAGAACACGCCAAGCCGACCAGAAACAGCAGGACCTCAGGTGCAGCCTTATCTAAGGCACACAAACATCCCAGCTAAAGCACTTCGTGGCATTGCCATCTAGTGACAAGCACTCAGCCAGCGCCTAGCCAGCACGAGCCACGCAAGGCAGGGTGATTATCCTCCTCCCATGCTGGGCCAAGCAGAGATTAAACTCCATGTCCAAGCCCACGGGTCGCAGATGCTGCTGCTGTGTGCGAGTGCCCACGCAGAGCGGACACAGGTTGGCACACGCAGGGAGATGTGCTGGGCTCTGCGTTTGAAAATGTTTCAAGGCAACATCAGCACATGCAAAGACAAAGAAGCCTTTGAACTGCTGCCATGGCCTCTGAGATGCTGAACAGCCCTGGGATCATCTCTGGATGCGCTGCTGTCTCCTGGGGCTTTGCTTGAGCCCAGGCACAGAAATGCTGCACATCAGCCTGGCTTTGGGCAGCTCCTGCCAACACCAAGCAATGCGTGGCTCCGTGGGCTGCCACAGAGCACCTGAATCTGGGACAAATCCTTCCTCTCCTCCTACCGTAGGAGGGGATATTTATACATTTAGCGGCTGGAAAACCCCGCAGAAGGAGAAACCCTCCTTTTCTTTTGCACTGCGCTGCTTCTGTCACACCGAACTAGGACACGAAGCAATTCCCCAACAGGCAGAGCTACACGGCAGGGGCTTTCTGACCAAAACCCCGGGTAGCCCGAGCTGTATCCCCATGCCCTGGCCGGCAGCTCGTCCAGCCCAGCACCTCTTCCCAGCTCGCTAGGTGGTAGCAAAACGCTGCGCACCGCGCCGAGCCCTGCCCGCAGCCAGCACCGCGCCCCCTGCCCTGCGTGGGTCCGAGACTCCCCAGCTGCAGGAGCCTCCCCCAGGAGCCGATCGCAGCTCATCGTTTGCACCGTGCTGGTGGAAATAAAGGGAGCCGGGCACGTTTCTTTAAATCGCTTTTTATTTTTTTTTTTTTTTTTTTTTTTTTTTTTTTTTTTTATTGATATGGGGGTAGGGGTGATGTACAGATGGTGTCTAAAACTTGTTGGTGTGTCTTTCTTTTTGCATCTCCAGAACATCTCCCTACAGAAAGGCTGAAAGGCTTCTTGTATTTCTCATGCAGCTACTTGCAGGGTTTTGCAGAGCTCTGGCATAGGGATGTGGTGAGCACACAGCCCTTCCGATGGGACACTGCTCTCCAAAAAGGAGGATGGCCGGCCAAACTCACTGAATTGTCTGGACTAAGCCAGAAACAAATTCAGTCTGAAGTGCTACTCCCCAAGAGTAGCTACCATTACGTAGAAAACAGTCTAGGTCCATGTGGCATCCAGATTACCCACCGAACAGAATAAAATGCCGTGCCCAGGCTCTGGCAAGTTGTGAGCATACCCACAAGCAGCCAGCCTGGGTGGGAACCCTCTAAAAACCACAAGCAAAACTCAGCAAAAAAAAGCTTCACACAGGAATACTCATGAAAGCCAGCAAATAAAATAAAATAAAATAAAAATAAATAAAAAAATAAATAAAATAAAATAAAATAAAATAAAACAAAATAAAATCCCCCTCCCAAGTTCCACCAATAATCCACATTGAAAACAGAAGAATTTGATTTCCCCTACAAGAAATATCTGACTTCCCCTCAACTCACCTGTGTGCAGAGAGGTGTGAAGTGCCCACAGCTGCAGACTGCCCTGCTTTTGGGGCCAGCCCTGCTGCCCTCAGTGCCATCAGGACCCTCCAACCTTGTGGGGTTGGCCCTGCAGCCTGCACCATAGGGATGCAGGACAGAGCTCACCTCTGGAGTCCTGCTCTGCATGGCTTTCTGTGGGATTTTGCATGGATCCACATTTTGTCTCTGTTGGAAGGCCAATTTTCTTCCTACTGCTTTCTACTTGGAGATAGATATGAAAGGGCTTCCACCAAAACACACTCTAGACAACATAACTGCCCTGGGTGCCAGCTTTTGGGTTTAGGGTCCCTCTGGCTGCAGAGCGATCGTCCCGGCTGCACAGTGGCCAAGCACTTGGTTTCTCCCTCTAGTGGCTGCTCCTCAGAGCAAAGGAGACAACTCACACTGGGACCTGCCCGTAACCCCTTTGCTACAGACCCCTGAAGAGTTCAGGGCCAGATTTTTCTGGTGGTACCCAAACAGCACCTGGGGGCTGAGCCCCTGCTGCCCAGCAGCTCCTGGGGGAGCACCACCACCAGCTCTTGCTTTGCAAGCAGCCAAACAGCTGCAGGAGCGATGGAGGAGAGGCTGCAGTGCTTCAGGCTGGAAATCCTGAAGTTATAAATGTGCAGAAGAGCCCGGCCTCTTTGCACAGCCACCCTTTTACATGGGCAGATGAAACCTGCCCCTTCTCCAGACTCCGTCCTCCCCGGCTGCGGCTGTCCTCACTGCAATGCCGGCAGCCTCCTCCGCGGTAAGCAGCGTGCCAAATTTTGCTTTGCCAGCCCCGTGCAACTGCAGAAGCACCACTGACGGGCTCCTTGGTTAGTAAAACAGCACGCCCTGGGCAGCGTGCTGGGCCGGATTTGCTTGTGGTGCCAAACCAAATTGTTTCACAAAGGGCCGCCGTTTCGCAAGGCTTCTTTAAACTTCCCGTCTGCTGCTGCTATGCAGTACCTATGCCAACTGTCCACAATTAAAACATTCCTCAAGATTTGATCTGAATGATACAGATTATCAACAACAACAAAAAAGGGAAGTGCACATGGATG
Source organism: Aythya marila (assembly GCF_965140915.1). Taxonomy (NCBI): domain Eukaryota; kingdom Metazoa; phylum Chordata; class Aves; order Anseriformes; family Anatidae; genus Aythya; species Aythya marila. Next base: position 4,075,315 of record NC_139059.1, on the reverse strand, counting down.
TTCTTTTCAAAAGCTTTTAATAGGACACATTTGTTTTTGTCATTTGTAAAGATTTACACTCGTTTTTTGTCTTTTTGCTTTTTGTAAAAAGGAACATTTTAACCCAATTTTGCCCATGAATACCACCTTTTGTTGCCCTGACCAGAAGACCTTGTTTTGGCCTATATACCTGATACAGTATAACAATATATTAACTATTAAATACAAAGTTCTATAATATATACTAGGTTGTTACGGACATTGCAATGGTACTGTGCCTACTCTAGTCACCTTGTGTAATAGTGTACATGGGTTATTATAGCCAAAGGGGCAGAAAAGGGGAGACTGGGGCATAGCCTAATTTACAATGGTAACACTTTTGTTTTCTTTTTTTTTTTTAATCTTTTTTAAAATTTTTTATTTCCTTGAACACACCTTGTGCTGAGTGCAATCCACAGAAGTCAAAAACAGTGTTTTCTTTGCCCTCCTCCAAAATATCTACAGTATAAACGGCCTGTAACCGAGCTATGAAAAGTCAGTCCTATGTGCAAGGGGCTGTAAGAATGGAATTTACATTTTTCCAGACACGTCTGCAATCTCTCTCCTTCCTCCTGTGTCAGCCTGGCAATGGCAGAACATCCTCCTCCTGCCTGTATACAGTAAATCCACAGTATTAAAGTGCTGGTGTGCTTGAATGAGCTGGATAGCAATGCGACTACTTTGCCACCAATATGGGCTGAGTTCTGGGGGTAGATGTTTTATATCAGTACAGTCCTTGAACAGTAATAGCACTGCAATATCATAGAACCTTAGTTTAGCTGCTTACTTCTAAACACAACCTGGATGCAGGCTCTGAAACTAAGCTATAAATGTTGTAATACAGTAGGTCTGGCTCCAGGTTTATGAAAAGAAAATTGTAGGTAGAGCTGCTTCTGTTCCCAAGATGCTATGCAGACTTTTAACAATTTCTCTATAGATTTCTACAAAAATATAAAAAATTCTATCAACATAACCATTCTACAGAATTCCTGTGGATTTTGTACATTTTGTTTAAAAAAAGTCAAATTCTATAAAACCCCCCCAAAGGTATTTAAAATTATCTGAAGATTATTGCACGCACTGCAGTACATTTGTATTTGTTTTTCAAAAGGGCGTCTAGAAAAAACTTATCTGGTTTAGAAAACAAACTATTTTACATGGATTTCTTTTCCTGACTGCATCACCGTACAGGATTTTTTATTGGCTAGTCCTTATTGAATATTCATGTATGATGTAAACTTTTTGTTGCTTACACAAACCTTGTCAGTGGGCGAAACCCCGAGTCTTGAAAATAGAACAGCCTTTAGACTTTGTTACATTTGGAGTTGAGCATTTGGATTAACATCACATCACCATTTTGTGGCACGATTTCAAGCTAAAATGCTGCATGCTTTTTTATCAGGAAGGGACTGTATCATTCCAGAGATATAAACACACGCCTGATCATTAAGGAATCAGGGTCAGCAATTTCAGTGGCCTAGCTATTTTCCCAAATTATTTAGTAAATGTGAAAGGCAAAGCTAAGGCTCATTATGAGTATAAAACCAAAAAGGGATTACGAATATTTCTCAGGCTTAATACACTGTAATTTTATTATTTCCTTAAATATAATCTGGGGGAAGAACTGATGAAAGGTTTGTTTGAAATCATTGCTTTAAACGGGCTTAGCTCTGGATTTGGCCAGGCATATCAAAGAGAGTCTTCTCTGTGTGGGCCCATGGTGAAGAGGGGAAAAATGTCCCAGCCAAGAATTAATCTGTCTGCAGTAAATAGTTCAGAGTGTTAATCTTCGTCCTTCAAATACACCGAGTGCCTGACTTCCTGCTGAAGTCCCTTCCATTTTCACAGGACATGTAAATCAAAAGGGATTGTTTATGGAGGAAACTTCTTTGAGTGAAAATAAAGGAGCTTAAGACCTGACACAGGCTGTTATGTATAAACAGCATCTTTTCCTGGTGTACATACTTGAAGCTAATGCAGACACATGTAGTTGTAATGGTCTAATCTCCGAACGGATAAAAGGCTGTGTATCAACATCTTTAAGTGATTTGAAAAGATCAGTAGTGCTCAAAAAGTTACAGACTCCTGACTGGTAGAATTAGCAAAAATCCTTCTCGTGCTTGTGCTGGTTTAAGGACGTGATCCAGCAAAGACTTATCCACACATGCCATTTTAAACCTGTGACTGTTCCCATACTTAAAACCATGCCTTCAAAGTCTTATTTAGCCTACATCTTAATTTGATTTCAGGGAGGTTCAGTGAAGTTAATGTCTGCTTTCTATCAGTCTTGTGAAGAGCAGGATGAGTCGAATGGGGCCAGCCCCCAGTGATTTCAGGCTGCGCTATCTGCTTCTGTGATTGCTTTTTGCAGAGGGCATTAGCGCAGAAGCAAACAGTTCATTTCCTAGATGACTGATGCTAAGGACATGTTAACAAAGTAAGGACACGGATTCCATTTTTGTTGACTTTGTATCATGAAGTTGCTGCTTAAGGCTTTTGCTAGATTTGCTAGATTGGAAATAAAATTTCATCAGGGTTGTGTCAGTTAACTCCAGCAGTGGTAGCAAAAAACCCTCAACAACCATTTCAGTACTTACAGACTTCCTTACATGCGCTCTGTAAAATAACTTTCAAACTGTAATAGGCCTCGATTCTGCTCAACACGTAAATATAAGATCATCAACTTCAATGCAGTTTAAGCAAGAACTTGAGACAGGTGCTCAAGCGCACTGCTGTCCTGGGGGACTGAAGCCACCTAGCTCAAACCCTAAAGCTGGCCTTGTTCTCACCTGCGTCCTGCTGCAAAAAGGGGGCTCCCCTGGGAACAGCAGGCTTCTGCAGGTGTGGAACTCAGCAAAAGCAGCAGCCTGTCTCCAAGATGCTGGAAAACACTTCAGAAGTGACCACAGGCTTTTGTTGCCACGGTTTCCTAGGCACATATGAAAATTATCCGTTGACTTGATTTTGCGAGCCACCAGTGGATGATCTATAATAATCCTGTTATAAGTCAATATTGTGTAGTGCCAGCGTACAGTTGGATTGGCTCTACATTCACTACCTTCAGGTGTATATCAGCATGTTGTACATCCCGGGTTTTGTGCACCTGTTTTTTTTCTCTAGATGTCAATTTTACACAAGATTCGAATATTATTTGGTTTAAAAAAAAAAATGCCACTGCATTTTTATACTATCCAAGCAAGCTTTTCTTTTTTCTTTTTTTTTTTTTCTTTTTTTTTTTTTTTTTCCTTCAGAAAATGACTTCAGTCCAAGGGGAAAAATAAATTACATTAAATAATTCTTATTTACTGCTGACTGTGGGATACATTTCCTCTGTAATGCACTAATTGGCTACATTTTGTGCTTTGCAAAACAAAATGAAACCCAAACAAAACAAAACAAAAAAGAGAAGGGATTAAATATATATTTTTAGGTTAAAATATTCATAAAAACCAACTTTATCTCAGAAATATTCTGAGATACATAAAATAGAGAAAAATTAAACGAGTCTTTAGTCACAAAATGTACTACATCCCGCAATACTAGATTCAATTAATTTAATAAAATATAATATACATATAGATTCTGCACATTGTATTGCTTTTACCTAAGCAGAACATATGCTTAAGTAAGCGTGATATAGGTTAACCACTCTTTTAACCAGCTGGTTCTTTAATCTTTCTTTGGAAATTTTTTACCCAGTGCCATTTTGGAATACAGAGTTTTTGATTTTTTTTTTTTTTTTCCTATTACACGAAAGGAAGAAAACATTTGGCACCAACAGAAAAGTAACTCAGGGGTCCATTTCCGTTTGATCAAAGGAAAAGCTAGGAAGTGTCAACAAGTCTTTCTTTGGGGTAGGAGATGTTGACATACTGTCTGGAAGCAACGAATCCCCTATATCCATCGAATCCTTGGAATCACACGATGGAGCACGCCGTCTCAAGCAAGTATCTCCACTGGCAGGTGAGATGCTGTGAGGTCCTCTAGGTAGCAAACTCTGTCCGTCGGGTGGATCTATAGATATACACGGAGGGCTCAGTTTTTTCTTCTGCCGTGTTCCTTGCAAGCCTTCCATTTCACTTACCACCTGACTTATGAAGCCAGAAGAGCTAGATGTGGAATGGTGCTGAGGGCTGTTTTCCATGGAACAAATCTCTATTGAATGTCTCCTTTGATCATCTAACCAAGAGGGCGGTTTTTTTAGAAGACCCTGGGTGTCTACACTGTGGTATTTCTTCAGGTCCTTCAGTGTAACGCTGCCGGTATTGCCCACGTTCCTCTTAGGAGTGAGAGGCTGAGCCTCTGAACAGGCACTCGAGGCTGTGCAAGTTTCTGAAGTGAAAGGCTCCGAGGAGCTGTTTGTTTCAGATACTTCTTGGTCCACTGAATCTCCAGGTGTCTCCTGATACGAGTCTGCACAAGCACACGATGCTGGTGCCTGCTTTGAAATGTTATACTGGTTGTGGGAATGCTGCTGCGTATGAACGCTTGCCCGGCTCCATGCGGCCAACTCTTTCGCTTCTGAGGGCATCAGGGCACCCGATGAGTCCTCCCGGGGTGCAGCGGGGACATTTGGGTCAGAGAGTTCACTCACCTCGGTGTGGAGGTTCTCCTTGCTATCCAAAGAGTCATTCCTTATAGCCATCTGTACGGAGCGCATAGGGATCGGGGAGGAGGGGAGTTGCCAGATGAGAGAGACAGACCAAACAAAGATTAGTACAAGCAAGGCACAACATTTACAGGGCACCAGCTCTCTGAGATACCTCAGCACAGACCCGCCGGCTCCTACAACTCAGCCTGCACTGTGGGTTCTAGCAGTCCCCATGCCTCAGTGACCCGTGGGCTTATCCCTGTCTAAGTGACAGCACAATTTGACCCTTTATTCTTCATAAATGGTTGACCTCTAGCTTTCTCCTGTAAGAATGAAGGACTGCAAAAACTGAATGCCCCCACCCAAACTTAGACATATTCTGGTTATGCAAAGGATGAGGATCTACGGCAAACCACTTCGTGATTTTTAGCAGTGCAGGTATAAGGAGGAGAAGGAAACTGTGAAAGTGAGCCTGCGTATTCCCTTCTCTAGCTCAGGTGACGCTGAGGAATGGAGCAGGATCCCCAGTGCCACTGCCACCAGAACAACCAGTCTGTGCCCACAGCAGGGCAACAGCCTGTCCCTGGCTTTGGGACAGCTTTGTTCCTATCCGAGCCACAGCTCGGCACCATTTCACAGTGTGGGAGCTTGAAATGCAGGAGATGCAGAAGCTGGATGGGACCATCTGTAATTACTTCCACCTATTCTGATGCTTGGGTCCAGGCTTTTTAAGGCACATTTTGCCTTGGCTGTTTTGAGCCCTATGCAGCATCAGTGCCTGCTGGCAAAAAAATGCCTATGGCATGGTTTGAAGGCTTTGTCTTTCCACTGCATTGTATCCCTTGCCAAAAAGGTTTATAAATCAGCCACATTAACTGGCCCTTAAAGGCAGCATCTCAGTTTGAGAAGACTCTTAAATGATCTTAAAGATTAAAAACTTCATAAAGAAATTTGGAGGAGATGCATACAGCTGGTCTCAGTCCTTTAGAGAAGTGTAAGGAGATGAAATTCTTCATACTAAGGAATGTTTTTGTGATGAATCACCCCCAAAATGATCTTAGAATTTTTATAAAAATTGTCCCACAAGGATCTTTTGAGCCAAATGATCTCTATTCAGGCAAAGCTCTCATCAGCTGCAGTATGCACATGTGTGCATGCACGAACACCAGAGACTATTGTTACATCTGCACATTGGGCTCCCTTTGTCGTCTGTGAGAACTGAGAGAATATTTAATATGGCAAATGATTTTGTCCAACACTAGCTAATCCTTTCTAGTTAAAATTTTACAGTGTCAGAGTGGTAACTAACCACACTCAAGACTGGAGCTAATTCTGGCCTCCTTGATGCCATTTGCTTTGGGGAATGCTTGGGGAGCAGAAATCATGTTCATATCCTGAGAAGAGACACAGACCACAAAAAAAGTAGAACAGAGCAGCAAAAAGTAATTATTGTCATTACTTTTGCTTGTGCACCAACCTGTGTTGCATACAAAGACAGCGTTAGTCAACACCAATTCTTTCTTTCCCTATGATACAGGCATCTTTGGTAGTTGTTAGAAGTGACTGCTGGTATAAAAGTTCTACTGGTTTCTTTCAAAACAAAAGGACCCTCTGCCACCCCACTGGTGTGTACACCTCTAGTAGCCACAACTTGGTGTGGGCTACACCGTGGACACACAGTCCTGGAACCAGCAAATCAACCTGGTTTTAGTTTCAGGTAGAATTCCCCTGGAGAAAAGCATCTGCACTGCCAAGGAGCACATTCCTCAGTGGGGAGCTTGGCTTTACACCTTCTCTCAAAGTATCCGATCCACTCATCTTCATCTGCGAGTGCATTGCTAATTGCCAAACTTTCCAGAGTCTAAATGGCATGGTACTGTGGGGACTGTGTCCATCCACTCTACAGCACTCTGAAGGGAAAGGGAGGTTAAAGACATGGGTGTCAATGGTGGAGGAAAGTGCACGGACCAGGTATGTGGTGGACAAGATTTATCTATGCACAAATTTAGGATAGAGAGGGGAAAAGGGGGAAGGGAAAGGAAAGAAAGAAAAAAAAAAAAAAAAGAAAGAAAGAAAAGAAAGCAAATCAGAATTACATGCAATATATGTAACAGTAAGGAAAAATGGGTACTGCAAATCAAAATGCTTTGCTAGCCTGGGCTATACCGATGTGCCAGTAACACATCAGTGGCAGCAATAACAGGAGCCAAGCAGAGAGCACTTGAGCAAGCAGAACTGCCGGGGGTGTAAAGGAGATTTTACCTCTTCAGAGACCCAGTTTCAGTGTCTGGCCATCTAGATTACAATTAACTCTAGCAGCAATCATACCCTGTTGCCAGGAGCAACTTCTAACTCCCATTAATGGTGCTGGGAGCTGCTTGCTACTGAGGAGCAAACCTAGGGCAAACACCTCGGTAGCTTTCAGAGGGATGCGACTGGCCTGCAGACCATACCCGCTCACCATCCCAAAGCCTTTTTCTTCCTGAAAGGTCACTCCAAGAGCATGGTTATGTCACCGCACGAGCAGAGAGAGGAGGGAGGGGAATAAATTAATTTAAATGTATGAAAGGTTTTAGAAAGAGAAGCCTGCAAAAATGCGAACAAAATTAGGTTGAGGAAGATGGCTAACGCAGTAATTTATTCTAGATAGATCAGTTCAAAAAGATGGGTCTGTTATTCATTAGAAAGCAAGAGAGAGTGGTTATGAACTGGAATCATGACATCAATTAGTTTCCCCATTAGCAGTGATTGGGGTAGCTGGCCATCCCTCTGCAAATGAATACATGCTAGGAATTTCTTATGTCAATTTAGTATTACAGACTAATGTAATTGTTAACCTTGGTACTTCACATTCATTTTTAGAGCTTAATGAATCAACTGTCTAATTTGTCAATGTTGATTAAAAGATGAAAGAAAGGGGAATATTTTCATGCAGGAAAGAAATTGTTTTTGAAAAAATAAAACCAATCTACTCTGTGTATATAAAATCAGACACAAACTAGTGAAGAAAGCGGAGTTTGGGAATCAGATATGCCTCTGGTCCTGATCCAGCAGCACAATGAAATATGTTTAAAAATGTGAGAGTGAAGCACAAGTTCAAGTATGCTACTAAAAAGGATAAATTTAAACTTATGTTTCCAATCAACCAGACTGGAATCTTTGATTAGATCTCTTAGATCTTCGGTTGAATCGGGGCTTAAATCAATGCCAGGCAAAATAACAGAGATAAAACCAGTTACAAAATAAAATATGTTCTGTTTTGCATATACTCAAGCTTTTCAAAAGCACATAGGAGATTTAAAAGGATCTTAATTTTCAATTCTCGCTGTAAAAACAATGTGCTTTCCATGATGGTTTTGCATACAATGAGATATCCAGCTGCCTTTTAACATCTTTCCCCTTTCAAGAAATGAGAGGAGTCAGAGGAAGGGTGGCCTGGGTTGGAGTTTGCAGTCACTGTGTCCTTTCAAGCACTGAGAAAATCACAGCAGTTAAGAATTAGTTCCTTAACCCCAATGAGCCCCTGGGGAGCATTTGGCTGCATTTATGAAGAGACCTGAAAAAATAAAGTGCTAACATCGTGGAGAACATTTAGGCACATTGCCAGAGGAGATGATACGCATCACACACATTCTTTGGAGACCCCTGGACGGCTTTCAGATCAAAATCCATCAACCTTTTTGTTATTTCTGTAGGACAATTACACTTCTCCAGAGGTTTCTCTATGAAACCCTCCTTGAACTTAAAATATGGGTAACCTGAAAGCATGGCAATATAAAACCTCAGCTTACCTGTCTGCGGAGTAGCCTCTCAGCAGAAGGAGAGTGCACTGGCTGGGAAACCTGGGATTTGCTCTCCCAGACCAAGTGGTCATGAGCTCTTATGTGGTGAAAATGGTCTTTTGGAATTTGCAGGAGAGAGCTGGTGTCTGCTGGCTGCGACTGCACTGATGCCTTTGAACCTTGCAAGAGGAAGAAGAAAGAGGAATGTGACATGTTCCTCTGGTGATCGCTTCCCTGTCTCAGTGACCTTTCAGAGAAAACTGCTCCTTTGCACCTTGGATCAGACAGGCACAGCAAGAACACTGAATTCAGCAAACAGTTCTCCATGACTGGAAAAAAAACTTCCACCTACTAATAAATTATTCCAAAATGGTCTATTATTTCATTTTTCTTGGCATTTTCCCCTGATCCAACTGGGACTAGCTCCTGTAAAGAACAGAAGATTATGAACTAGAAGTTCATCTGGACCAGCAATTTCTATATCCCTGCGTAAGGGCCAATAACTTTGCAGGCAACCACTCATCTCAGCACTGTGGGGATCTACTTTTGAAAGGTTCTGGAAGAGGATGTCCCCATACCTGAGTGTAAGCAGAGGTCGACTGCTGAGATCTCATTCCCAGCATACACACTGGGAATCAAGTGGAAGAGAACCGCACCTGGCAGCTTTCAAGGCTAGCTTTACAAAGCATCCCAGGAGAAGGAAATGCATACTCCCCAGCCTCTTTCTGACCCTTTGTGGTTGCTGGCTACTTCTTCTAAAAGGTTTGAAACTCTGCGTGCTCCCCCCACACGGGCTCAACATTTTTCAAAACAATTCATTTAACCTGGACCGTATCCCAGAGAATCTCATTTGTCCTGGAATCTTTCCCAGAACAACAGCCCCATTACGAAGGAGTATTCAAACAAATACCTCCTGCAAGTGCCAGTGTTTCTGACAACAAAACCTTTCTCAGCTTGAAATATTGTGGCTTAGTTGTGGTGATTTATTAGAGGTGCCTGGCACCTTTTCCTATCTTCACAGCACTTTACAATATTACAGACTGTAAACAGGTAGGGGTGACTTCCCCCCACCCTGAAAAACAGTGACATTGCAGGTAGAACAGGACAATGACAAATACGCCAAGATTCAGGCACCTTACCCACCTCCGAGCACTTTGGCCCAGTTAAGATGGCTGGAATTTCACCAGCAGGAGAAAAACACAAAAGATTTAATTGCTCAGCATAGTTATGAATAAGATATCAGCTTTACCTTTCCAAAATACTTCTACATTTCAGCAGAACCATTTTTTTTTCCTGTGGATTCACAAGGGTGCAATGCCTGCCCCCATAAGCCAGGACTGTCAGATGGGGTTACACAGTTCTCCATGCTGGGAACTAACTGCAAAGTACAATCTTGAAAGGAAGGACTCAGAAATTACTCACTTTTTGTTCCTGATATAGTGTTTTTCAAGACAGGATGAGTGTGTCTGAATTAAGGGTCAGAAATACAGCACTGGAAACTCCCACTGTACCAAACAGATTTTTTTTTTTTTTTTAAAAAAAAGGTCAGGAATTATAACTCCAAGGAATTCCTTGGCTGTTACAGAGACCCATAAGTTCCATCTCCACCAAAGGTAATGTGAGTTCTGCTCTTAATTTCAGTGGGATTTGACCAGGATTTCAGCTGCACCTTTTACATTATGTGAAAACAGATTCTTCAAAGGACAGCTCTTGACCTTGAAAATTTCATATTGTGGCAGAGATTTCTCACAACTCCAGATTCATCTTCCTCCGTTGTGTCCGCATTTTCTTTCTGCTGTTCAACAGTCACTATTCATCCAAGTTCTTATTACTATGCAAATTTCAACATCTTATTTCTAATCTGCTCAAATCTCCTACCATTCTGAACAGTGCTGAAATTATGTTCTGCTTAGAGGCTTTCAAATGACAATGCTTGTAAAAACTTCTCTGTCTTATCTGTGACAAATGTCTAAAATGATGGCCTACTAAGAGCACGTACAGGGGAATTAAAGACAGCTACATTCACTTACCAGCCAAAGGTAACCCCTAGGAGACAGTAAATGAAAATATAGTGATAAGCACTGGAGGCAGCTCAAAGTACAGGTACAGAGGTGTATATAGAGACCTCGGTATCTGCAGCACACTGCATCTAAGAATATCTCTGAATTTAGCTCTAAGGCGTGCATCCCAACCACGCACACTGAGAAGGACAATCCTACACTCTCATTTTTCCATTCATCTCACACCGAGCTCTCTCTCAGTTCAGCATGTTTATGTTCATTTTACAGGCATTTAGAGACACCGTTTTCCCTTCTTTCACAGATGTTCCCGTACAGTGCTTCCAAAACCTCTACAGCAGGTACTGCTGCAAAAAAATAAAATGGGCACAAGGAAATATTGTTCTGCTGGGATTTTTGTTCCTGGACAACAATTAGCCTGGGTGAGATAGATGAAGCTTGGGTCTTGTTGACTGTGACTACGCCAGGGCACAATCAGCCAGGCCAACAGCTCCCTGTGCCACCGCCAAGCTCGGAGGAGAGGAGCAATCCCTTCAGCCTCATCTTTGCAAGCTGAGGGGGCGGCTTTGCAAAGCCGTTCCACACATCTAGGCCCCCCCCAAGACCTTCCTAGGAACCGAAGGCAATTTGCTGCCTCCTATTGACTCGCTTGGACCCCCCCAGCCCACGGCGGTCACAGCTTTGTACCTGACTGGGCCTTGTGGTGGGTCGGAGTCCTCTCGGCCAGGCCGGCGGCGCAGGGCCGGCAGCGCGGCGGCTGGAACATGTAGCTGTCGTTGGGCAGGGAGCGGGTGCGCCCCACCGACGGCTTCCTCACGCTCAGCAAGTCCTTGTCTGGGGACAGCGTCAACGTGTCATCCTTGGAGCGGAGATCAGCCTACGGGGAGAGAAGCAGTGAGGAAGGGAGAAGCCGTAGGGTCGGGAAGAGGAGAAGTGCCCAGAAACGCTAGCGACAGCCATTGCAACCAGTATGGCACGATGGGCATGCACATCGTCAGTATGCACGGGTGGCACAAATGGATCTACCAGGAAGCTAAACCCCTCGGTTGGTATTGTCGAGAAACTGTCACACGGAATGGACCACAGAAACAAAGGAAGCAACACTGCGGTAATAAACCATGACTATTTCGGGGGTACGTAAAGAAGGCATCATGCCTCAAGGCCAGCGGTAGTCACATGCTTTGCAAAACTTTGATCCTCTGCAATAACGATAAAGCTTTCTCCATGTTCCCTCCTCTGCAAGTCAGACTTTTGCAAAGTTTCCCCTTCTAATGACAACATCAACAGCAAAAAAACAACGGAAACCAGAAACTCACCAAAACTATTTTAAAGAAAATGTCCTATTCTGGCTCTCAGCACAATTTTATTGGTTTTCTTCTCATGTTAGGAATAACTAAACCCATTTTATTGAAAGGGATAAACCTACTGCTTTGGGGTTAAAGCCATTCTCTAATTAGAAGGGATCTAACGCAAGCAAGGGTTATTGTATATGTGTTGACTGTAGGGTTTTTACAGCCAAGGAGTCTCTTGGAATGGGCAGCACTAGATGCAATATCAAACGAAGTAGATTCAGGTCTGATTTCATAAGGAAATATATCTCTATCCCAGAACTGTTCCCGGGTGTTCTTCTGTGTGACAGTGTTAGAAAAATGGAAGTAAAGTCAACTTTCCTGTTCATTTCTAACGAAAGAATTATCTCATCTTTAAAACATCTCTATTGAAAACTAGAGAAATCAGATGTGACATTGTCATTTGATACAGTATATTGCAGAGCATTTTAAGAAAACTTTAAACCTTATTTTTGGACAAGCCTTTCATTCACTCAGTGCACTGCAGTTATTGCAGTTTTTCCAAAATCAACGTTCTGAGGCTGGTGGTTTTTTTGTTTGGTTGTGGTTTTTTGCTTGTTTAATTTTGTCCTCTAGTCATAAAAACAAAATTACGCTGTGGCATTTCATTCGCACAAAAACACATAATGAGATTGAACAGGATTTACAAAAAAGAAAAAAAAAAAAAAAGAAGAAAAAAAATAAAATTAAAAAAAAAAAAAAGACTACTTGAAAAGTTAATGAAGGAAACAGGTCTGCACTGTCCTGCAGTGTTACTTTCACTCCTGGGGAATCTGTCCATTTGGATCTAGCTGGGATCTACTCATTATCTATCCCAGGTACAAGAGCCTACAGGCTCTTGATCAAGCAAAATCTGTGCTGGTAAAGCTGAGACTTGGGTTGGGAAACCTCGGTGTTCCTCCCTCCCTGCCTTCCCCTTCAGAGCAGTATGTTTATATTATTTAGCCTTCATATTATTTAGCCTAAAGCAAAAATGATGGCCTGAAAGCTGAGCTTTCAAATTCAAAACCATTTGGGTTTGAACTCGAGAATTTGGATTCAAGATCCTGTCCAAACCCAACCTTTAATGAGCCTCTAGGTTCATTGACAGGATCCAATACCACAGAGGACTTGTTTCCAGCTTCTGATCATCTTGGGACAATCTCATGAGTGAAATTCATGAAAACCATTTAAAATGGCTGCAAAATGATCCTCTGAGTCCAGCTCGCAAGCAGAGCAGTGGGAGCACATGACTTTTTGGTTCACTGGCAGTTTTGAAAAACATGTTGTTTTGGCTTGACTGAAAATCAAATTTCAGTTTTCTGTGAACCAAAAAAAAATCCCTAACCAAATCTATTTTGAGGCAAACAAAACATTCTGTCTGAGGTAGTTTTCAGCTAATGTTGTGTATAAATGAAGTATAAAAAATGCATTTAGAAAATATTTCAACAAAAGATTGCAGCTTTTCAGCAGTTTGGGAAGACATCTTGACCAAAACACTTTGTTGGTATTGACACACAAATTCACTTTTTTTCTTTCTTTCTTTCTTTCTTTTTTTTTTTTTTTTTCTTTTTTTTGGAGAAAACCTCTCTTGGCTATATCCTTGAGACTTTACTATGCTGTCAAACTGGCTTGCTTATAACCTGATTCAAAACTCAAATAAGTATCTCCTCCCTCCAAACTAACTAATTTTGAAACAAAACGTCCCACACAAAATGTTCAATGCAGTTTACAAAATCTTTTGTACATGATGCCATGAAGCATGATGGGAAATATTGTCACGGTTTAAGAGGTGTTTCCCAAATAAGTATTAATTAGGATGGCATTTGACTAGAATGGCAGAAAATTTATCAACAACACAAACATCCAAAGGCAGGTACATGAACAACAACAAAGAAAACAAGAATGATCCAAAAATGTTGGAAGAGGAGTTATGTCTGTTGTACAGCAGAAAAAAGCACTTGACTGCTACACAGCTAAAAATGTCTAATGTTTCAAAGAGGAGATGGTTAAGGCAGGGTTCAAAATACTGGTTACTTCATTCAGAAAGAGACAAAATAATCCAGACTTTTTTTTTTTTTTTCTCCAGTGAGATGACTGCGAGTAAGAATTCAGAAAAGCAGCAGCATCTCCGAGAGATCCCCATCTGATATTTGTAAAATAAACAGTCTGGCCCGAATCATGCAAAAAGCCTTGTGGTGCCTGTGTTCATAAAGACAAAAATCCGTTACACACCAAAGGGTTGTGGATGACCCCTCTGCAGAGGACACATGAGTCATTAGCTCATGGGTGTCTCTTCCACGCAGCATCACTGATTTGTTTCAGATGGAGAGGAAATTTCAACCTTGATGCTTTCCAATGCCTTTTTTTTTTTTTTCCTTTCTCTATTTATTTTATTTGTAGAAAACACATTGTTTTTACATAAGACGCCAAAGGAAAAAAAAAAAAAAAAAAAAGAAATACTTATTTCTCACAGGGAGCCAGCTTTGCAGACAAAGAGTGGTACCAGCCCAGGTCCTAATGGCATTAAGGACAATGTCCTGTTCAGGGGGAAGGTTGGTGCTATTTGGAAATGTGCTTGAACTAAGAATGCCATTAGGCAGGTGTAGGGAGGCAAAAGCAGTATTTCGAACCCTGTAAACATCAGACTATACAGTGACCAGTGTATGTACATTGCTTTCCAGAGCATTAAGTAAGTGTGTGTAAGTATCATCAGGAAAAGAGTCATCCGTCAGAGCTAAGGACCAGGACTTTTCAGAGAGAATATCTGACGTCAGAGACAGAGCCTCCATCTCAGCTAGAGGGATCTGAAGGGAGAGATGATTAAACATAAGAAACCAGGACACAAATCTTCAAAGAAAAAATAAAATAAAAGTATCATAATATAAACACTTCTAGACGCTAAAGCAATATCCCTGCAGTGGGAGCAGCTATATCATGCACATTGTTACCAGGGACAGAACATTAAAGAAACAGAATATAACAAAGAAATGACAAAAAGAGTGGGACGTTCATACTTAAATGCTTACCGATGAGTTGCGAGGGAGTATAAAACCACACGCTAATGCTAGCATTATATTTTGTTGTTTTTCTGTCTAGGTGGAGCAGCAAAAGTAACATTGCTTTCCTACTGGAGATACTTATCCTCCTGGCTGGGATCAAGCACAAGAGGCTTCGTTACCTTTTGCCTTCTCTGGAGCGGTTCCTACCCAGCACCTCAGCTGTTTTTGTGGCCTCCAAGCTAATCTGGTCGGATCCCCAAGGATTCCTCAACACCAAAGCCATTTCAAGGCTGGGGTATGGCACATGCCTTTCTCTGTGCTTCAGGAGGGCATGGAGACCTCTCCCCTCCCTGACAGCCAGCTGGGACCATCGTTAACTTCCTAACGACTCAACAATGACAGTGAAATCATTAAGGCTTGATTGAAATTGGGAAGGTCAGAAGTACCTCACTGGGGACTTCTCTGGGCTTTGGCCTGCTGGTGAGCCTACAGCACCTGGGGAAGCACCAAACCTGCCCTGCCAAAAACACCAGCTGCATCCCTCAGCCCCCAGCTGCCACCATCGCTCTATCCCCCACCATCTTCAGCACTCCTGCTGCACCAGCACATCCCTGCTGAAGGCATTCAGGGAAAATCTTGATAAAGATCTCTCCACAGACACAGAGCATTTTTCTAAGAAGCACGAAATGTTTTGGAGAGAGAATCCCCAGCCTGGGTCTGTGTCTGCAGCTGCTGTGTCCGTGGCAGCAGGCAAGCAGCGCTGGAGAGGACATTTCACCAGGTCACAGGCAGCCTGGACATGTCCCAGGTGCTTCCTTTTCATTCCCTATTTCTCCCTGTGCACTTTTTCCCCCCTACCTTCTATGCCTGAAGGCTTTCAACAGCAACATTTCTTCCAGCAGAAACCACAGAGGCCCAGATCTGCTGCTGTTAAGTTGTCAAAGGGTTCTGAGTTACCTCACTCAAAGAAATTATATCAGTGGGGTGAAATAAATCCAGTGATGAGTGAACTTTGAGAGTCTCAAAACCTTGGCTACAAAAGCAAGAGGGTCAGGCTCCTCTCATCTAACCTCAGGCTTGGTAACTAACGTCCACTGGCAATGGATGAGAGATGCTCTGGGAGACCTCCTGGCTTCCCCCAGGGCACCCAGCCAGGCAGGACTGAGCAGGCTGCCAGCACGAAGACTGCAATCCCTAACGGGGATGCTGATGGCTCATGGGGACACATCCAGCCCACTGACTGGAGCTGGGCTGTGCTGGAGCGTGGTGGGCGCCGGCATCTCCTGCCCAGCAGAGCTGCTCTGCTGGGAGCTGCCATTCGTCAGGTTGCTTTCAGCAGGTCCCAGCGCTGCTCTGAATTCCTGACTTGCCCGAGAACATGACAAATGTTGTGAACGGAAAAGCCAAAATGTAAACAAAACAGCCCTCCTTTCAGCCTCCCCTCTCCCAAAATTGAATTTGAGGCAGTCAAAACATTTTGTTGGAAACATTCAATTGATTTATATGTTTTTTAATTGCAACAACAACAAAAAAAGTCTAGCTTAAATCTGAAAAGAAAAACCCACTGCAAACTGAAATGCTATATTTTTTCATTACATAAAAATGTCAAAACAAAATTTTTTTATTTTTTTATTTTTTTATTTATTTTTTATTATTTTTTTTTTTTGCTGCAACAGCACTTTCTGGTGAAAAATGTTGTGGCAAAAAATTCCCAGCCAGCTCTTGCTGCGATTCGCACTGACCCTCAGCCTTCCCCACCAAAGCTACTGTCTCTGTTCCTCCAGCAGCTCTCAGAGGCAGCTGCTTCCTACAGCTTAATAGACTTCAATCTGGAGAGCGATAGGCAGCAATCAGAGGGAGACATGTTCTCCTGCTATATAAAGACCTGCAGTAGGATTTCATTTTACCTAAGCTTGTTCCTTCCCTCTAATGAACCACTGAGTTGGATAATTTAGAGTGTCAGTGAGCTCGTAAATAAGCACACTGATTTAACAAGAAAACTTCTGGCTATTTTTAGCCAGAAAGAGAAGAAATGAAGAAATACGGAATTTGCTGAATTCCAACTGCAGGGAAAAAAAAAAAAAAGGTATGTTTGAATTATTATTATGGTTACTGCTGTGAGTTAGGGAAAATATTTGCTCTAAAGAATGACATGCTTGAAAAAGAAGGAATTTTATTCTAAGAAGTAAATGAACTGTTTTTAAATAAGCACTACAGCATGTATTCAAGAAAGTACTGGAGCACGCCATTACTTAAGTACATTGTTAAGGGCTGCCTCACCTTCAGAATTCAGTGTGGATCAGAGATGAGGATCTAGTTTACAATGACCCACTTGCGAGAAGCCTCTGTAGGAAAATCATTCAAAACTGGATTTTCACGTAGTGTAAGTAGGCACAAGATGCAGAGATCAACTTCTGATCCCTGCCAGCTCAGGCTCCCCTCTGGGAACAACTCAAGCTGTCCTCCAGGCTCCGCAGTTGTGTCCTGACACTGCCGTGGAGCCCTGGGTGAGAGCAAGATGCCAGACACAAGAACCCCACTGGAGGATGAAGATGGGATTTTGCACATTTTCCCTGCAGCACTCACGAACAGTAAATCCAAAGAAAACCTTCTTACTGTGTTGAAGATGGAAACTCAAAGCCTGTACTTTTCCTCTTGCACTGATACACAACTTCATAAAACCAGATCTTATCCTGACTCTCAGAGAAAAAGCCAAAATGATTATCCTCCAAAATCCCTGCAACTACATTACATAAAAGCAAAGAATTTTAACTCTCTATTAAAGGTCTCAGTCAAATCAAGTTTGGATGGAGACTTTTCAGGAAATTAGGAATATTAACCTGGTTCTCAGAGTTGTAATATTCGGGAGCAGGGAGGGCATAATGATGGCACACAGAGCCTGACAGGTTGTCCATCAGCTTCAGCTCTCCTTCCAGAGATTCCTGGATCAGCAGTGATATGGTATCAAACAAGTGCCTTTCCTAGGAGGGGTGGTGTGTAGCATGCAGAAGGGTAGAGCAAGCCAAAGAAAGAGATAAAATTTGAGGGACAGAGAGAAAAAAGTACAGTGTAAAAAAAAACCAAAAAAACCAACCAAACAAACAAAAAAACCAAAGCAAACAAAAGAGGAAAAAAGAACAGAAGGGAGAAAAAAAAAGACAAACATTAATGGAGAATAGCAGTAACAGAAACAACAGGACAGGCAAGGTGAGGCAGGAGAGGAGAGAGAACAGTGCAGTAATATCACAGTGAGCAGTGAAAGCTTTCTCCAACATCATGAGAGATGGGACTGGAGGGGCTGCTGTGTCCCAGACCCCTCAGCCCTCAACACACATGGCTGGATCCTGCTGGTGTCTGAGCTGCGTAAGGGGGCTGTTTTCTACAGGACACTACTGCTGTAATGTTCATGCGCCCATAGTCCATGCTTTTGAGCAAAGAGGGCCTAATATCTGACACCTAAATCCATATCCTTGGTCACATAAACTAAAATAACCCAACTGGAAGAGATGCCGAGCATCCTGTCCATGAAAGCTGCAGAAGCCCAGGACAGCCACACCTCAGGTCACTCATTCATGTGCCAGACACGGGCTGAGGTGCCTCTGTTGTCCTGGCCAACTTCAAAACATCTGGCCACAGCACAGACAGCAGGAGGGTGCTCAGAGCAGGACCCCTCACACACGGTGTGGCAGCAATTTAAGCACCTTTCATGTAGGGAATGTCTAATGTGTACGATGAAATGAAGACCGTCATTACAGTCAAACAGCACACAGTGCAAAAATCTTGGGGACAAGGCAAGCAGAAGAGCATGCTAACCACATGTCCTTGCAGGGTCATGTCCTGGGAATTGAATTCCTCTACTGTCATGCTCAAGCATCAGATTTGTCCTGAAGATTTTTGGCTGGGACCTTAAATAATTGGAATTCTTCTGGAGGTTTTCAAAGCCTCTGTTTGGGTGGAAGAGCAAGAAAGATGTTCTGGAGATTTTGACAAGAATAAGCCCTTCCCAATGCCACCTTCGCAAAGGACAGGTTTAACAGGCTGAAGAGCTGAAAGCATCCTTCTCATTGATTTCTCCTGCAATTCTACAACTTCTCTTTTTGCCAATGAGTACTGATGCAGGGCAATAGAGCTGAGGACAGTTTGCCAGCACTCTGCTCAACATGTACAACAGCAGTTGGGACATGTTGTTTCTTCCTAGAGGCTGTAATGAGCCTGGATTTCCCCATATTGCCCTGAACTCCTTTTTCTTGTGCCAAAGAGCAGCTTTGGACTCCATCTCAGACATCAGTGACTCCTAATGGAACCAGAAATCGCCGGTAGCTTAGGAACTGAAACAAAGCTCAAGTAGGGATTTACTCTTTTTCACTCTTGGACTAAAGATCATAAATGAGTTTTTCATGCATTAGAATACTCATTAGTCCGCCGCAGGCAGAGGCCAAGATATGCGGTTGTGAAATCATGATGTAATAAAAGCTAATGAGGTCTGTGTAGAGTTTAACCCAATTTGCAATCAGCTAAGACTAAAAAAAGGCTGGACCATTTTTCTTGTATAATTCCAGTGCAGTTCCCTCCCAAAGGACCCGTCTGGGTCTTGACCTCACCTCCCTCATTCCTCAAACGGAGTCTTCATCCAGAAGCTCTGCTTTGCAGAGACTTGCTGCAGCCGTAGCAACTACCACGTCAGGGCCCTGCTCCTGCTAATGGGAGTTTTGCCACGAGTGCTGGTGAGCTCAGGTTTGCATCCCCCCTGGATTATTCTATTGTTAAAATAATCTTTTCTTACACGCTTGATTGTGGGGATGAATTTTAAGTTGAGGCTCTATAAAACAAATTTATTTCTTAAGCAAAGATTAGCCAAGTTTTATTCCTCTTTTATGTTGCAGTTTGTGGCAGCACTATTATGCTCGTAATTTTGCTCTTGCAAAGAGCCTAGCCCAAACTTTGGATTAGAGCAAATTTAGAGCAAGCTCTGTACTTGGTGGCTTGGGCACATCTCCAGAACAAATTGCAAAGCTCTGTACCTCTAAACAGATGCACCAAGGTGGACTGGAGACCTGCCTAGGGTCTCCTTCCTGGAGCACTGGCTCCAACACCGTGCAGCAATCCGTCAGCAGACAGCGAGGAATCCAAGCCCCTGGCGTATGGTACAACCGCTCCTTCATTACCGACTCGTGCATGTCTTCCCTTAGCAGGCCAACCCCTCTTCACCCTCCAACTGAGATTCTCACCATAGGGTAAACTAATGAGAGCTGAGAATCCACCTTGATTTGCATGGGATTGGTACATCCTCGGGGGCTCTCGGGTCTCTCGCCACCGACACTGCCTGTCCAAGCAAAGATGTCCGAGGGGCTGCGATGGCCAGGGCTGATTGTCTTCATCTCCATCTCCAGTTCTGCCTCGAGCTCTGCCTCCTCTTTAGCCTCCTTGTTGCTCTCCTCCAAGTGCTTCATGAGCACGGCGATCACCACGTTCACCAGGACGAACTGGGCTGTCAACACGAAGGAGACGAAGTAGATGGGCGAAATGACGGTGTTGTAGCAGGTGGACTCCTGGTCACAGTCTCGCAGGGTGTCCTAGAAACAAGGGGAGAATGGCTGAGGGGTGTGAGGAGGTTCCAGCTGGCCAGCACAGACCTCTGCCTGCCATTTGGCTGCAGTGGGTTCTCCCTCCATGCAGAAAACAGAGAAGTTTGGACAAGTCTCATGTCCAGAGTGACAAAATACTTCCAAGTAAAACCTCACTTCTTCTCCCGTGTTAGTCACCATAAGCAGGCTCAAAGGAAATTGTCCCTGGGGAGCTCAGCAACAGCCATTGACATGCTGGTGCTGTAATGGCCTCACTCGTTCCAGTGCCTCGCTTTGGATAAGCCCGTTTTACAAGGTTAGAAACCAAAAACAAGAATGTGGTGCATGGACTCAGGGCAAAGCAGGGTGCACTACAACCCATCGGCTACCCCACAGTAGCAGGGCTTGCAGACACCCCTTCCTCAAGCTCACAGCTCCCTGGTGGGGTTTAGCCAGCTTACATTCACCATGGGCTACAGACAGACAGAGCAGCAATTCCCTCGGCCCAGCTGGCACCCCGGGCGTTCACAGAGCAGGTTTTTTCACAGTGACTTGACTTTTAGGCTGTCCCCTAAGACAGACTCTCTCCCAGAAACATGGGTTTTCTCAGAAAACAACAATAAAACCAACACACAAAACCAAAAACCACAAAAAAGCAATAGTAATTGGAGACTTAAGAAAAAAAATAATCAAAACTCATCTGTTACTGAACTGAACTCATGCCACTTGAGAAATGTGTCCCTTTGCTTTTATCCTGTCTTCTTAAGGTGCTCTCTCAGGGTTAAGAAAGGAAACATATGGGGTGTCCAGAAACCATGGCATAACTACAGGCTTCGTGCTGCTGGGCAGCAGGGATCAGGACCATTGTTGAGAGCAGCAACAGGCAATGCCGTTTCCGTGGGTCTCTTACCTTCATTATCCCATTCCAGTTGTCCCCCGTGGATACCCGGAAGAGAGTGAGAAAGGCCATCCCGAAGTTTCGGAAGGTGGCATGCCTCCCCAGCCCCTCGCAGGGGTGCGTGTCGTCGCACTCTGCGGGACGAAGCGCGGCAGTGAGACCCCCGCTCGCCCCCGCGCCCACCCCCTTTTGCCATCACGGCGCAGGGCAGCACTCACCGAGGTCTCCAAAGAGCTCCACTCCAAGAGCTGCAAATATGAAAAACAACAACATGAAGAGAAGACCCAGATTCCCCACCTGGAAAGAGAAAAAGAAATGGGGGGGAAAAGAAAAAAAAAAAAAAAAGAAAAAAAAAAGAACATTCATTGATTTTTTTGTTCCAGACCTGTTTCTTGCTGTATTCTTTAATCCAAAACTTAAATTGCTTCGGGGGAAAAATGACCTCAATGTGAGGACTGTATCTCAGACTGTGCTTCGGAAGGGAAATGTGAGTCTCTAATGACAGTAGAGATAAAATGATTAGCATTCCTCCGCAATAAGAAATCAGCTGTGGGCCAGAGGAGATCTGGTGTGCTGTGGCAGTGGGTTACCTGAGGCAGCGCTTGCATCACGGTGTCCAGCAGGGCTCTCATCCCTACAGCCATCTTCAGCAACTTCAACACTGCAGAAAACACGGTCGTAATATGGTAACGGCAGCATTAGTACGGAGGCACAAACTCAGCCCCCCTCACAGGAGCCACAGGTTTATAGGAGGAGAAATGTGAAATGATGGCAAGTGTTCTCCATGAGCCACTACAGCTCCTGGCCCTTTGGCATCGCTCCTGGTTGCTTGGATACTATTGAACTCCTGCGAGCAGCAGCATCACCTATCCCAAGACCTGGAGAAAGCACTGCCATTCTGCCTGGCTTTTCCTTTCCCTCTCACTGAGAAGGACAATTTGACACCTACCCAGGAACACAGGAGCAGCCGTTTCACCTCCAGCTACCGAGCGGAATAATGAGGTTTAAGAGGTACGCACATGTTCCCTTCTAGCTGCTTTAAAGCTAACAGCTGGGGGGAGCTGCATCCTTCGCTGGCCTCTTACACCACTTTGCACACCAGGTGTACTTCCAGCTTGGGTTTTGAATCTAATAAAATACATGACAGAGAATATCCTTTCCCCACGTCATCTCTGTTGGACCCAGCTCTTTCTTCCCCTGCACTGTGAGCAGTTGCTTTCCCAGCTCTGGGGCTACTTTCCCACTTCCATAGGCTACCCACTTTCATATATGATTCACTGAGGAACTGATTTACACATCTCTTCCAGAAGGCTGCATATCCAGTTGGAAACTGCTTATATTTTTAATTCTGAAAGGGATCCAATGCACAGGAAAAACACTTTTTTCTCCCTTGAGACACAACAGCACTTCATTTCTTCTTTTGTTGCTTAGATGAGGACTGCAATCATAGCAATTATGCCTCAGAGCACAACATTGCCCTTCAGGAAAGCCTGGGAGCACTTTATTAAGGGCCTGAGCACTCACATTTTGCCTCTCCATCGTTTGGACCTGAGACGTCCCTGTTGTGAAAAATGCAGCCCTAAGGAAGCTGGCTTCACAACTCGGGTACGTGTCATTACAGTTCTGAGGGGACAGATGGATGCAGAGTGATGAGGCATGTTTTGTCACAATGTGGTGAGATGTAAAGTCCCACGGGAAATTAAATTTATTAGATGCTTGTCTTTTAAAGCCAATGTACTCAAGCTTGTGTTCTGTAATCCCCATCAGAGACGAGTTTGATTTGACTGGCATAATTTCCCAGGTACATCTCTGGGAGTTACAACCACAGCTATTTGTCCTTTATTTCTAAGCTCTCGGTCTTCAAGTCCTCTTAAGATAGAAACACATGGTCAGTTGGCTCAGCTTTTTGGCTCCTCGCAAGTATTTTCCCCCATTGTTCTTTTATTTGTTTACAGGCTGTTGATGCCAGAGCTATGCACACTGTGATGGGGATGTGCCCCAGAACTGTTTCCCAATGCTTAACTCTCTCCTGGAGGGGACCCTGCAACCTCTAACACAAGCCAGTTCTGCTTAATTTGTCTCACCTCGAGCAATCCTGAGAACCCTCATGATTCGGATAATAGTGGGGTTAATTGGTAGCGAAGCATTCACCTCAATCTCTTCCAAAGTGATACCCATGATAGACAGCAGCACAATTGCCAGATCTAATTGGTTCCATCTGGAGACAACACAAAATGAAGTTTAACATCTACTAAGAAGCTGGCAACAGGAGGCAGCTTGTTTCACATGAATTCCAGTCATTTCAATGGTTCTCGCACTCAAATGAATCTGCAGCATTTTTCTGAGGGTATTATACAAAAGCAGTTATGTTATGAAATCATTATAACTAATGCAGCTTGTTATAAAATCAGCTAACAGCCAACGTTATTCTCGACTGAAGGGAAACAGAAACAAAGCAGGGCAGTTTTCTACCCAGAGGCTGCAGACCTCAGGGGAGATGCTGCAGCCTCTGTTGGCCCCTTCCAGACATGGCACTCGTGGACCTCAGCGTGAGCTTTACCCCAGAAAGAGGTGAAGCCCGTGCCCAGTCCTTGGAACAAAAATTGCACTGGGTGAAGGAAAGACACCACGGATTCCTGCCGGGTCAGACAGAGATGTAATCCCAGCACAGAGAGCCGAAACGGGGGCAGACATGTGAAACCATGCCCCTGGCTGCTGAATGATTCACATCACGTCCGGCTCAGTGCCAGGACTCTTGGTAATGACCTTGAAGGAGGTGAAAATGGGAGGAGAAAGATTTACCATTGACATAAAATATTTATTTGTAAGATACGAGAGTGGAAATTTAGAAAAAGCAGCCATTTCATCTGCTGCTCAGCATCTGCACAAAAGGAGGTCCTTTTGCTCTTTGATTTCTGCTCAGGAGCAGTCTCTCTCCCTTGGCACAAATTCTGCCACTTCACTCAGTCCTCACGATTCTGTGGACATGCAGTCGGTGTGACAAGGGAACCAGACAGTCGGTGAGTGACTTGCTCCAATTTTGTCCACCCACCAAATCGGTGCAAGTCACTCTTCTTCACATGCATGCTCCTGTCTCCAACTCGCATCCTAACTGTCCGCCTACCCTGGTTTCCACCAGCCACACCAAAAAGCATTTCCACGTGTTAGATGCTATCACTGGGAAGAGTGCTGGGGTCTAAGATGCTGAATTTGGGCAGCACACTCTAAAAACCCGCAGCTGCCCTCACAGTCAACATGTAGCTTTAGTTACCTGTCTTGGAAGAAGCGACGAAACCCAAAGGCGATAAGCTTGAAAACAGACTCCAGGACAAAGATAACGGTGAAGATGTAATTGCAAATCTTCAGGGCTTCATCGAGAACCTGGGATGTGGACACAGCACAGCAGTTAGATGCCAGCTCTGCAAAGGGGCCGTGCTGCCCTCAAACCTGCCCTCTCCTGCTTTCACCACAGCTCCTCAATTCCTAACTACAGACAAAAGACTCCAACCACAGCCTCTCGCAGGATGAGAAATGTCCCAAGGAAAAGTTCCAGTACTCCAGGGAGTGCACAGATGGCATTTCTGCCTGGCCCTGGCCCACCCAACATAATTTGCGGGATGGGGTGATATTAACAACCCAAGGCATGACTCAAAGCCCACAGGGACCTGACTGCTGCTGGCAGGAACGCAGCCCTGGCTGAGATCACTTGGGTAAGTGATAGGAACTGCTGCATTTGCAGCTGTCAGCAGCGCAAAATCCTCATGCTCTCTGCAGAAAGCTGAATTTCATCCCACGTGCTCGTTTGTGTGCTGCTGCGGGAGCTGTGTGCTGGCTGGGTCTGTACGAGCCCTTGGCCAAATGGCTGCTTGGTGACAGCCTGTCCTTTACTCCTCACCTTGCGCTTTTGGCAAGGAGCAGGTTATTGGAACAGCAAGCCAGCAGGACCGAGCAGCCTGGGTATTCCTCTGCCACCCTTCCCTCTGCAGGTGTCCCAGTCTGGCCCATAACTACAGGCACCTCCTGGCAGGGGCAACTTTTGCACCACCAGGAGCTCAATCAGAGCTGATTTCATCCCAAAAAACATGCCTGCAAAGGAGCACTGCAGCAGTAGCATTCTGTATGGCCTCTTAAGTATCTCATCACCAACATGCAAAGAAATCATTAGTTTGGGTACACAGCTTTTTGGTACACTTAGCCTCTTAAATATCTGTGGGATCCTCACCATCAGTTACCCAGCCCGGAGCGACTGCGGGGCCCTGATTCAGCAGGGCCCTCAAACATGTGCATGGCCCTTGCCGTGCTGTCATCTCAGCACAGACTGAGTTTGGAGTTATTACCCAGATGCTGCATACCAGAGGCTTAGAGACAAAATGTTATTTTCCTAAAGAAAATTAAAAACAAAAGCCTGCCCAACATTTTTATAATACAAGAGAAAACGTAGCTGCAAAACGACTGCGGTAAGATGCACGCCCTCGAGCGATTCCAATACGAGCTCCTTAGCCAACAACCTTTTTCATCACCAAATGACTGAATCATGCAATGAGCCTTCCAAGGTATTTAAAGGTGACCTGAACAGAAGAAATAAATTGGGCTTGTGCCCTTTCACTTTTTGGCTTCTTTATGATAGGTTGGAGGATATTTTTCCCCTCGCTTGAAGGTCTTTTTTTTTTTTTTTTTTTTTTTACATTAAGTATTCAAGCTCTGTCTAGTCTTAAAGAATACTTCTTCCTATTGTGTGCTGTATTTATTCATTCTGAAAGTGGCTAATAAAAATAAGTACACGTTATATGGCAAAGGCATCTATTTCCATTTCATTCTTACGCGCAAGAGACTTGACATCCCAGGACAGGCTGTTTTTATTTTCAGAATATGACCAAGACTCAGGAGCTTAGCACACTAATATATTAAAATGTATTTTAGGGACCAGCGTGGAACCCACTGCCTGTGAAAATTAGGCCCTACAGGACTTTGGGGATTTGGGGGAAACATGTCAAAAAGATTTCACAAGTGCATTTTTTTTTCTCCTTCATTTGTGGGAATATTAAGTCAAACATGCTCCCGTCCTCATTTTCAGAGCAGTCAGCTTGCACTTAACTAGAAGGGAGAGGTGCAAGAGGCTCCTGGTACAGATGGCCATGGTCTGAGCTGGAAGCCAGATGTAGGACGGGTATTTGCACTGGTGCCAAGGGATGATTTGGACTTAGTGAATGGGACCCTGAGGTCAAACAGCAAAAGTGGCCATAACTGTGCCCACCAACCTCATCCCACCATGGCTGAGCTTGTTACCCCCTGCTTTGTCCCCCTCTGGCCCGGTACCTTTGGCTGCTGGTAGTGCTCCATGGCCATGGTGATCACGTTGAGGCCGATGACGCCTGTGATGAACAGATCCAGATAATGGCTGGTGCACATCTGGTGGATCAGGAGGCGGAAGCGGGAGTAATCTGAATAGTAGGGCTTGCACTGTGCTTCTGCAGCGGGAGGAGGAGAGCGGAGAGGCACGTCAAGTCATTTCTCTGCGTCTTGCTCAAGTCAATGCGCCCTCACTTTCCAGACTCCAAAGATGATAAATTCTACACCGATTACAGCAACATGCTGTCTTTTTCTTTTCTTTTTCGCCCTCCCTTGCTGGCATGTTACCATTTTTAATACACAGCAGGGCTCCCGTCATCTTACATCCATTAAATGTCTTCAGCGGGACATGCGCTATACTCAGCCTTATGGCATCAGGGATGAGGTGAGCTGGGATTACTGTGGTGCTAAGGAATGCTTTCACCGTAGGGAAATTTCAACAAAATTTAAATTAAAACAACATTTTTTTTTAGCTACTGAGCTTAGAAAGTCCCCAAAGTATCCAAAAGCCCAATTAGCGGTAAGATTTTGGGGACAGATTTTAGTAACAATGGCTTAAAAATACAGGGCATTCAGTTAGCGGTGGTCTTTGAAAGAGAAGTAATTCAGTCCTATTATGCTCTTTGCAATAAACTGTGGAGAGAACAAAATTCAACACTTTGGCTGTCAGAGGGCTGAAAAATGGTCCATAAAAATACCAAGGAAAACTGATCCGTCAGCCTTAGTGATTAGAAAATAACGATCCTCCATTTATACAAGATTATCAAAGTACAGATTTCACTGTTCAACTCATTCCCAGGTTGGGCTGCTGCAGGGACGACATGCTCTTTAGACCTCGAATGTTCCTAGAGATAAACTCATTTACTCACCTAATCTCTAATGAGGAAATGCCAAGGCTGAGTATATAATTCAGTACAATTTTCAAGAAGGCATTATAATGCAGATTGAAGTGGAAAGGACTGTCTTGAATATGTCAGAGTGTAATATTACTCTTCTAATTAGATGATCAACTGGTTATGAAAATTATTGAGCTGTAAGAATTACACGGCTTGATATTTTGTGCTGCTGAGCAAATGTACAGTTTGATACATTACTCTGAGCAAAAAGTCAGGCCAAGGGAAGCCGTGAAGCCCAGATTTGGGTTGCCCTCAGGGAAAACTGATTTTAGAAGATTAAGTTTTGCCTGGAAGTAGAATTTACTTTGTCAATAGTCAATAACATTGCAATCAAAACCATAGATTTAATGGTTTCATGCGCTCCCTGCTTCATAACAGGATCCTGAAAATCAGAGTTTTGTTCTCTTCGGTAGAGACAGGCTTTTCCCCTACAGCCCAGGGACCAGAGAGACAAATCCTTTAGCAGTTTTATTCTGTAGGGGTTTGGAACGTCCAAAATTCTACCTCGGTGTCAACACATAAAAGGCAGTATTAATATTCACTTTCTGATCTGCACTGTGCTTTAGGTGATCTGTACCGGAGTGCTAAAGCACAATATCGATGAAAAGGTCTGTAAAATGAATTTTCATGCTGAATCTATTGAGTGCTTACAAAAAAGCAGACTGGTAGCTGCTGACTCACTCATAAGACTTTGTCAGATATCTCAGAATCTGCATAAATCTCCATAAAGTCAAGATATCTCGATCACATTATGCTAAATTATGAGTAGCAAATTAACTAAAATGTTTGAATACAATTAAGTTAGGAACAGGACCTATTTTTATGAACCAACTTATCATCGCAGAAAGAAACACCATAGTAATTGGATCACTTACTTCTTCTACATTTATGTATAATTCACATTCAAAGAGAAAAATGTCAATGTTTCTGCCTTTTCTTGCAGTGGATTTACTTATGAATAATTACACTGGAATTCAAATTTTTCTTAGCTTTGATTGACAGGTAATTCCAAATCCTACAGAATAGCACCGATGCTGTTAGAACAGAGAGAGGATTTAGAGAGAGTTTCTAAAATGTCTCCTGTGCAGGGATCCTGCACCTGGATTAGTTAGTGCGTGACCTTATAAGCAGGGTTGCTAATTGCTCATCTATCTGCAAAGGCTTCTCCCTTCTCCCAAACACCAAAGCTCCTTGTCACCTTTCCCAGCACATCCCCAAGGTTTCCAGAGCCAAACGTCTCTGGCTGCTGCTGTGGTGGATGCAGCCTTAGAAAATTACCATCGGCAAATGCTTTGTCCTTCACCAGTAAGTTTGTTAGGAGGGGATTTGTCAACCCTGTTTATAAATCATACCGCCACTCACTTCACTGTTCCCCGCATGCTGGCCATGCATATTAGTGCAGTACAGAAATTACCTCGAGATGATGCACACACAAAAGAGCATGCTGTCCGAGCACCGCGGACAAACAGCTACTGTGCCTAGGTAGGCAGGGAACTTTCTGGACAGATGAACTGCTTTTCTTGCTGCTGTATAAACATTATTTATTTAAGATGACCTGTGCATTTCTGCACATAAATTGGGTATTGTTCATCTGTAATTATCCAGGTGCGAAGCCCCTGCCCCCTATCACACAGTATCCTTTATAATTATTGCAATAAAGATCTAAACAATACCAACATCTTGGGAAATACAGACATCTGTTAAACTCCAGGTGGTGAACTTCACAACTAACACAACACCACATTACTGTACTGTTACAATACACTGTGTCAAGAACAACAAGAGCTCTGGGTTAGTCTCGGTTATTACTGGAAAGGTTAACTGGCTTCCCGGCACACATGGCATTAAAGAAAAGAGTAGGAGAGCAAACAAACAAAAGAAAGAAGAATTGGCAGAATGAGAATGTGAGAAGATGGGGAAATACAGCAAAAGCCCACTACGAAACATCAGGCTGGTAAACAGGATGTAAATCAAGCTGCTTCACTGTGGCTGGAGGCCAGGAGTGGGGGCGAGAAGTGTCTCGGATTTAGATGGAGTTACACTGGAGGAGAAAACCAGCTCAGGGAGCGGATCCCAAGCAATTTCCTCCTGGCCCAGGTAGGAAGGTGATTTTACAGAGAGATTTTTGGCCCAGAGAACCCTTCCTGTCCCTCTGTCCTGGGAAATGGTCTCTGTGGGGCAGATGCCTGTCACAGTGGCACTCACTGTTAGCTAATCATTTTGATGGGCTCTCAGCTTGACTTGTTTCCCAAGCAGACTTTCTCTGCTCCTCTTTGCATCATCCCATGGGATCATGACTGTGGGCGATGCCTGCCAAGGGCTGAGGAGCAAAAGGCAGCAGCCCACAGCAATGCCAGCCTGGATCCTGGGCTACCCGAGCATCTCACCATGCTGCTCCCTCGCTCCCCAGTAAAACCCAATGCCGATGCCCCCAGAGATAGCCCTTAGCTAAGGCAGTTCCTATTGCTGCTGCACAACAAACCTTCCCCATTCCTACCCCTGTTCTGCCCTCTCCAAGCTGAGCGCGTGGCTCCAAAACGGATGGTGCCACTGCTGGAGCGGGGCTGCCTCCCAATATAGCTCTGTCAAGAGAGAAATTGCCACTTTCCCCGAAGTGGCTTTGCAGCCGGAGCTGCGTGGGCATGGGAAATTGGAATTCACGAGAGTGGGACAATTCCATTACAGTCTCCTCTGGCTTTTTCCTCCTTCTATAATAAGGGAATTAACTCCTTTGCAGCTCTGAGTGTGTCTGGAGGATGGCAGCAAGGCCGTGAGCAATGAGCCCATGACGCAGCCGGATTTACAAACTGTATAAAGAACATTATTAGGTTAAAAAGTAGTTTGCACTGAAGGAACTTTTTTTTATTATTATTATTTAAACACAGCATTTTACTTGGCTTTTATTGTACTGAATGGATTTATAACAAAAAAAAAAAAAATGGAAAATGATAAATTATTTCCACTGTGAAGTTTCCAGTTGTGATAGAATGTAGACTTCGGGGGAAAAAAAAAAGAAAAAAAAAAAAACAGAAAAAAAAAACCTGTAATATCTCACTACGCACCAGGCAGCAGCGCACGCACACAATTCCCCGTCTTATCTTCACATAAAGAGAAAGGCAGCCCTTTGTAACTGCAGAGATGTGTGGAAGTGCTGGGATCACAACCTCAGGTTTCCCACTGAACCCCAGGAGGTTCATCTACGGCACCCAGGATCGATTCCCTAACGTCTCCAGCAGTCGGGTTCAGAAAGAAATCTTTCCGCGCGCTCACGCCAGCGCCTGAAGAGCAGCGTGGCGCATTCACCGAGAGGGGATCCAAAGAACAGGCAACAAAAGGCAACACAAAGCACAGACCTGACAATCGCACGCTTTTTAAAGGCAGACTCCAGAACTCTTTGAGTCTGCACAGGATAACAGAGGGGTTTGGAATGAATTCAATGCCTTAGAAATAAAATAAAATACCATAAAACATGTTTGACGTAACTGTACGACTAGAAGAGGAGTCACAACCAGACAGAAAGAACAAACAAAGAAGCCCCCAAGCCCAGGGCAACCCCCAGTGCTACCCTGAGGGCCAGTGGCCAGTTTTGCAGAAGAGAGAGACCAACAAGAAAAGCAAGAATGAAGGCAAAGAAATAAAAATACCAGAAATGGCAATGGAAAGGAGGTTCAGGGTTTATGAAAGCATGTTGTGATAACTTCCAAAGGGCTCAGAAATATAAGGGTGGGAACCTCTGTCCCCCTGAGTTATCCTCCCCAGCCAAAGCCAATTGCCCTCACCTGCAATTTCTATTTAATCAAAACTCCCTGCAGCGTGTGACAGATGGATGGAGCCCTGCTCCCAGCTCAGGCAGTGGGAGACTTTTCACAGGTGAGAGTTTTAACGGCACAATTTTTCCAGCACATTATTTTTGTCGAAAATTACAGCTATA
Organism: Aythya marila; assembly: GCF_965140915.1. Taxonomy (NCBI): domain Eukaryota; kingdom Metazoa; phylum Chordata; class Aves; order Anseriformes; family Anatidae; genus Aythya; species Aythya marila. The sequence continues at coordinate 4,043,938 of NC_139059.1, read as the reverse complement.
TTTGTTTCTATGTTGGCACCTCTTTAATTATTCAGGCTAATATTCTTAAGTTATGAATTAAACAAAACGCTTGCCAGATCAAAGCTTCTTCTAAAAATAAAAGGGGACAGGTCAACGCCAGCGAGCAGCGGGTCAGGGTGGTTAGCACAGACTCCGAGCGGGTTCCAGCACAGCTGCCCCATCCCTGCAGGGCTTGGAGTGGATACGAGGTGACATCTTTATTTCTTTTAACTTACAAGATGCTCATGGGTGGAGCAGCTCTCTATCAGGCTGAAGAATTTACCAGTTTGGCAGCACTACAGATAAACCCATGTCCCTGCTGAGGGCTGGTGCAGATCTGCACTATCCTGGATTTTACCCTGCTGAAAAATACTGTGCCTCCCTGCTGCACAGCCTTTGTGGAGCAAGGAGCGAGGGCTGGTGAAATAACAAAATGATCTCCCTAAGCCAGACTGCCCGCCTTCCAGAGACACTCCTGCAAGTTATTCAGAGACTCCTCAGTCTGTGGTTGGAAAGCTAGCGTAAACAATAAAGGACCCCTTTCATAGTCCAGACATTATTCTCTGAAACAAAACAAAACAAAAATTAAAAATTTAAAAAAAAAAAAAAAAGAGCTATGAAAAGTCTGACAGTGCTTTAACGAAAAACAGAAAAAAAAAATGACTGAAAAACATAACGTGATTAAGGGATAAATTAAGGATTTGCAAGTGTCAGTCCTGAGCCAGGTCTGCAGACCTGCAGGTCAGAATGAGACGCGTGTGCCATGAAGTAAGCAAACGAGCTTTGCACCACACACACAGTTTAGTGGGATGCCTCACAGCAGCGTGGCCAGCCGTTAGTTACACAGCACTGCCATTCAAGTGGGACGAGACGTGACGACTTCCCAGTACCTTGCACTGCACTGGCTGTGCTCTCCATTAATACATCATCCAGCATTAGATCTAAAAGAACGAAACGGCATTAATCATCCGGCAGGACACGCGGCAAGACTTCCCTTCCCCTTGAGAGGTTCCTATGGCTCTCGCGCTCTCCACTGCCTCTACCGCGAGCATCTCCTTGCAGATCCTCTCCTCGTGTCCCATGGAGGGTGGGCTCGGGCACACGGGCTCATCATGAACATTGAAGGGCTCTTGTGCTTTTCCCGCGTACACAGGTGGAAGCCCAAGAGATCCCTGAGAACGCCCTGGCTTGATGGTGGTGGAGAAGGAGACGCTCCTGGAGGACAGACTTTGTACCTGAGGTGGGGCACGCGTCCTGCTGGGCACCTTACAGCAACCACTCCTGCACTTGCCTACACCTCACCAACCAGGATCCCACACGCTCCTCTGCTTTTCAGACTGGGTAACTGCATTTGAAAAGTCTATGAAGAAAAACAACTGTTAGATGTCTACATCTGGCTACATGAAAAATAGACATCTGTAGGTAGACTTGGGGACGCTCAGGAAGCCCTGCTAGAAGGAGCCCCCATGCAGTTGCTGGCACAACCAAAGCCTCATGTCAGTATCTGCTGCAAGTTCCCACCATGCAGAACGAAGCTAAGCTGTGACATCTGCTGTCTTCGAGGGCAAAGCCGGACACGGTCAATTAAAAACAGCATTTTGCTGGACGTGAATTGGGAGAACTGTTCTGAAGCGATTTGGAGGGCTTTAGACTTTGCTCTTCAAAGGTTTTTATGGCGATTGAATACTCAGCAATATTTGATCCTCAGTAAAATAGCTGTTTATTGCCTCTTTAATTAGACATTTCATAGGACTGAATGAATAACTACATCTCCAAGGATGGTTTGTGATTCCTTCCCGCTGGGAAATTGCCCAGACTTACATCTTTTCATCTAGTTCCTCTAGCATTATAAATAAGGTCATTAATAATAACTAAACATCTATTTTTCTTCTACGTCTGCCTTTCAAAACTGCAACTTTAAATAGGGATCTTTCTATTCACCATTTAAAAGCATTTTTCTAAACCATCAGCCTGAAACCGTGCTTGGGAACTTGGACTGACCAAAAGTGCTTTCTAGGCATTTCGTTGGTGTGAAAACCAATTCCTTCTACCTGGATCCCACTTAACTGAGAACAGTCTAAAGTGTCCTCCAGCACTCTTGAGGGAAGCCTTCGTCTTTCCACTGAGCGTCGAGGAAGCCAGGCTCTCGGCATAAAGCAAAGTTTGATGTCCAGAGGCTGGTGTGAATAATCCTATCGGTTACAAAACCTGTGAAGCTAATGGGACTTAAAGACATGGGAAAGTGCTGCGTGAGTGCTGAACCGAGAAAGGCTGAGACATGCTTGTGTTTCATGGTTGCACAATTAAGCCTGTCACAGCTATTAAACACCCCTTAGGTTATTCAAAAAATAATAATAAAAATAAAATAAAACAGACTTAATATTACCAGCATTCAGAACAAGCACTTGATCAGACAGTCTCTTAAACAGTACTGAATTCTGTCAAAGATAGAGAAGAGATGTGAAAGGGGACACAGAGTGAGCAGCAGGCGGACGGACTGGGGAGGGAAAGAGTGAGGCCATGGACACGAGGGCAAAGGAGAAAGTTAGAAAGTTCAGTCACAAGAGAGCATGCGAGAAGAAAAGTACCTCTGACCTTGACCCTTTGGCTGACATATTCCTTCCTTTTTCAATCAAATTTAAAGAAAAAGAAAAAGAAAAAAAAAAAAAGACCAAAAGACAAAGATAGATAGACTTTTGACAGAGTGGAGGTCAAGCATCCTTTCACATTTAAAGCCTCCTCCAGGCAGGGCTGCAAGCTTGCACACTGAGCTTGGTGTTTGGATCCGTTTGCATCAATGCCATTTTGCCTAGTTAGTTACTCTCCTCAATTGCTGTTTTTTTCTAATCTGTATTTCTCAAGCAAATGCATTGATATGTTTCTCTAAGGGGTTTTTAAGCATTACTAGAATGAGATGGCTCCATTATTTTATTACACTCTTGAATAGCAGTGGTGCTACTCTACCAATAAGTAAACCTGTTTGATAAATGGGACAGGTAGCATCACTGTGGCATTACAAGGCTGTAATAAACCAAATAGTGAATCCAGTTATCAGCAACAGTGCTCATGATTCATAAGATTTACGGTGCCATCCAGCACTGCTGATCTTTGCAGTTGTCACTATTTGTGTAACATTGAGCTCTGCTATCCAAGAAGCTCCAGGTCTGATTATTATTATTTTTTTTAATTTAAATAACCTCCAATGGAAAGGTCATTGCAAATCACGCAGCTATTAAAAAGGCTTCCATGGCTCCTAGCTCAGCCTAAAACAGCACTATTTCCTTCATGCAAATTTCATAGCTGGACATGCTTTTAGGAGAAGAATGATCACCAGACGCGAGGCAGGGAGGGGAGGGAGGAGGGGATTGTGTGGAAGGTCAAGCAGGACTCAGAAAGATGTGGAAAGACTACCGACCAGCCATCTGTTTCTCCTTACTCCTTCTCTTTTTCTCCAGCCGGCGAAGCCTCTTCTCCTCCCGCCTCTTGGCTTCTTCTTCCTCCTGGTGCTGCCGACACTTGTGGAAATTCTCCACCACGACCCCCACGAACATGTTGAGGACGAAGAAGGCCACGATCAGCAAGAAGGAGATGAAGTAGAGGAGCATCCACGGGTTGTAGTTCATGACTGGCTGCACAGGGGAGGAAGGCAAATATCAACTGAACCTCAAAAAGCTGGGAGCAAATGATTACAGCTGCTACATCCACAGCCTTGAAAGTGGGTGCCCCTTAGGTCAGCGTGCTCTGCTCCTCATGAAAACTAGAGCCTTCTGAGATGTTTTGACAGAATACTGCCCAAACACAAAGCACATGGAGGACAGAACCATGTCTGTTCTGCCAGCAGCAGGACAGTCACCTTCTTTGCAGCTATCGTCTCCCTCACTGAAAACTTATTCCTACACAAAACAGTTTTCTCCCCAAATGCCCGAATTGCTTTAAAAGGCCAGCCTTCATTCTTCAACGAGTGTAGTTGTCCTGCAGTGGCCTAGCTACACTGATTGTGTGGCAAAATCTGCAGCAAAAAGGCTGGCTCTGAATCCAGACTTTTCTCAGGGCTCCTCGGCACACCCCAGGATGTGGCTGCCTCCTGGCAGCCCCCAAACCCCCAAGCCACAGCATTCTGAAAAAAAAAAAAAAAAGATCTGAAGCTTGTGACCTCTAGCAACCACGTACCTGCTGGTCAACTCCCACAGCGTCCAGGCCATCGTACATGATATCCACCCACCCGTCCTTGGAGGCCAGAACAAAGAGAGACATCAGGGCCTAGAAACACACAGAAAAAAAGTTACACGCAGTTGCAGTAAAGCTTTTTTTTACCTGTAACATTTTACTCTTCTTTGCCCTTTCCTGTCTGGGGATTGTCATTACCTGGCTGATAATGGGACACTTTGATGACCAAGGTTTCTCCTAGCAGCAAAACCCAATCAATGTCAGCACCCGGTTCAGCAATGAGCGCTAATTCAGAAACCACAAAGCCGAACACAAAAGCACCTTCACTTCCACCCTCCAGGTTTCTACTGCTCCCTACTAATTAGTCCCTGCCACACAGCTAAAATAAGGCAGTGTCACAGAAATGGTTGAAAGTGTCCGGCTTTATTAGACAAGCCCTTCTGCAAGATATATTTGGTTTGTTATGTAGCAGTGAAGCAATTAAGTACTCCACGAAGCCACATGTGCTTGTTCTGTTCTGAAAAGAAGTGTATGCCTGCTTGGAAACACCACCTTTGGGATTTACAGAGACAGAATGCTGTGTATGTGAACTGAATATTTACTGTGGCTGGTAGTGCCCTGTAAGAAAATCCCATGGGATAATAATGCACAGGTTTTAAGTCAAGGAGGTAAAGGAGCAAAGAAGCAGATTACCGTTCTATTAATACCTGGCCGAGATTATCGAAATTATACTTGTGCCGGACCCATTTGTAGCTTGCTTCTGCACAATCCGATTTATTTGTGATGTTTCTGGTGTCCTCCCCCTGGCAGACAAAAAACTTGCCTTTGAAAAGCTGCAAAACACATAAAGAAGAGAGGAAAGGTAATGGCTCGGACCACGGGATTCCTCTGCAGAGGATGGGCATTTCTCATGGGGAATTCTGCACAGCCCATGCAGACCAGATTAGTTAAAGGAAATGGCCTTGTTCATGTGGGTTATTGAGTATGAGCACAGCCTGTATAATACGTACCTAATGAGCAAATGCATGACTTCACACCATTTAGGACACCCACCTGGTGTGTTAGGTTGTGTGGTTCAGTGGTCTGAGACCAGCCAAAAGCCCGTAGCTGCTGGGTCACCAGCTCCAGCACAGCCCGAGCTAATCACTGGGACCACTCCACAGCTGCTCGCGACACACGGGATGCCTCCGGCGGCTCAGCCCAGCCAGTGATGCTGGCTGCAAGAGTCACCGGGAAATGAGGCGTAACGGGGGCCCTGCCAGCCACGCAGGTGGCACTAAAGAGGCGCAGTGCTGAGCTCTGCTCCGCTTTATACAGGTCGGAAGGGGACATGCTGGAGGGAAGCCGACTTGCTGCAGCTGATGTTGGGCTCTTGCTGTGTGCAGGGCTGGCAGCGCTCTGTCTTGGATTTGAATGCTGTTCTCCAGCCACCACTGGGCTCTGCAGCCCTGCAGGGGACTGAAAATATTCCTCACGCAGTGCCGAAAGAGTCGAGCCCAGCTGGGGCTGGGTACCTGATCCTGACCTTGCTTCCTTTGGTGTAAACCAGGAGAGATGCAGCTCCTGGGGAGTTAACTCCTGATTTACACCCGCACAAGGAACACAAACCTCTGTGTACTTAATTCTAGAGCTGGTGCTTCCCACAGCCAGAACAGAAAGTGGCAGGGGAGCAGGACTGCTCCAGACAGGGTGATTGATGTTAGCAGAATTGATGGGCTCGGAGCCTGCAAGGCATCCAACAAACCTGATTTTATTTGCTGACAGAAGCTATTGACATTACTATCACTGATTTTGGGGAAAGTGGCAACCTGCTCTCCAGGCTTCTTAGAACACTGCTTGGATATACAGAGAAAAGATGCTGACGCTTTTTGATCTGTTGTTCATTTCAAATATCAGTAGAAATACTAGCGAACAAGACAAGCCCACACATTACTCCATGGGTTTCCTTCAGAAATCAGCAGCAGCAGAAGGATGTTCTCGAGGCATGCAAAGTTAATCACTACTCAATGCAATCATAAAACTCTGGATGTTAGAAGAGAAGCATTCCCTGATCTTTCCATGGAGAAACACTATCTGTTTGTAAGGCAGGCGAGGGAGATATAGCCTGCACAGATCAAAAAGTTTTAATTAAGCAGGAAGGTAAACAACTGTTTTAATATATTGTCTATAAATACAATTTCTCCTGGAGCTGGACTGTAATGCCTGTCAGATGGGAGCAGTAACACAGCTACTAACTGGGTTTGGAAACAGAAAGCCCAATTTGTAAAAGTGCTGCTCGCTGGCTGTGCTTCAGTTGGAGCTACGGATTCCAGCACTTCTGAAAGTGAAAGACCTAGCGTTTTTGCAGTGTGCTTGTTTATCAATCTGTTTCTCGTGTCCGATGATGCCTAGCCACATGTGGACAAGCGGCACAACAAAAAGAGTCTTGCTAAGAGGAAACACCATTAGAAGCTTGGAAGTCTAGATTTTTGTAGCATAAGAAATAAATTAACTGTAGTTTGATCTTCTGCTTATATTTACATGGGAAAACCAAATGTAATTTTGAGAGATCGTCTTTTTATAGAAATAGTTACATCCTTCATCTTACACCTAATTAGACATAAATATTAATGGAGAATTTTGCTTACTGAATACAGGCTCAGTCTTGCTTGTGTCTACCACTTAAGCACATCGATAGTCACGACAATTTAACAGAAGACTGCAAGTTACTAGGGGAAGCAATCGCAATAAGCAGGGAGGAAATTCAGAGAGCATACTGCAAGTTTTGTTGTTTGGCATAAATTTTCCTGTGTCTGAATTTTATATTGTTTTATGCGATACGCTTAGGTTTATGTATCTGTTTAGTATAATGGATGGATGTTGTTGTGCTGTAACACTCAGCCAATCTAGCTGCTGTGATGGTTATGGATGGCACGATTATCTCCTCTGTTTATTTTCAATGCTGTATTTATTATTTAAACTGTACATTAGTATAAAATATTATATAAGACACCTTTCCAAAAACAAAGCAATACAGAACTGCTTTCCAAAGCTGGTCATGACAGATCAGATAAACTTCAGAGAGAAATAAGTGTTATGTCAGAATATTTATACGAAACAATCTCTTCTTCTCAGTTAATGAGAAACCAACTGCATTGGAAACTCTGCCACTTTTTCCCCTGGGTTCCTGCACTCCTGGGACTGAGGATATTGCTAGCAGTGCCAGCAGGAAACAGACTCAGAAATTTCTATTTCTGCAAGCTTTCAGTTATAGAAACTGTCAGAGCCTGAATGAATCTCCATTCAAGGTCTCTCTGGAGTTTACAAACTTAAGATTGCATCCTTGAGAGTTTCTATTTCCCTATTGCTTTAAACCTAGAAGAAAGGTGGAGGGGAGATGTCCCCACGTTATCTCACAGACTGAACAGGAATGGGATTTAACAGTTTCCCGAGCAGAGTTTTTCTGGCAGTACATGTGGTGCCTCGAGCCTGACCTTTCTGTGGTGTGGCCAGGGGAAGAAAGTGGCGAAATAGCTTGATTTATGTCCTGCTGGAGGCAGAGCAAAAGTCCTTGTGGTGGGGAAAGGATGAAGAAAGCCCATTCTGTGCCTCCAAGGGGGTCATCACATCAGCTTTTGTACCACTGCATGCAATAGGGAAGCTTCAAGAAAGTTCAACGCATCAAGTGACACACAGCCAAGACTGGAAAGTCAGGAATAATCGTGTTTTGAGAGCACTGGAAAGGCCACGCTGTCCTGCTGAGGTGTGGACTGAGAGCTGCAAAAGCCCTCGGGTCTGAGTCACTCGGGGCTGTTAGCTGCAGCAGAGTGAGGCATTCAAAACCAACACACGTTTCTAGAGCCGGCTGCAAGACCTTGACAAAGCCAGGAAGAGGCAAAGCCAACCTCACTAACTGGCTGTAACCGCTGCTACTTCAGCTACAGCTAGTGACGCACGTAGCTGGTCACTGCTGTTAGGCTGGAATCAGAGAGCTTTTAATGGGTGACCAGTAATGGGAAATCTGCCTCCTCCTCGCTGGAAGGAAGAATTCCCTAGGAAGACGGATCAGCCCCATGGGTTTGGCTTCAGGAAGGGCACGTGCTGCTACTGATACCAAGCTGTGGGGCCACTTGTGGCCTGCTACACTTTCTGTCTTGGTGCCGAGGCATACATGTACAAGGGACTCACCTGAACTCCCAGGATCCCAAAGATAATGAAAAAGGCGCAGCAGATGACCACGATGTTCCCAATAGGCTTTAGGGATGACATGAGAGTCTCCACCACCAGCTTTAGTCCTTGGGCTCGACTAATGACTCTGTGAGGGCAAGTAAGCACAAAACCTATGTTAGTCCTGATCTGCCCGGTTCTGCCTCCCCCCCAGAACAGAAGACCTGTGGAAAAGACAGCATTAGAGATTTCTTAAGAATGGCAAATAACTCAAAAAAACATGATGAGAGAACCTGTGAGATTGTTGAGTGTCTGAGGGAAAGGGATCTCTGCCTATGCATACAGCCTTGCATGAAAGAAGAGAGGGAAAGCAGCCACGTGAGAAGAGACAGACCAGGAAGGTCAGTTGAGGAAAGGAAGATGTAGAGGCTAGCCCCACGTTGTTTAAACTCAGAATGATGATTTTAATCTAACCCGCTGTCTATCCTTGATCCACCTCCTGATCAACTTCTTCTAGTTGCCACTCATTACAACGTATTTAAGGCTTGGCATTTTCCTGTTCCTATTAATTGGCCCAAAGAGCTCTCTAGTTTCCAGACTTGATCACAGCTTCCCTGGGATGCTGCCTCTTGTTTCAGTTCATCCACAAGCACACCCCTTTATGTCTGTAGCACGTCCAGGACTGCAGAGTCCTCCCAGAGTGCACTCCTGTGTGGTTTTAGGCAAGGCTCTTGATTTCCCTGTTTCAGCCTGGAGAAACGAAGCAGGTGTCTGTATGTGCACCCACAGTGCTGCTACGTAGAGACCTGAGCTGCCCCTTGGTTCCACCAGTCTCAGCTTTATACCTGCTGTACAACCCCAGCTACAGAACCAGTTCTGTCATCCAGCTGGAACTTCACCAGTGGGACCGCAGGAATCTCACCTTATTTCTGTAGTTCCTCTCTGACTGGTACTGCACAGAATTTCCTAACAGAGGATTAGCTTATATGGAAAGGTTGGGGGAGAATAATGAGCACATCACCAGAGAAGCTTGTTAGAATATACGTATAAAAGAGGAGAAACTGTACTATACTCTCAAAGACAATATTATGATGAAAGGGCAAAGCTTGTGAGCGTTAGAGAAGCCATCTCCCCATGCTGGGCAGGATGAACACAGTATTCAGGATCACAGACATGAAAGGTGGAGAGCTGGGGGACTGACAAAGCCATCTGAAGAGGTTGCACACCTCCCCCCTCTTGATGCCAACTGGAGTTAAGCATTTCACTAGCTCTGTAAATCAGCTTGTACTGATGCCACAGAAGCTGTGCTCTCCTAGAGCAGAAATAGCTGTCTGCTGCGTCAGCCTGATGGGGGGAAGCGCCTGTGTGCTCCTGGGTACAGGCTGGTGGCTCCTCTGAACGCTTGGCACTCAAAAGTGCCACAAACTTCCCCACCTTCTTGTTTCTGCCTGGTTCTCTCTTTTGCCATCAAGTCTTCTCACCGCCTCTGCCGTTTGGCCCCAAACCCAGCTGCCCCGCCTGAAGCACAGCTTGGAGTTCTGTTGTCTGGAGAAAATCCAATTTCTCCTCCTCTCTCCCCCTTTCTGGTCTCTGGTGCTCCCAGCAGAGGTCCCCATGGACACGTCCACATGCCCGACATGCATGGCCTGAGCGTGTGCTTGCCTGACCTGGGTTGGGACCACAGCCAAGCCTGCACGAGCCCTCTCCTGCCCCAGAGCCCACAGCTCGAGCAAACTGCGGCGCTCAGCACACAGGCACCGGTTCTTTCAAAGCCTCTTGGCTTTAAACAGTATCCTGAAGACCTAAAAATTATTTCCCTTTTTTCTGGTTAAATATTTACTCAAAATGTCAAGGGTAAATCATCAATTATCCTCTTAAAAAAGAAACAGATGGTGATATTTTTATCCACTCCCTTACCAGTGAAACACAAAAGGCAGATGCTTCTATTACTCATGCTGGGTGTCTCTTCCAGGTAGCTGGTGTGGCTCCTTATTTCAGACACCTCAGCTTTCCTGATGCTCAGACCTGGGGTATTTTAGGAATTGAGCTGCAGGAGAAGGGCTTATAAAAGGCTCAGAGAGAGAAGCAGCTCAAGGCTGAGGTGCTCCAGGGGATGTTGTGGACCCCATGCAGCCGTGGCAGTGTGGAGACCAGTTGGTGTGGGCTGCCAACGCTGCCTACAAGAACTGCTCCAGGCTGGGGCAATTATGCTGCTGCTGTCATGTCATACCTGCACTGAGGCTGAGAGCTGTGCCTGATTCAATGGGGTGGCTCTTCCAGCCCAGAAGGCAATGTCTGCAGGGCAAGGACTCCTCCCAGTCCATGTCAGCATACAGGGCCAGGCAGTTTGAGCTTGAATCCCAAACTTTGGGATCCTCAGATGGTCCTTCACATATTACCCTTGCACTATCCTTGGTGATATATTACAACTGCCAAACTACAGATGGGAAACTGAGGCACGGGAGGATCATGGTTATGGTCCCAGAGCTCTGCGGGCACTTCATGTCCAATGATTTCAATAGAAATTAGGCACATTGGGATCTTGGCTTAGGTATTTTGCCCGCAGTTATGCAAGATGGAACGGAAGTCAGGCCTTGTAAATTGAAGGCCTGTGGTCTAGCTACTGGAGCATCCTTAAATTTGGGGGAACAAGGAAGAAATTTAGCCTCCAGAGTCTGAAGCTGATAATTTTCTCCAATGGTTATTAACGAAACCTATCCTAGAAATAATAAAGTGATTTCCACTGTGGTATACTATTTGGTATCCAACAGAGATAGAAAATAGGAGGTTTCTCATCTGACTTAGCAAAGTTGCGTGTATTGAGAAAAAAGGGCTGAAGAACTGCAGCATTTGGCTGCTTTCGGAGATTTGATCAACCAGGGAATTCCTCAAATGAGAATGCATGAGGGTAAAAGCTGCCACCAGTCTAGCTCCATGCCAATGCTGTTTCCAGCCCTACGGAGAGAGAAGACTTTGAAAAGATTTTTGAAAAATGATAGTTCTTACTAATGAAAACCTTCAGACCTTGGAGCTGCCTCAAACTAAGGGCCTGATCCAATGTCGAGGCAAGTCCGTGCAAAGTCTCCTGCTGTCTCTCTTGAGAGTCTGATAACTCTCTCAGAAGTGCCAATGAAATCCTCAGCATTTCCAGATTATTAGTGTCAGCTCCAATATGTCAACAGACAGCATCCCTGTGCCTCATCAATATTGCCTGAGATCCTGCAGATATCAGGCTTGCAGACTCGTACTGTCTGATCCGCCACTCCTGCAATTTGTTGCTGAAGGATCCAGCTGATTTGGAGCCCTCTGGACGTGCCAGAGCCGGGGACTCGCTGATGTTGCATTCAGGGCAATTCCCATCTGCATTAAGCGTATGACAAATAGGGAAATTGAAGTTAGACCGTTTTTTTTTTTGTTCGTTGTGAAGAAATGCTAATCCCTCGAGCTCCTCCTGGTTCTGCTGGTCTCAGCGTTCACAATGCTGTCAAACCCCTTGTGTGAGACACTCCAAAACCACTGCCAGCCTCACCCCAGCTGGATCACATTTCCTAACGTTAAGCCTGCTGGTCTGATTAGAGCACTCAGATGAAGAAGGAGCACTTAGATGAAGTAGCAGATCAACATTAATGAAGGCCTTCCTCCACAGATTAAAAAAAAAAAAAAGCAAAGGTGATAATATGACAGGGAGAAGTGAGTCTATGAAATGACTGTTTCATACCGCAATGGTATGAAGAGTGAATAATTTATCCATCTGTTTTGAAAGGCAAAGCCCAGGCGCTGCAGAGAGTAAAACAGCACTGAAGTCCAACCAAATTAATTCTGAATACATTTTCAATCTTGATTTCTCTTGTATCTTAAGCTACAACACTTGATCCCAACAAGAGCAGGTTGAACGCATTAGGAAGGAATGTTATTGTATAAGCAATCCCTCTACTGGCTGAAACATCAGAGGGTCATGGAAACATCTTTAAATGTCACTCCTTTGTGAATATATTTTTGGAATTTTGGTCATAAAGCTGGGCTTGAATGCTCATGGATTCAATTTGGAGGCTGATAATCAATCATGCAATCAAAAGCCAGTGATTGGCACGCAGGCCAGAGCTTTTTTATGCCTGTGCAAATGGCACAAGCATGTGTGGCTCCGTGTGCTGCATAAAGCAGCGGGGTTGTTTGCACGGGAAAAAAAACAAGCGACAGAACAAGGGAGGTCTTTCTGCAAGAAGGACCCCTTCCAGTTATGAACCAGAAAAGCCAACGTAGAGGCAATGAGGGCTGTCCCTGCCCTCAAGATCGGGTGAGAGCTGTGGCTGCTCGCTGACAGTGCCCTCCCTGCATCACCATCCCCAGGTGCCTGCAGGATGGGAGGGCAGCGGGCGGCCAGCTCCATCCCCCAGTGGTGGGCACGAGATGCTGCTTGGAAAGGAAAACCAGTGACTTGACCTTGATATGGGGACTAGGGCCACGGCATGCACAATCCTGCTGCCGTCCTGCACCGATCCAGCCTGGGATCATGGCAGGGACATGGAGACCCGCGGCAGAGTGGGACAGCCCGGATGCACATCACTGAGGCAGATGGGTTTCCACAGGCAGAGATTTACGACTTAGTGAAAAGTCCCTGGTTTGATGGCTGCTTTTTCATTTCCTACAAATCTAATTACAGGGGAATAGAACTGATTGTGAACATATTTAGGGAATGGGCTTGTTGCTGTCTTTTTGCATTTCCTTTGTAGTATAAAGCAGTGTGTTGGCTGAAAACATTCAGACACTCTTGAGAAAACATATTGAATGCCAACAGGAATGGAATAGCAATGGAAGGACCTAATCCTGCACATGCTCCAGATGGCAGGTCTTCCTCCGCCCTGCAGCTACTCCACGGTTTATTCCCCATAACTGCAGACTACTCATGCACATAGGTGACTGCAGGGAAAGACCAGCAAATGAAGCCTCGAGTCCTGGCAAGGCAGACCTACAGATCCACAAAGTAGCACACAGGCGTTAGGGTCAGACAGCGACCCTAGCAGGGCTCAGCACAACACAAACATCTCCCTCTAGATCTGATTTAACCACACCACCTCCAGAGAGGAACTTGCATTCTGCAGTTCAGAGACAGGAAAATGATCCTTGTTTTACTCTGAGATAGCCTGATTATTTTGCAAGTTTTCTTAATGTCAGTCAAAAATCAGTCTAAACAGAAGAGCAGAACAGATCCAACAAACCAGAAATCTGGCAGAAACTCCCCCCAGAAACAACAGATGACATGGAGATGCTGGGGGACACCTGAAGAGAAGAAATTCTGAACTGGAGTCACATAGGAAGACAGCCTAGTCAGAGAGACGAACCACACCAACAGGAGATCTGTCCAGATAAAAATGATTAAAGCAGCTCATGTCCTAAAACTCTCCAAGCACAACATACACATTGCCCAGTTTAACAGAAACTCTTTCAAAGCTGTTAAGAATATTTGAAAGATACATAATGTATGGTCATGGCTATTGTTATTTAGACTTATTATTCACACAAGGGTAGTAAAACAACATCTTCTGTCAGAAGCAGAGTCCTTTTTTTGTTGTTGTTGTTGTCCTGAAAGAGAAAATCCTGACTCAAAGAGAACCTTTTATGAAGGAAGCAGCAGTACGATATGACAGGCACACAAAGATGCTTTGAGCAGGAAGGTTTATTAGCTGCTGCATAACAAGAGCAGCAACAATGGCATTAAAGAGGGACTGCATTTAGCATGGGGAGAAACCTTCTTGCCTTGGGGTATGGGACCAAATGGTGCTGCTCCTGGGGCAGGTTCTTGCCCAAGGGGTGCCTGCCCCAAGGCATGGGATAGTGCCTGCTGCCAGCGCTGGGGGAGCGAGTCAGAAGGCCAACTGCTTGCAGCTTGTCGGGGCAATATATAAAACAAATATCTCCTTAAAATTAATGGGGAACGGAGGGGAAAAGGCTTCTTTGCATTCTATGTTAAGCAACAGTTTAGTCTCTGCTTCCTTAAAAACGATCTGCCACCTGCTACTAATTTCCTTCTTTGTTACGAAAGCCATTGACTGCCTGAAGGAAAGGGGGAGAAGAAGCTGTTAAGCTGCACTTTACACAGAGCAAATGAGAACACAAATAGCAGGGGATGTGTGTTTTAATGAGCAAGAGAGGCATTGATCAGTTTACTACTGCACTTGGGGCTGGTCCCAAAACCCAGCGAGTGCCCGAGTGCCCGGAGCCCCTTGCGGCTCAGCGGGACCCGCGGGCCGCTCATTGTCTGGGGAGCAGCAGGAGGCTGGGCACAACACGCCGTGCCCTTGTCTCGCCTGCCCCTTCCCTTGCACGAGTGCTGCTGTTTTGCAGCAGTGGCTCAGCAACCCCTTGGGCACGCACACCCTACGCGCTTTTCAGTCTTCCCCATCCTCTGCTTACCTTAAGGGCCGCAACGTCCTCAGCAGTCTCAGAACCCTCAGCATCCCCAGGATCTTTGTGCCGCTGTCGGACACCATCGAGACCAGGATGTCGATGACCGAGATGAGAACCAGCACCCCATCCAGCACGTTCCAGCTGCTTTTCAAGTAGGCTTTCTCCCCAAAACACAAGCCTAGTGCCACCACCTGCCCGGACAACAAGTTGCAACAAATTAGGACTATTGCATCCAATATGTTTTCTCCAGTTAGCAGCCTGCTGAGAGTGCATTATTTACAGATACAAGTCTGTGAGTCCATTTGCTTCCCAGTATCGAAGCCTAATGAGACAAATCAGCAAAGTGTTATATTGCAAGGACTGTAAAATAACTGCAGATACATCCCAGATTGTCCCTGACAGCTGATGTATTTTAAATGCAACTAAGCCTAGCTGCACAGAAGTGTTTCTAACATGTTTAGATCTGGCATAAAAAGTTTGATTGTGTTTTATTTCTATAGACTCCTGGAGTAAAGGTTCAGAGTGGCTGACCCACAGCAATCAGTTACAAGCTTTGCAAATACAGAAACTAGAGAAACTTTCCATAGAAAGAGCAATTGTTCTGTGAGATCATTATGAATTACACAAGAGAGATTTACAGCAGTGGGTTTCTGAGCCTCCTGCCTCAAACCCGGCAAAGAATTTCAATGTGCTTAAGTATCTTCCTCCTCAGGAAAGCACATAGCTGCTTAGGTTGTTGAGGACCATGGGCTGTTGAAGACAATGGGACTTCCATGCATGGCTGAAGTTAAGCATGTGCTCAAGAGCTTTGCTGAATAGGGAAGGATTGCTGAATTGAAGCATCCCATTGCTCATATAATGGTGTAAATCAAGAGCAACTTCAGTGAAATTGTTCTGATGTAAAACGTGCTCAGAATAAGGCGTGTGGTGGGTATTTGAATATGATTCAGAAGGGGAAAATATTCACCTCGCTCGTCACTGGTAGACCTAGAAGTTTTGCAAGCCCAATGTAATAAAATATCACTGATATAACACAGACACACATCCTCCAGCTTCATTTACCTTAACTGTCATCTCAGTCAGGAAGATAACCGTGAAGATGTAGTTAGAGAGCGTTAGGAAAATCCGTTCCTATAAAAAAAAAAAAAAAGAAAGAAAAACAAGGGACAACATTTTACGTCTCACTTTCCGCAGCTCTACGCCTCCCTGCGCACATTTGTGCGGCTGCCGACTGCTCTGCAGCTTCTGTGCTGAACCAGGCCTCGGACTGTTTGCTCGCGGAGCGGGGAAATCCAAATATTTAGACAACCTCGCTGCGGGCGGCCAGGCTGTGTCAGCACCATGGAGAGGGGCAGCGGCGCAGCACCGGCCCCTCCGCCAGCACCACGGCGGCCCCCAGGCCCCCGGCTGCCCCCCAGGCTTCTGGCTGTCCATCCCCTAGGCCTCTGGCTGCCCCCCAGGCCTCTGGATGTCCCCCAGCAGACACCCGGCCATCTCACACCCTTGGCACATCTCTCCCTGCCCCTCACCTGCGGCTGCCGCCGTGCAGCGCAAATATCACCGAGCTCCCAATTCCCCAGTAAATTAAGTCAATATTGGAGCGGCTGTGCTGCCAGGCGAGTGGGACCCATGGGAGGCCAGAGCATGGCTGGCATGAGCTGTCACTGCTCCACCGAAGCCGAGAAGCTCCGGGGGTTGGTGCCAGCTGAGACCTGTCCCCAGAAGGGTGAATCACTCGCCCAAAGCCACAGGCGAGACCTGGGCACGAAGCCTGGCGGTCTCATCTCCCCATCCACTGTGCTATCCACTAGACCATGCAGTCCTCGCTGCCACTGTTCTGAAACAGCAGCTAGCGATTACAGATGAGGCCATGGACCGGTTCCCTATCTGTAGTTAGCAGAAACCTTTCTTTTTTAATGATGACTATTAAATAAATTACACTTTTCCCTAATCCCTAAGCAATCTCTGATTGCTTGTGCTGAGAAATGGATGGCAGACAGTGGAAGCTGGAGGAAAGGTGGGGAGTGTGCATGTATACACGTGTGTGTACAATTGAACTGGCCCTGGTTATGCTAATGACAATTTTGGATTTATTTCTGCTGCTCTCTACAGAGCAGTCCTGTAAGAGATGCAGATCTCTCACTCAAAATGAGATGCAATTTCAACAAGACAAAACACCTTGGCAACTCTCTCGCTTGCCAGATCATGATTTACTGAAAGTGACTCAGGAACCACAGAGTAGCTTGTTTCCATCCTGGGCCCATAATTAGTTAGGTGCTAGGCCTGCACTGTGATTGCAGGAGCTGTGATAGGGAACATCTCCGGCTGCCCGCTGACTGCCACACAAAAGACGGCTGCGAGGGCGAGGCGGCGTGCGGGAGGAAGAGGGTAGGGACCTGCTTGTGGTGCTGGAGATAAAACAGCAATAGCGTGGAGGAGACTGAGGATATTACATTCCTCTCTGGCAAGCGTGGGGCTATTTTGAAGGATAATCTCCACGGGCCATGTCGCGCTCTCTGAAATGGGGAGCGCGTGTTGGCTAGCAACAGCATCCCCTGTTCCGATAAGCCAGCTGAAACTGGGGCAGGGAAAGAGAACTCGCTTGAACAAGCTAGAAAATCCACAGCTCGGGGAAGCCAAGTACAATTATTTTAAACAACTCAAGCTAAACTAACTCTCTCCATTTCCAGATGAAAGCTCCATCAGTGCGGGCAGGGGCTGCACACTCCTCCTGGCTGCCACTGCTCAGCATCAGCATCCTCCTGCTCCTCTCTGCTGCTCCCAGACCACGGCTCAGCTCAGCTCCTGCCCCAGGTGACCCAGTTCAGGTCCCTTGGCTACAACCTGATGCTGAGGAGCCTCACACTGATCCCTGTCCCCTTTCCTCTCTGCACTCTGCCAGTGCCTGGGGACACCACAGCTCGTCCTCCCTCTCTTATACAGGCAGCAGTGCTGTTTTGTGCTACATGCCATGGGCTCCTCTGACTCTGCATGTCACACCGCTCCCTTCATCTCCATGCAGGTACAGTTCCTTTCAGAGCCAGCCTTGGTGAATGGTGGCTCTCAAAGGACACAGCAAGGGGCTCCAAGGAAGCATTTAGGATCTCAAGGGTGTCCCATTTGGGGAACAGCAGGGTGATTTCCTCCTGCTAGATTGGCTGGCAGGGAGTCCTGCTCTTGTCTCGCAGCTGTGAGTTGGTGCTCCATGGCTGCACAATAATCAAAAGAGGAAAAAAAAAAAAAGTGGATTTAGGGGAAGAACCTCCGGGCAAACTAATTCAGTAAGGAGGACTACTAGGGAAAGCTTAAAATAGGCAGAGAGCAGCCACGACTCCAGTTTTAAGGTCTAACATTGAAGATCCATGAAAATGAACAGCCTGACACGCCTACGACAACAAAACAGGATTCTATACGATTGCGATATGAGCAGTCTTTTGCAATACATCAGCAAGAGCCCAGCATATATCTCAGCCGCAACCTATGCTAAAATAAAAGAGCAACCGGATGATCCTGCCCCCCTGATTGATGGAAGTTGGTGCTGTGAGGGTCTGGTTTGAAAAATCATTACACAGTCAATTAAAGCAAAATGGTTCAGGGAAATGGAATTACGGTGCACATAGCAATTTGGTTTTGCTTGTGTCACAACAAAGATCACAGACAAAAGGGAGAGAAAAGTATGAAATGAACAGTTTCCCCCATTCCCTTCGCACCATACATACGTGCCCGTGAACAACAGATGGATGAAACGAATATTGTGCTGAGAGAGGAAAAGTGTTTGAAGGTTGATCAGAGAAGGAAACTGAGACAGATGCCATGCTTATGCCACGAATTCAGACCTCGATCATACTTGCAGAAATGGGCTATTATTAGGGGAGCCTCGATATGTGGCAGACCACGAGCTCTGCTCTCGTTCTTTGAACGGACTCTGGAGAGGGACCAAGAGAGCTGGGAGCAGCAGCCCCAGCACACGGAGCAGGGGATGGTGAAAAGCCTTTCCTGGGACAGCATTACCCCGGTAAACACTGTACTTAATTCAACACATATGCTGGTAGCTTCCCATTTAAAAAAGGAAAAGAGAGAGCCCAAATGCACGGCGGTGGGGTGCAAGCCACATGAGCTGGCTGCACGAGGAACACGCCAGCCTGGAGCACAGAAAACATTAACCTCAAACTCACAGCGCTGTGAGGCTCGATTTTGGGTCGTTCCATGGCAATGGTAATGCAGTTGAGGAAGATGATCACCAGGACGATATGATCAAACATCTTGTGCGTGATGATTTTATTGCACATCAGACGGAATCTGCCAAGGAAGAGGGAAAAAAAAAAAAAAAGACAACACACAGACTAGCTGTTAATGCTCGGCTGGTTGGGGACGAATACGCTCCCGCCTGCGCAGCAGCCGAAGCACGGTCGGGGAATCGAGCACCCTGTTTGCACAGCAGATGAGCCACAGTCTTGCAACCCCCTCCCTGGCAGAGCCCCATGCTGCAGGCAGATCTGGGTAGGAATGAAAAAGGACCCGAGCTACAAAGTTCGATGCCAAATTTGGGCCACAAACTTCAAGCCCCGGTTAAAACCAGAGAGGAATCTGCCCCACTCGGAGTGGAGCAGCTGCTTCCCCAGCTCGGACAGGCAGCCAGGTGTGGATCTGGCCACTGCCTGGTCCGCAGAGTTCAGGTTTAACTTAAATAAAGGAAGAAATACCTCCAGCAAGCGTGTAAGGGTTGAGTGCACACAGAACAAAGAGACAGAAGCTATTTATTGTGACAGATGGCTCTACACTGACCCGGGATTTATAATGCCGTATTACATTCCCCTAAGTCTGTTTCTGAAAATCTCTCTAATCTTGCTATGAATGAACTCGAATGCTGTCCAGGGCCCACCAGCTCAAAGGTGGGAAACCCTCGTTAAGCGTGGGTTAATGTCCAGAGGAAGAAAGAGAGCCTGGAGCCCAATTGCCCCATGGCCGGGCTTTGGGAAGGGCAGCACTGGGGTAAGGAGAGGGCAGATTTATGGGGCTGGTGGGAGAGGGAGGAAGGGAGGGGGAGGACAAAAGTCAGGGCTGAGGGGAGGTTTAGCAGGTGAAGGAGGGCGCTTTGCTGTGTTGTACGTGTACACCAGGTGCAAAACTAGATTTTTCTGCTTAATGCAGATCCTTTCCCTCTCATTTCCAAGTCTCTTTGCTCCATTGAATAAAAAACGTACAGAGCGCTGGCATCAGCGATGAAGCCTTTGCCATGCCCAGGCTGCAGACCACCACCAAACTCTCCCATGCCAGGGCTGTGCCTGCACCAGAGCACCCTGTGGTGTAGGGACCGCTGAGGGGACACGGGTGGTGAGCCACCACAGCGGGGACATCCACGCCAGGCATCCTGCTGCTATGTGAGCAGCCTTACCTTGAGTGAGGAGCGAAGATGTAGATGGACCAGGAGTCTCTCTCTCTGCAGCAGGCAGGAAGACGTGCCCGGATCCAAGCCTTCACACGGTCCCTTTTGCTCTAGGAGGAAAATTTACAGCAGAGACGGACCAGGAGGGAAAAGCAGAGAGAACAGTTAAAATCCCCAAAGCTCCCAAGCAAAGGATTCAGGGCCATTTTTCACTAAACAAATATCCCCAGATACTCAGTAAAGCCAAAGGAAAATGATCTTTCCCCAAAAGACCTTCAGGGGATGGAGCTCCAGAGGCCAGGTGAGGGCTGTGCTGGTGCTGAGAGCTCGTGGGGCCTCACCTTGCTCATGGTACCTTCCTCCAGCACACGGCTAGCCAACAGGATGGACTTGGTAAGTAAATCCTCTGTCCCAGAGGAGTGATAACCTGCTCAGATCAGCCACAGACCCTCCAGATTCTCGACAGACGCTTACCTGAATCTTCTGAGTTGTTTTTTGTTTGTTTGTTTTTTAAATTATGTATAATGCTTATGTCAAAAGCTATAACAGCAACAGAGGGAGGGATTCCTGCTGCTTGCTGGGTCAAGCCCTGTGGCTGTGCACCACTGGAAAGCCAAAGAAGCCATTTGGGACCTGCGTTTCAGTCCAGGAACATGATGGCAAGCATCTGCCCCTCATTCGGCATGAACAGATTAGACAGCAGATTATGAAGCCAGAAGGGAACATCGTGGCCAGCCTGACCTCCTGGATGAGCACGGACCTTCCAACTCCCCCGATTTAATTCCTACTTGAAACCACAGCACATCCTCAGCCATGCACACATATGTGTTAGACTACCAGGTTATTTAAGGCCAGGAGGGCAGATTGTAGTGCCGTGGCCAACAGGTCAAGTAAAGACACAAAAATCTCAGTGCCAAGGGGAAGCCTTGTCCCAGCTGTGACAGCCTCTGGATTAGGTCTTCTTGAATTCTCAGCCACAGATCTCCAAAGGGAGGCCAGGATCTTTAAGAAAATTATCCTGACAGTGCTGTGAACTCACACACCACCAGCAGAAGCCACCCAGCACCCAGTTCCCCAGCTGAACTCCTCACCCACCACGCCAGGGCTTCCTTAGCCTTTTCTAATCGAAGCACCAGGAGACAAACCCGCAGACCAGTGCGGGCAACATCACCGCAGTGCTTCGCGTTGGCAGACAAATAAAAATGAATTCTCACTCACTCATTACCCTTATTTCCCCACTGCCACGTGGGTCTGAATCTGCACAGGTGTGGGAACACGGCTGCAGGGCTCCTGGAAGATTATTTTGCAGGTGTTTGGGAACGGCGCCGCGAAGCACAGAGCAGGAACTGCCACTGGTGCCCAAGGAGCAGGGTGAACCGCAGGGCTCAGGCACTTGTACGCATTTCATCTTCAGAACGGGGAAGGGGGGATTCTGTGCTCATTTTGAGCCAAACTGTTAGCAATTTGAGGTACTTTGGACTGTAAAAATGGGATTTGTTAGGGTAATTGAGTGGAATGGAGGAAATGCTTTCTGCTCCTACATGTACTCAGCCAGGGGTCTCATTAGCGATGGGTAATAGCTAGTGTAGTGCCCATCTTAATGAAAGCACTTGGTGATAACCTGAACCCTTCAAAAAAGGAAAACAACCTTGTGAAAATTACAAGAGAAGCCTGCATAACAAAAAAGCTGGGTTTTTCTGCCCCTCTCCTTTGGTTGTCCATCCTTCCCTCCCCTTCTATGCACACACGCCCCAGGCCATGGCACACCAGTAGGTTTTGGCCACATCTTGGCTGTTTTCACATTCCTTTTCCAACTCCAGGCAAGGAGTCAGAAGTGCTCCCTTCACTCTAAGCTGTATTTAATAGAGCATGCATCCTGGGGATGTGTTACCCCTCCTAGCAGCCTAGACTGTTAAATTATCCAAGAGTTAACAAAGGTAGAAAAAAAAAAAAAAAAAAAGAAAAGGATAAAATCGTGTGTCTGTTCAAAGTTGCAGCAAAAGCAGTGATTGCTACCCCAGCCTCTGGACGTGGAGTAATAGCTGCAGCTCAGTCCAGTTCATTTTGCTAGCTGGAAGGTTTCCAGAAGTATCTATTATTCAAAGCAGTTCTGGTATTTATCATGGGGATTTGTAGTGAATGGTAATGCGTCAGCAGCACAGAATGCTTCTTTATATTCCTTTTGTCCAATTTTAATGCCAAAGATATTTTGGGGTTTGTCTAATTGTTGCAGCTCCGAGTTCATGGGCTAAATCAGATAACAAAGGCAGAAAGCGATCTTCCATCGCGTCCCTATTCAGCGTGTCAACGCGAGGGCAGCCGTGGCTGCAGCTTGGCTGCTTTGTCCGAGGCTGAGTGCTGTCCTCCCGTACATCCGCATAAATCTAAAGTCAAAGGAATTACTCCAGATTTCCACTAGTGAAACAGCCCAGTTGGGTAATTTGAGCCAAATGTAAGATATTTGCGAAATAAAAAGCGAGCTCTTCCAGCCCAAGTCCCATCAAACGCTTTCTCTGCAAGGTCCAGACACACATCAGCCGCGCACAATCAGCCTGATTGCTGCTTAAGCCCGCATTATGTTCGAAGCAATATATCAATTATGTTGTTTAAATCACATCTATTTGTTCATAAAACACACCTGGGCAGGATGAATAAAGACTGGGATGGGAGGGGGGGAGGAAAGAAGAAAACTACTCCTTAATTTGGGTGCTGGTGGCTTCACCAAAACCCAGCCGCTCACAGCAGCAGTCCCCCCACCAACACGGGGATGGATGCGGGGGCACACGGGGCCGGGGGCAGTGATGCTCGTTGATGGGCTGTGATGTTGCCTTCACCCCACACCTTCAAACAGCCCCCCCCAGCCTGTGCGAAGGAGAGCTGCTGTGCTGCTAAATAGCTTCTTTTTTTTAGGACTTCCAGATATTAATGTACTTCTGAGGGCAGGGTGAAAGGCAGCTGGCATTAAAAGATGACTGATGCACTCCTCCGAGTCAGGGAAAGGGTTAGATTTATAAAAGATTTATTATAAGGATGGGGGGGAGCCGTTGAAAAATGCGCTACGAGCAGCAACAGACCTCCAGGCAAGCTTGAAGCTGCACAGAGGCACTCGGGACCTGATTATTTGATTTTAAATATGCAGTAGAGGCAGGCTAGGATGGTTTGGGGGAACAGCTGGACTGCACATCACAGGAAAAAATGCAATAGCTGGAGTGAATCCGAGCTGTGATTGCAACATGCAATAGGGATTTTGCCCCTGGGAGTAGGGGACACTTGGCTCTGCCCTCACTTTCCACTCTGAGCACTCGGCGTTTGAGTTTTTCTTCTCTCTGCAGGGCACAGAAATTTTACAGCTGGCATGTGCAGCGACCTGTAACACAGCCTGGATCAGAGATCTGGCCAGCAAAGGTCCCCCAGCAGATCCCTGACTTCAGGTACAGCCACACAAACCCAAGCAGGCAGCAGATCGCCAGGTCGGTGAAGCTTCTCCTTGTCTACATCCACACCCCGAAGAAGAGATTTTGTCCTCCCTAATTTTGTACTTCTGGGGAGAAGGGAGATCAGGGGCTCGATTCAGGCCCCTCTGAGCAATGTAAATTCAGAATAAACTCTCTGAAGGCAGTGGGGCTGCACTAATATAATGGGAGTCTGAGAGATCCAAACGAAGCCTTTGCACCGCCTTTTATTTCTGTGCAGAGGCAATCAAAACCATCCAGCAAGGAGAGCTTGTTAAGCTTTGTTGCAGAAGGGCATATTTAGGATTGCTTTGATCTGAGTAACAGTTGAGTTCTTTTCTTCTTCTGGTGGTAGGGGAGTTTTGAATATTTTTTTTTTTTTCATTTAAAAAATAATGACTTTTTTTTCTGACTTTGTCAAAGCTCGCACAGGGGCAAAGAAACCCCCAGAATGTCAGGAGGCAATCACAAAGGGAAGCTCCGCAACCTGGGGACTCATTTCACTAATCTAAGCAATATTTTCCGATCCGTCTGGTTTAGCAATTTGCAGTAAGTGCATATTTCGGAGCACGGGGAAAGGCAGCCGCCAGCTGAGGATGTCCCAGCTGCCGAGTGTGGAAGCACCACGGGCAGGGGCACGCTTTATTTACCCCGTTTTGTCTATTCTTTCCCTAGGCATTTGCTTCTGAGAGCTCCATGGAAAGGGCAGGGACCTTTGGTCTAACCCTGCGTGGCCAGACCTCAGCACGCAGAAAGAAGACATTTAATTTCCCCTAAAAGCAGCCACCATCGCCATAATAAAAAATTAAAGCCACGCATCTTATTCAACAGCTTGTCAGCGCTGGCTGGAGCTGCGGGGATGGGTGGGATGGGAGGGGGACAGGAGGGACGTGTCCCATCACAAGGTGTCCAATGCAAGGGCAGCTGCTGGGGGGAAGGAAGGCACCTGCAGGATCTTTGCACCAGGTGAGCTGGAAAAAGCAGCACATGTTGGACATAAAAACCATCCCTAGCCAGCTATAAAGAGCACGGTCTCCTGATCACTTCCAGTCGTGCTTTTTCAAAAAATAATTACCTCTCCTATTCTTAAAAATTCAATTTATTTTATGGAGGTTAAAAACCAGGTTAAGACAATCAGTAAAAATCCCAGGCTGAGGATCCATGCTGGAGATGTAATGGGATAATGGCTTGTTTTAAAGGCGATTTACGGCTGAGTGACTCCATTCTGCCAGCACAAACTCTCTTTCTTCTCCTGTTCTCTCTCTGGAGTCACCACGGCCTTTTGCATCCCTTCACATGCTCCAAATCCCATTTTCATTCAACAAACTCAGTGAAATATAGTAAAATCATGCCCACAAGCTACAGCTCTTATGTTCTCAGCACCGCCCCAATTACCATTTCATTGCTGTACCCAAAACCCATCAGCTTCACCCGACGCAAACCGAGCAATCCCCCAGATGACCCACCAGACCAGCACGTCTTTAAACCCAAGAACGAGGTGAGCTGAAGCAATGAGAGAACCTGAAAACAGCTGAAAACACCCCAAAATGCCCCTGCCATGAGGACACCCCTATGTGCATGCCAGGGCCAGGACTGTGGGTGTCTTCCATCCATGCTGCTCCACACTTCCCCTCCTGCTGCTGGAGTTTCTGAAACCCCCCAGTCCCGGTGGCATTTACATGATTTTGGGCAGCAGCAGCACGTGGCAAATTACGTGCCTTGATTTGGAAGTGCGGATGCAGAGAATATGCAAAGCTGGAGATGCCTCTCTACTATCTGGCGCTCTAATCAGCTCAAAATTACAGCTGATTTCTCTTCTCCCGCTGCCATGCTTTTAGCTAACGTTTCCTAAATGGCACTTTTCAGGCCGCTGAAAAAGAGACACTTATTGGACTAATGCCTCTTCATACTGAAATTAATGCAAAGCCTTTGAAATTACCACTGTCTCTACGGGACTAATGTCTCCGTGGGACTTGTGGGCCAAGCCCTGCCCTTGTGTTGCCTGTTGATGTCAACAGAAATTGTCTGCTCCTGTGTGTGGGAGCTGAAAGCCAAACAATGGCTGGGGAGCAGGGAAATTTACTTATTGAATCTAATAAAAAAAAAAAAAAGAACAGAAAAGCATACGATCTTAGAATAAAATTTTAGAATCATCTAGGTTGGAAAAGACCTTCGAGGTCACCAAGCCCAGTCACCAGCCTGACCTGCTGAGCCCAGTAAGGGACACTAAACCATGTCCCTTAGTGCCACATCCACACATATTAAATTCCTGCAGGGACGGGGGCACATACTGCCACGATGGGGGCATGTACTGCTGCGATAGCATTTGATCCATACCTTTTCCTGGAATCTGATATCTCCATCCAGAGCCATCTGATACGGCACTGAAACACTTAACATAACGCCTGCCCTTCTTCTGGCAGCATCCACAGCCCGATTGCTCCTGGTGCTCTGCTGGTGCCCCTCAGCCTGGGCTGGTGGTGACACCCACCTCTTGCAGTGGCCATAGCTTTGCACCCACCAGCACGCTCCCGAGACAGGTGCCGATAGCACTTGGTCGAGCAAAAAAAGCCAAAAGCAAGCACTTGGCACTTCCTTACCATGTTGCCTTCGTCATCACCATCATCGCAGTCCTGCCGGGGGTCATCCAGGTGGAGCTGGTGTACCAGCAGGCCTGGAGATGTTTTCCCATTGCAGTCCTGGTGCTCGGAGGCGGAGGTGCGACTGCTGTGCATGCTGCTGGTCCGGTACAGGGAAGGCACCTGCAGGGTGTCCTGGAGGTCGAAGGAGCCTTTTGTTTCCAGCGACTCCATGCGATGAGGTAAGGAGCCGTTGAAGCTGCCGGCCCGGCTTGAGCGCTCCTCGTCCGAGCTCTCCCCATCCTCCGAGCTCTCCTTCCCCTCCCCGGAGAGCAGGGACCTGCGCTCTCCGCTCTGGCCCCTCCGTTTGAGGCTGGGTGCCCGGCCGATGCTGTTCCAGCTGGAGCGGCGGCTGGTCCAGCTGCTGCCAGCACTCCAGGGGCTGTGTGGGGAGCTGCGGGCGCTGGGCTGTGGGAGGGATGGGGACAATATCAGCACCGTGCCACCCACCCGTGCCGGGCTGTCCCCACGCGGCTCGAGCACACAAAACAACCCCGTGAGCCTGGCAGATGCCTGTGGAGCATCCACAGGATGTTCAGGTCCTTACCGGGGACTTGAGCTCGTAGGCAGCAGGGTCCACGGAGACGCCGCTGGCCCGGCGCGACTCGTGGCCCTGCGCGGCCTCGCCAAACACGGCGCTCTTGGGCATGGGCATCGGTGTGGCGGCGGTGTGGATGATGAGTGGCGGGGTGAGGCTCTTCTTCAGCTCCGGGTGGTCGCTCAGGGCCATCACTGGAAGACACAAGGGGTGTTTGGGTGCCCTCCTCATCCTGGGGCACGGTCACAGCCTCCTCTCGGGCAGGCAGAGCAGCTGCATGAGGGGTGTTTGTCCTCTGAGCTTCAGGAGGACAGGGACCAAAAGCCATCTGGGGAGCCAAGAGCCTTCCTCCAACATGGCAGGGAAATAGTGAGGGGTAAGTTGGGAATGGGATCAGACACTGATGAGAAAGGGGAGCAAATCTGTTATCTGCTGCCCCTCAACCCTTCAACTGAGCCCTGTCAACTCCTCCCCTGGAGACCCCTGCCCATGTTGGGCTCCATCTCTCCTCTCCATCCTCCTCCTTCCCCGATTCCCCCAAGGGCTCTTCCACTTGTGCCCCTGCAGGGATGCTCCAAACACCCAGACCTCATGCCTGGCACTGACAGCACGTGCCTGAATGCCATTGCCTCTCCCTTTGCAGCTTGCACTCCAACCCCACAGCACAAGCCTGCTGTGGGCCGGGATGAATGCATCCTCCCCAGGAGGGCTCTCCCCATCCAGGACACCCGGTTTTCACAGCAGAGCGGGGTTTCTGCAGCAGGGACAGGTGTCCCGGGGCTGTTACTCACAGGCTGGGTTCGACAAGTTTTTCTTCAGCCCGGCCTCCTCTTCTAGGCTGCGGGGGAAGAGATCGCCCTCCGAGTCGGACTTGGAAGCGTCGCCCTGGAGCAAAGCAGAGAGCTTCAGCAGGGAGGATGGAGGGCTGCACCGCACGGACACCCCTCCGACAAACGGATTCCCACTGCCAACAACACACCTACGGATCCACCGAGTTTTGCACCACGATGCAACACCACCTTTCACAAAATGAGGCATGCACATATTTATACCACAGACTAATTAACCTCCTACCAGGAAGACAGACTGCCTCTGATTCCAAACGCAGTCCCAAAAAGGGATCAGAAAAAGAAAAAAAAAAAAAAGAAAGAAAGAAAAAAAAACACCTCCAGAAAGCATTGCTTATTTTGGGGTTTCCTGGAATTGCACATGGTGTGGATATGAGGGAAGGATTCTGATGAGCAACTTTGGGACAAAAATTGACCCTACTCATCTCTCTCAATTTCTGTAGCATAGCTTAAAGCTCCCTCTGCATGGGCATTCACATGGCTCTTTCTAGTGATGCTTCGACAAAGCAACTGAAGATTCAGAAGGGACATGAGGGACCCTGACTTTCTATGTAGCTGATGGAAGAGGCTCCAAGAGGTACCTGATAACAGCTGCCCCTGGGTGGCCACGCACCCTCCAGCTGCAACATAGCAGAAGCAGAAGTTTGGGGGATTTACACAAATTCCACTGCATCTTTTCAAATCCTGAGAGCTGCCGAGGACACGTGCCCGTCCTCAGAAGGGGAGGGATGAGGTTTACCATTTCTCGCAGCGTGGTGCCTGGGCTCTTGCTCAGTCTCGTGGCACGGACCCGCTTAGGGACCTCCCTGCACGGTTCTGTCCATTGGCACTGCAGAAAGGTGCTTAGGGTGTGGTATAGTCAGGACCCATCCGGCAGGAAAAGGTGCTTGCCAGAACGATGCCCATCCAACAGAGAAGGATTCGGGGCTGAAAACGCTCAAACGTTCTGGCAAAGGGCACCAGACCCTGGCGTGAGGCACATCAGGAGGGAGGAGGGCAGGGAAGGGAGGCAGGGTGCCAGGATGAGAAGCCAAGCAGACCCTCACTTCAGCTGGGAGAAACCAGGAGCCCCAGAACCCCCACCCCAAGGCCAAGCTGCACCCCGGGAGCCCCTGCGGAGGTTTGGTGCTCAGGTTCCTGGTGGGAGAAAGGCAGAGGGGCCCCAGCCTGGAGGAAAGCTCAGCAGCACAGGGCCAGAAGGGAGATGGCCTCCGACACCACGTCTGGTGCGGTGCACCTCTTGGTTAGGGCAGGGGTTAGCTCTGCTGCTCCCCGCCTGGTTTGCTAAACACTTAGGGTATTTTTTTTTTTTTTGCTTTGCTTTCTTTTTGTTTCTTTTCCAGGCAGGCTGGACACTCTCAGACACAGTTTTAAAGCAAAAGAGAGTGTGATGCGAAGAGCTGGCTCTTCCCTTCCCCTCCTGAGCACTCGGGACTGCTGTGCTGTCCAGGGAAGCCCGCCCTGCAGGAAGCAGGGAAGGTCAGGAATGCACCTTGCGAGAGGGGGCCGTGAAGCCAGGCTGGCCCGAAATTCGCTGGATTTGGGGCTGTCTGGCTCCAGCGAGCGCGGGCTCCAGCTGGCTGCAGGGACGCTCCCGCCGCCGGCTCCGCAGCTCCGGGGGCCTGCCAGGAATTACTCACTTCTCCCTAATGGGTTATTAAAGGCGAATAAATAATGGGAAAAAAATCCGACGTAATTCATATTCCTGGAGTGCTCTCCGACAGCCCGGAGGAAAGTTTTAGGGTGCACAACGAGACGTGTGCCAAGGGGGGGAAGCGGAGCCACGGGGGACTCCCCCCAGCACCAAACCCCACAGCGGGGGGGCAGAAGCGTCCCCTGCGAACCAGCAAGCGCCAGCCCCAGCACGCTGCGGCAAGCACTGCTGCCCGTTACCTGTTCTTGCACTCCCAGCTTGCCTTTCTGGATAGAAAAGGGGTTAGGAGAGAAGAGGGAGTTACAAGAAAATGGGGGTAGGTCGAGAAGGGCCCCCCGGCACTGTGGCTAAGGCAGTGTGTACCCGCGGTGACAGAGCGCACTTGGATGTGATGGAAAGGGCTTTTGTGCTGAAGTTAAAGCCAGATGTCTTAGAGAGGGCAGAAAGGGAAGGGGGTGGTGAAGAGAAAGATGAGGTCGGGAGATGAGTGAGGCTCGGGGCATGCTGAACTTAGGAGATGTGCAGCTCACTGCTGCCCTTTGCCACCTGCTCATCCCGACCTGCTCCATGCTCAGGAGAGTCTCACCAGGACCCCACATCACAGCTGACCTTCCCTGGGCACCCCAGAGCATCTTCCAGCGGTGGCTGCCTCCGTCCCACCTCATCCTGCAGAGCGTGGGGCTCCTGCCCCCACAACCGTGCTGCTCAGGGGATTGACTCCAGGTCCTTTGGGTGCCAGGAGCTGCTCCCAGCATCGCCGCCCACACCTCCACGGCTGTGACCAGGCTGCGAGCACGCTTCGGACCAAGCTGCTGCAAGCCCCATGGGCGAGCTTACCCCATTTTAGGGCTGCACAAAAGGGTCGGCGAGAGCTGGGGCCGGAGCCCCATCGGCCACCCCAAAGCACCCACCTTCGTTCCTGCAGCTCCCCCAGAGAAGGATGGGACTCAAAACCAAGGCTGACTTGACAATGAGGACGACAAAAAAGAAAGGAACGACACCAGCCCGACAACCCCCAAAAGCACGACAGCTACTACGATGGGAAGGGTGACCAGGCACCACGAGGGGACACAACCACGGGGGGCACGGGTGGGCTCATGCGCGGGCGTACGTACCGCCGCCGGGTCGACAGGCAGCTGAATACAGCTCAGCTGCCCGCTCGCGTCTTCTCGCTTGGAGATCTCCTGAAGGAGAAACGGGGGCAGGGAGGGGAGGGGGAAGGAAGGGGAAGGGGGGGTTCAATTTTCACACTTTCAACAGCAGAACGGAGTGGGGAGTCAAAAAAAAAATCAATCAATCAATCTGGGTAAAAACGAGGAGAGGCG
Organism: Aythya marila; assembly: GCF_965140915.1. Taxonomy (NCBI): domain Eukaryota; kingdom Metazoa; phylum Chordata; class Aves; order Anseriformes; family Anatidae; genus Aythya; species Aythya marila. The sequence goes on along the minus strand of NC_139059.1, from coordinate 4,013,378 downwards.
GGGAAGGAGAAGGGCAGCGTGTGGCCGCGATGGAGAGCCGGCTCCGCGGGGAGAGGGTGGAAGACCTCAGGTGGAGCACAGCCCTCCGAAGAGGCCAGCCTTACCTTTAAATTAAGTGTTTCAAACAGAGAGCTTGATTCAGCTCCTAAGTGATAATTGTGCTAATGAAACACCAGCTAATTATTGAAAACACGATTTTTTTTTTTCCTTTTTGCAGCTGCATAATGGGATCTCTATTTATTACGCCGTCATTAAGCAGCAATGGAGGCTTTTAATGAATGTTTGATTAACACAGTATCAGTCCTCTTACAGCCAGGTAAAATACCTCCAGCACCTCTTCATGGTGCCAGAAATCAGCATTTCCTGGCCCACTTGGAAAGCCCGAGGTATTTGCACCCTTCTGCTCGCCATCAGCCCCGGCAGCACTTGGGGAAGGTGGCACAGCTCTGGGCGCATGGTGTGGGGCACCAGGAGGCACAGGGTACCCCCTCCTCAACTGCTCGTCTACGTGGCAATGCCATTTTGCCCTGCTCTAGGCCGAGATGAAGAGTTTAAGACTGACCAGTTTGGGGGCTGAGTGGGAGAACAGCGTCTTGCAAGCCACGGACACTTAATTTAAAGTCTGTGCTTGTAAGAAAGAGGGAGGTGTGGACTAGCCATTGAAAGGAAACACGGAGACACTTTTCTCTCACAAGGACAAACCAAACAAAGCTGATAGGAATGCAAAAGGATGCAACAAAAACACCATCCCAAAATCTCTACAAAGGGAAAATGAAGAAGTCTTCTTCAGAAGAAGAAGTCAAAGCCCTGTTTTCTGCGGGGCCTGCTGCTACACCCAGAGCGCAGGCAGCATCCTTCCCGCGGGGGCCAGTGGGCATGCTGGGGGTGGCCCTGGGGGGGACACAAGGCAGGGAGAGGGCCAGAGCCAGGAGTGAGGGAGGACAAGGGAACACGAGACTGGGAGGATCGCCAATGGAAGAGCACTCTTTGGAGATAATATTGTCAGGAAGTCCCTCGGGAGAGGAGCTTTATGTCTGACAAAGAGGAGTCATTGTTTGCTTCGAAGAGAGAAATCCCGAGGGCAGGGACCTGAGAGTTCAGGCAGCGATTTCAAATTAGCAGCTCCATCAAACGGAGTCCCCTGCTCACCTTCCCCGCACGAACGCCAGACCCAAGTTAAATCAGAGAGCGCGCGTCCAAAAATAACCGCGTTGCATAAAGTCCTGCGTGTGCCTCTTGCACAAGAGAAGCAGGTTATCAAAAAAAAAAAAAAAAAAAAAAAAGGAGAGAATAGAAAGGGAAAGAAACTCAACCCTGCAAAATATATTGCTCCATATTCAAAGTTTGGAACAGGTCCTTTTTGTTTCCCAACTGCTTATATACATCTGCTGCCTAGCAACTGGGGCTGCAAAGCCATGCACTAAAATTAACGAGGTGCTCGCAGATTGAGGGAAGGCAGTCAAGGACCAGGAAGATAAAGGCAGCAGCCCTGGGATTGAGTTTCAGCCCAGACAGCTGAAGGAGAATGGAAAAACACCTAACTCAGGAGAAGGGCTGAGTGCAACCACTGGAGAGAGATGCAGGGGTTTGTTTTCAGCGAGAGGTGATCTCTCTATTAATTTTGCTTCGGAGAGGAGCCTTTGTGTGCTCGCTAGCAAAAACCAGAATGAGATGTGTTGGAGGAGCAAAGCTGAACAAACACGAAGCTGCGAGGCCGGAGCTGGCGGGTGAGGGTCTGTCTGCTGCGGCAGCGCTGGCTCCCACCATGGTGAGCTCAGGCTCCTGGCCTCGGCATGTGCTCGCTCCCCCTCTGCTGCAGAGAGCTCGGCTTCAGCCGAGGTTTGTCTTTATCACATTTCCATTCACTGGGGGAGCGCTGAGAGCTCAGGATAACAAGGACGTGGAAGGAAGGTGATTACTAAAACACCATCCTAAAAGGCTGAGACATCAAACAGCACCATAAGCAGAGTCGCAGATTACACAAATCAATCGCAAGCCCGCTGAAATTGCCATGGTTGGGCAGAATTAGCCCCAAAAGGCACAGAGGGGTCTGGGCTTCAAAGGCTGTGCTGGGTTCTGGTCCCTGTGCTCAAATCTCGGTCACAGCACGAGGAAGATGTACCCACAAGGACATGGCTGGAGGAATAAAATCGCAGAGCATTAAGGCAGGGCATGACCTTACAGCGAGCCGTGCCGTGGGACCAGCTGGCCGCAAAGCGAGCGTGAGAAATTGCTGCCCAGCGCCACGGGCGTGCGGGGTGCGCGGGTGAGAGCGTGCGGCGGGCGAGCTCGGGGATGCTCATAGCGTGGGGCCAGGCTGTGGCACTGGTGCTGGCCGAGGGTGTCACCGCCCTCGAGGTCTTGGGGGGCAGAAAATGGGACAATGCACTGTAAGGCAGCGAGATACGGGGGCTGTGGGGACTCCTCCACTTAGGTGACCTTCAGAGAACCAATTTGCTAGCCTGAGCAAAGGGTCGGTTTCAAAGCCATCATCACTCCACAAGCAGCAAGGAGATTTTACCTCTTCTTGCTCAGGCAAGGGAACATTGAGCTATTGAGGAGAACCTGGCAGTGACCTTCCCTTCAGCTGAATGGCAGGGGGGGAGTTACAGAGAGCAACAGCTACAGCAATAACAATTAAACAGGAAAGCACCAACACAGAGAGAGACGATACAGAAAAAGAGAAAAAAAATCTTCTAGCTATCTTCTCCTGGTACGACCCCATTAATGTAACTCTAAACTGCACTGCAAAAAATTAATAATAATAATAAAAATAAATACGGTTCTGTGCATAGCCCTTCATAGGCTGCTCGGATAGGGTGATAAGCAACCAATCTTAAATAATATTCAGCCACCCCAGCACGCTTAATATAAAGCAGAGATAATGTGTAGAAGCACAGCCCATACAAGCAGATCCCAGTGGATGGTTTTAGGGTATATATTCCTCCCTAAATCCCAGGTAGGGTGCAAAATCCCCTCGCTCCCACCGAGCATCTCCGAAGTTGGACAACCCCTGCAAGGCATGGAAGGTCTCCACGCTGGGGACTGGCTGCCATGCTTGTCTGTTCCCAGCTGCACAGTTTGGGGGAAAAACGTGCAGCTCAAATCTATCCCCCTGCCCTTCATGAAAGCCCACAGCTGCCCCGTAGAGGTTCCCAGCTGGCAGGGACAAAGCCCCATTCAAGTTAAACTGGGGAGAGCACTGCAGTGCTGGGGACAAGAGGAGCTCCATCAGCGCGGGCCATCAAATAGGCAATCAGACTAATCTCCCGGCAGCCTGCGTAAGTTTTCAGGAGGGGTTTAATCTAGCTCACAAGCACGGCAAGAAGCGTTTCAGAGACACTGTCATAGCAGTTATCCCAGCCGCAGTGCCTGACTCACCGCTGAATTCTCCCTCCTGCATTAACGCTAACAATGCCTTTCATTTAAGCCCTTCGCTTAAAGGGCTTGCTGAATTAAATTGCGCCCTAGCTAAGGAAAAAGAAGGGAAAAAAAAGAAAAGATATTTTATATTTTTTTTTCCTTCTATTTTTCCCCACTTCTTTTCTTGTACCACTCCAGCAGACGTATTGCTGCCCATTTCAGAAATCAAAATTCCTGGGTCTGGTTTGGAGGCCCTGAAAACTAAAGGACAGCGAAGGCACGAGCGTGAGGACATTACCTCCGTCTGGAAACCCTCCACCAGGATGGCCACCAGCAGGTTAAAGAGAACATAATTCCCAAACGTCATGAGAGCAATGAAGTAGAGAGCAGCCCAGGAGGAGGTAGATGCCATGCCGTTGTAGAGGACCTTGTTCCAGTCTTCCTGGGTCAAAATCTGCAGAGAAAATGTATCAGGACAATGGAGACACCGGAGAACATTGCGCTGGGTGTCTGCTCTGGGTGGGCAGCCTGACACACACAGGCACCCTGCTTTGGGGCTGCCACCCGTAGCTATAACCACAGTCAGTATTTCTGCCTCGGGGTTTCTCCTCATTAAGCTTCTGATTTATTTGCTAATACGGCCTGAAACCCCCCCATCCCCTCCCTCATGGCGTGAGGCCCTCTCCCTCCCACGGCAAGGAGTTTCGCTAAGCTCTATCGGATACTTTGGAAAGCATCCCCAGCCCCCGCAGCCCCAAAACCCACACGAGCTGGGTGCTTTCTGGTTTGTACCTGGAAAACGGTGACGATGGCCCAGAGCAGGGAGTCGAAGTTCTTCCTGTCAGGCAGCGTGTCGCCATCTCGCTCGGAGGCGAACTTGCAGCCGAAGAGGTGCATCCCCAGGATGCTGCAAGGCAGAGCGCGGGCTGAACAGGGCCAGCAGTGAGGAGCAGCCACACGGCAGGGCTGACTGTGCCTCCTGACTTCAGCCGGGTGATTTTATTGATTTTTTTTTTTTTTTTTTTTACAAGATGAATCATTCATTCAGTGAAAATCATACCTCAAGATCATGTGAACCGACTGTGAATTTGGGTCAGACCTGCCACATGGTTTCAGCCAAGAAGCATGCCTGATCCTTCTTTTTCTTCTGCTTTGTTGTTGTTTTTTTTTGTTGTTTTTTTTTTTGTAAGTCAAAACATTCTGTTTCAACATTTTCTAAACAAAATGTTTTGACTTTCTGTTTTGCAATGACACATTTTCAGCAAAACAGGCTTAAATTGAATTAGGAAGACAAAAAAGGTTCCTGTGAAATGCCTCAACGAAACCTATCAAGGGACCCACAACATCTTTCCTGATTCTGACAAGAAAACAGAATACCTTTCATTTCAGACTGATGCTAAAGGAATCATTTGTTTTCCCCTGCTCTCGGCCAGTAACCTGAATAATCAAATTATTCACAGCTCTGCTCGGCACCGTGGCAGCAAACGGTGTTTCAGAGCAAAGTGTCTCACTGGGGAAAGGAACATTGCTCCATGAAGGGACAGGCTTTTGTCAGCCCTCGGGTTGCAGGAGAAGCAGCTGCTACCAGGGCCAGGCTCTTTGTGAAATCTAGACCAAAACCCAAAAATTCAGGGTCACGCCAAGCTTTTTTTTTTTCCTAACATCCCTGCTGCAGATCCTCACTTCTGCACAGAGGCCGGGCCAGAGCACGAGCACCAGCACAGCTGGCTGCATTTTAGGAACGCTGCCCTTCTCCTTGGCAGCATTTTTAGCACCTGGCTTTCTGCTTAGCTGTAAGCAACAGGACTGCTGTCTTGGGGGGATGTCAAGGAATCCTCCAGCCGAAAGATTTTCCTTGCAAATCATCTTGCAAAGACAGATGTCTCAATTGGCCGGAGTTAAGAGGAATTATCCAGCAAGCCGCTGCCAGCACTGGCCAGCAATGGGGCTGCTCGCTGAGACGAGGCCTGGTAGGGACCCCTGAGCACCCAGAGCTCACGGCACCAGGGACCCATGTCTCTCACCCAGCACCCACCTAAATATGAAGATGAAGAGCATCAGCAACATGCAGAAGGTGGCCACGTTGTCCATGGTCTTCATGAGGACGACGAGCTGGCGCTGGAGGGCCGGCATGAAGCGGACCAGCTTCAGCACCCGCATCAGCCGAAAGGTCCGCAGGACAGAGAGGCCCCCGCCCTGCTGGCCCACGATCTCCCACACGCTGAGGGGGGGAAAAAAAGGTCAGTAGGGGATGAGAAGGCAATGCCCGACGCAAAAGGCACAGAGGAGAGGAAGGGAAGGAGAGGGGGGAAGAAGGATGGGAAGCGGGAAGCCAGCCCTGGGCAGAGAGGAGCTGCCAATGCCTCCTGTGGGCTGGATGCCGTCCAGGCTCACAAGGAGCAGAGCCCCACCGGAGTGTCAAGAGCACGCCTGCAAATCAGCGGCTGCAGCTGCAGGTGCAATTACAGCCTTTGCTCGTGCCAAAAGCCAGACAGCTACTTAATTGGGCACTGGTTGTGCCACTTGGATGCTAGACTTCCCAGGACATTGGGATGGATAGCTTTCTGTGCAGGCTTCTCTCTAAAACGGCTATAAAATAACCCCAAGACGTATATTAGTAATTGTATCTTTGTGCGTTAATTTACAGAAGTGACATAGGAAGGTATTTATGCCCACTCTCCATTATTCTCTGTTTTAATGAACCAGTCAAACGAGGGGAAACACGCATAAAGAAAGCTCTGGTTGCGTACCTAATCACCACGATGATCCCATCAAAGATGTTGTATGGATTCTTAATGTAGCCGAAGGGACCGTAAACGAGGACTTTCAGCAGCATCTCCAGGGCAAAGAGGCTCGTGAAGACGATGTTGCTGATCTCCAGGGCATTGGTAAGCTCCTCGGGCTAGGGAAGGAAGGGGAGGAAAGGGACAAGATCAGCAGCTCCAACCGCTCCGTTTGTTAGGCACGTGCACGCTTACACCTGAAATACATCAGCCCACATAATGGGTAGGGACACTGATGGAAACGGTGTAAGGAGGACGTGGCAACAGCTTGCTGAAAGCCCAGGAGAGAGCAGAAGAATGGCATTCGAGTATTTAAGTTTTATACGTCTGTTGTAAGCTGGGGAAGTAAATCCAGACACGGACTTCACGTAAAGCACAGCTTTAGCACCACCACGGGAGGTTTGCATCGGAGCATCACGCACCAAGGTTTCATATCCTCCAACCCTCCTTAAACAGAAAGGAAACTCAGATGGTTCTCATGTAAATAGCATTTCAAGCCTGCCTTTTTATTTAATGTCTCATCAAAAGATTTAAGCTAAGATTTTCAAGAGCAAAAACGTTAGGTGTTATGCCTGAAACGTCTCAATAAAACCTCATTATCAGCAAGCCCTGAATTCCCCTCCTGCAAAAAGGGCACAATCCTGGCATTTCAGAATGGCAATCTAAAAATAGAGGTATGAAAAAACACAAACGACAAAACCCACAACAAACAGACTTCTCGTAATCTTAGACCTAAATTAATACTTTTCATGTTTTTCTAGCATATTTCACAGAGGGTTCCCAACAATGCCTGCAGACACCGAGCGCTGCGCTTTCCCCGGCGGGTGGGCGAGCATTATTGGAAAACATATGGCAGAAGACAAAAACTGACGGTGTAGTCTGTTCAGGATCAGACTCTTCATCGACAGGAAAGGCCGGAGCAGAGCCTGCAGCAGCAGAGCCCTTCTCCCCGTGTAACCCCAATGCACAGCCCCAATTTCATAACGCACGGGTTTAGGGTGGCTGCGCCAGGCGCAGAAGCCAAGGTGTGATGTGCATGGGTGGGATGCTGACTGCACCCACCACTTCCATAAAACACTTTTATGGCCAACAGCAGCAACAAAAACTTCCTACAGCATGCCAGGAGCTGCCAACGCCTGGTCACGGGGCAGCATGAGCTGCAGAGATGTCCCAAACCCAACTCCAGCCCAGCAGTGTGGGAGCTGCAAAGGGGTGGCTGGGGACAGGGTCACCACCTTGCTCACAGCATCATCGGCCATGGTTCGGAGGCTGAGAAACCCCAGTAACCAAAGCTTTACAGGCATACACTGACAAATAAACAGTTAAACCCACACGGGCATTGAACTCCCTTTGTTTCTGCAGTCAATGTCTCAGCACCGAGGCCAAGCCCTTTTAGCTCAATTCCTCCAAGCCCGGTGTGATGGAAGATGGGGACCTAAACCTGCCTGCTGCTGTCTCAGCACACATAACCCCCAGGGACCTGCACTGATTCCGGTGGGATGACAAAGCAGTGGTGCCAGCGTAGCAAAGCGGGAAATGGCAGCACCAAAAAGAAAAAGTATCTGAAAAAAGAAAAAGGTGACAGTGGGGGGAGAGCTGGAATGTTTCCTGTGTCTCATACACGCTTGTGGAGGAGCAGATGCCTTGGCCAGGTTTGCCAAGCACACACCTGACATGATATAGAGCTGCAGTACAAATGCTCCCGATATTAAACACCGCGCTGCTCTAACATTGCATACCTCTGGGAGCACTCAGACAAAGTCACAAATAGGCCAAGAACCTGTATGTTGAGTCGCACCTCGGGATGATTTCAAATAGCTAAAAGCCTACATTAGTCAAAAAAAAAAAAAAAAAAAAAAAAATGTCAACTCATTCAAAAGCACCCTGACACCGCAGTGCTGCTCTCGTTACTGCAGTAACACTGCTGGGAAAAGCAGTGGGTTCCTGGAGGCTTTCCTTCTCGGTTCCTGGAGGCTTTCCTTCTCGCCCTTCAGCACCACTAACCCACCACGGAGGCTGGTGTCACCCGGGGCACCACGGAGCTCCTGGCCCAGCCTCCAAACCCATCAGTGTCGGAGCAGGGAGCGCAGAGGTTGCAGCTTGTGGCACCGGGGTGCCCGCAGCCATCGGGGGCACTGCTGCTGGCTGCCGCCCTCCCAGCAGGGTCAGGACCTCAGCCTCCACTCGGAGAGGTGAGAGGAGATTAGTTCAGGGAAGCCAGGGGTGGGAATCAACAGGGACTGATTCTGCTCGTGGACAGAGAGGGCTCTGCTTTCCCCAGAAGTGGAGATGTTGTCCCCAAGGAAAGCACGGGCAGTGCCTTGCCAGATCTGAAAGGACATCTTCTCCCGACTGTTTTGGAAACCAGAGGGGGCCAAAATCAGCTGGTGACCACAGCCAGACCCCCACAGCCAGATCCACAGCACCGAGCCCTACTACGGCATGATGGATGTGCCACCGCAGTTCCCTGCTGCTGCTCAGCATCCTGCCCCCCGCAGCCCCAGCTCCCGCTGCATTCCCCCCAACAATAAAACCACCAGGACCCTGCTCCTCCTCCACACACTCCTACTTCCCTTGCAGGAAAAGGATATTAACACTGGAGACATTGGGTGCACACAACAAAAATGGGGAGTGGGATCTCCTGAAATAGAGCTGAGAATAACCCGAATCTGAGCTTAATGGCCAAGACAGGTTGGAAGGGAAGGGAAGAGGAGACTTCTCCCCTGGGGCCAGAGACCACGGGGAGGGAGAGGCGAGGGAGGAGCAGCTGCTCCAGGCACTCTAGGGCCATGGAATTACTTTGTCCTGGGAAGCAGCAGGTCCCCGAGCAGCGAGTGGAGGTAACATGAGCTACTCGAGGGGTTTCACAGTGTGCTCCCAGCAGGGGAGTCCCCAGCGCACAGCTCCCGGGCCCCTGCTCAGCTCTGGGTCCCTTTCCAGGGACACATCACCACTGCCAGCCCTTGGGGCGCTCGCCCAGGCCCTGGCCACAAGTGCTGCTTTCACACACGAGAATTATTTCTGCAGATGGAAGCGGGCTGAGGCTGCGAACCTGCCGCAGGGGACGTGCATCCCGGCTGGCAGCAGGGCTTCAGGCCCCGGGGGCGCTTCCGAGAGCCCCCGCTGCGGGATTCCCAGAGAGCTGCAGACATGCACAGATAACAAGGCTGTTTAGGAGATGCTGCTGCCTTAGAGAAATCAAAAATGCGTCTGAGGCATCTTTCCTTAGACATCATTAAAATACTGCAGGGAAGTGGCTTCTCCGTCCCATGCGAATTAAAACTGTCAGCCGATCCGAACGAAGACAGAGGAGTTTCAGATGTGGGGAACTGAAACACTGCATCTCCAAACTGAAACACTGCGTCTCCAAATTTCTGCAAGCCCTCCCCCCGTTTCAGTCCCTATTCCCTTATCCATTTGCTCTGTACTGTAAATCATCTGAAATTAAAAAATATAAATAAGTCAGCTTGAAGAACACGAGCTTTTTGTTCCCCAAACGTTCAAATGGATGTTTCAAATATCTCAGACAACGTATTTCAATAGATTTTTTTTTTTTTTGAAGCAAGTTCACTGAAACAGCTTCCCTCCTACAACCAGCATCAGTTTTGCTAACTTGCCATTTTCTGGCACCAGCTATCTCATCAAACCAGGACTGACCAGCTCTGGATGTAATACACCTGAGCGAGCCTGGGCCACCCAGCACATGGCTGGAGGAAGCAGCCTGCAGCATCTTCCCTGCAGGATCCGGCAGGCAGGGAGGTAAGCAGCATTGATCCTTTCACTAAGTGATGGATTTGGAAGAAGGAACCTGTCTGGATTTGTTTTGTGTTGCAGGGAACCACAGCCCCGTGTAGGTCTGCACACTCAAGGTGCAAATCGCGCAGCTTTGTGCCGCACAGAGCCTCCTGCACGCCGCTCCATCACAGCGCATCTGCCGGAGTCACACTTTCCATTAAGAGAAGAGCCTGCTAATTTCCTCAACAGTAGCAGCAGTGACTAATTAAAAGGAAAGCATCCTATGATTAAATGAGCAGCACCCAGAAAGAACAAGATCCAAGCACACCTTGGGCATGGTGTGGAACACCAGCTCTTCCCACGAGTCCTCCCCATAAATACTGAATTTTGTCCCCAGGACATCTCACCCCGCTGGACACACAGACGTGGTGCCCTGGATAAATCATCCCCTGTTAGCTCTGTGCCTGTGCAGTGTCGATTTGTTGATGTACCCAAGAGCATGCTGATGAGCTCTGGCAGCACACACTGCAGGAGAGGACAGCGTGGCACCTCTCACAGGCACCACACAGCAAACGAGCACAGCGGGGAGGAGGCTGGGGCGCAGGAGGGGCGAGAAGGGCTGGAGACCTGGGGACTCGGAGGGCTCACCCAGATTTCGGCTCCACCAGGGGAAGACATTTATCCCATTCACCTCTCTGCCCCCACACAGGCTGCGGGGAGCACCCAGAGCCCTCCGAGTCCCCCATTGCCACAGGCTGTGGAGCCAGTGAGAAATTCGCAGTGGCTTGAGGGTGCCCCTGCTCCACAGGGCACAGCTGAGCTAAAGGGGCTGGGGCAGGTGAGGGACAATGCTTCTAGATGCTGGATAATGTTATCTCAGAGCTCAGCCAGCACTGTCCCCCTTTTCAGCACTCAGATATAAGCTACAATGCATTATTTTGGTGTTTTGCATTTTTTTTTCCTTGTTAAACCAACTAGAAGTTCTCGAGCAAGGTTTCCAGTGGCAGAAGGGATGGGCTGGATTTCTATCTAGGTAACAGGGTGCTTTCCCCTCGCCCACAAACACGAGACAAAAAGCCTTCTGTCCTGCACAAAGGGATGCGTGGGGTGGCCAGGCAGGGGCAGGTCCCCTCTGAGCCCAAGGCTCCACTGCTGTGAGGGGATCCAGACCAGCAGGAAAACTTCGAAGCCATTCAAAGGACTGCAGAATAAAACCCTTCTGAAAGCATTTCCATGGCAACTAAAGCAAAATACCACAGAAAGAAAATAACGACCTCAGCTATTTCCCAGGAAACACCGACAACATTTTCCTGACTCATCACTTGCAGATTTTTTATATATCCACACATAAGAAAAATCGCACGGGTCACGCAAACACGCGACTCTCCACGCTTCTCGGCCTGACGCCTCCCATCAGGATCCTCTCCACCCTCCGCGTGTGGACACACCACATCCACCTCAAAGTGGGAGCCAGACCCTAATTCCTGGGGCAAAAAGCATGGAATTCAGATGAAGAGAAGCAGTGATTAACCAGCAGTCCGAGGCGCCCTTCCTGTGCCCTCTGCTGTGCCTGATTCCCCCGCGTTTGGGGCTGGCAGACCCCACAGAGCCCCGGCTGCCCCAAATCCACTTCAAGGCCCCCCAGTAAGCGCCGCTCCACTCGGCTGCAGGCCCGCTTGCTATTTTATAAATAGAAGCTGGATCCGCGGATATTTTCAGCCGTGACATTCATTGTCTTTGAGGCTCCCTGGAAGGATTTGGGCATTAGCTTTAGTCCTGGTTTGGCTGCACCAACCTGCGCCGCGCTCAACCAGAGCCTGCTGTGCTGCGATGCTTTCCCTACAGATTCTTTGTCCCACCAATCTAAAAGAAAAAGTTCCCCTGGAAAATGACTCAGGAAGCAGCAGGACGGCAGAGCTTTTGCTCAGCTCCTCAGCCCCTGGGTTTGTCACCGCTTGTGGCTGTGGACCTCTACTGCTCGTCCCCATCCCTCCCAGCTCCAGCCCCCAGCTCTGGGGAAGGGAGGCACCGCTGTGATGTCCAGGATTTAGAGACGTTTGTTACACGGGAACAACTTTGACAGAAAACCAGATGAGCCCAGCTTCATCCCATCACACCATGGGAAAGAAGGATTCTGCTGGAGGCTGAACGGGAGCTGAATATTTCATGCCACAGCAATACCATACGAAAGGGAGGCAGGCAGCTTCCATTTCGGGGAGATCGGAGCTGCCTGCACCACAAGGACCCCCTGCATCACCTCATCTCCTCCTCATCCCTCCCCTACAGCTCACACCGCCCCTTCCCACCCAACCTGGGGCAGGCAGGGGCTGGGTGTCGTGGCTGTGACCCCCAATTCCACATGGGGCCATGTCCCTACATGGGGCCGTGTCCCCTTGCACCCATCACCAGGGGTGCGGTGGGGACCTCACCGAGCCCGTGCCCTTCCCCGGGAGCCTGACAAAGCCACAGACCCGTCTCTCCCCTTGCACACCCCAAGCTGTGCTCTCCACACCCGTCTCTGGAGGCACAGCAGATATTCTCGCTTGAACTCCTTATCTCTCCCAGCTTGAGATTTCCGGATGAATATTATCCCAGAAAATGCAAGAAAAACATGAACCGGCTCATCCCTCCACCCAGGTTTCGAGGGAGCTTAAGCTGAACAAAAGCTGCATTTCCACTTGGTCACACCTTGTAAGTACTTGAGATTTAAAGCCCTCTATTTCTCGTTAATCTAAACCGAGTTCCAAACTTATCTCCCCATTAGTACTTGAGAGGTACCAAGGGGAGAGAGGGAAGAAAAAAAAAAAAAAAAAAAAAAAAGAGAAAGGAAAAGAAAGGAAAAGGCTGCCTGTACAGCTCCTGCCCAGTTCTGCTGAAACCGGGTTTCTGGTGCCGGTAACGCTATCTCTAATGCTGACAGGCGTCCACGGGGGAAAGCTGGTAGAGTCCTAACATCAGCAAAAACCCCGTTATAACACAGAGCTGAAACCTGGTGGGGAGATGGGAGTGCAAACTGCGTGGGCACGAGGGGCTCTGCGAGGACACAGGTGGCCGTGGGGCACCGTCTTTTTTTTTTTTTTTTTTTTTTTTTCCTTTTTTTCCTTTTTTTTTTTTTTTTTCCAGCTCAGGGAACACCACAATAATCAAAGTCAGAGCAGAGAGAAAGGCCCGACTATCTGTGGGGAGCAGGGACTTGTCATGGGCACGGGCAGCGAGCAGGTCTCAAGGCACACAGCATTTTGCCGTTTCGCCGAGCCGCAGGCGCTTCCCGGTGCTGCCGGAGCAGAGATAAGATGAGGCTGCTGCCGGCAGCTGAAACAACAGCTGTAATGATACGATCTAAGGCAGCCCGAGCGTTCCCAGCCTCTGAGCAAAATTAACCGGAGAGGATTGACACTTCGAGCTCCCCATCCGCAGAGCTGAAGAAAACTTCAGTGGATGTCAAGGAATCCACATAGGTTCATCCCTAAAGCATGCGGAGAGCTGAACTGCCTGATAAAAAAAAAAATCATTCATTTTCCCACTGCACGAAAGCTCCTTTAATTTTCAAAGGATGCAATCTCCAAAACCAGGATAAAGCCTACTTTACGGGCAGGGCCCCGTTTTTAGCAGATGTGAGGACCGTGGCACCGCCGCGTTTTGCACGGTGCCCTGAAGGAGCTTGGTGAGGCAGTCAATTAACAGACACAAGTTCCTACAAGACCTCATAAACCCTTCAAAATGCCAAGGAGCGGAAGAACCCCCGAGGTCCGCAAAAAGAATTACCCCCAATAACAAACGGAGAGCCGGGTTTGAAGTCAGTGATCCTGGTGATTAACAGCTCTGATGACTTCCATTAGCATTGATTTGACTCCCCCAGTCTCCAACAACAAACCGTTAATAAGAGTAATTTCTGCTGAAGCGGGAGCTAATTGAATACAACACGTGCAAATCTATAGGGCACCTTGTTTTCCTACAGTCTGAGTGCCCTGTGCAGCTGTAGCACTGAAAAATTGAGTTGAGGCTAGCTGCAAGCCCAGTCCTGGGCAGAGACAGCGGGCTCCGGGGGAGGAAAGCCTCACTGCGCTGCCAAGGCACTGATCGCTTGGCTGAGACGAGCTGGCACGGGGCTGGAGAGATGTGTAATGGAGTTAAATAGAGAAATGGGACCTACACCAAAGGGGAAGCGGAGCTATCTCGAGGAAGGAAAACGTGCCTGAACGCGGGACCCCCTCGGCTCCTTGGAGTGGGCAGAGGCAGTCCGGGGAAGGGGCTTTCTCCTTGACTTCTCCTTGATTTAGAGGGATGCTTGCGCATGTACAAGGGCCTTCCTGCATCAAAGCCTAACGAATCACATTTATAGGGGGGAATCACCAAACTACAAACTTCAAAGTAAAAAAGTCAGGCTAGCTATTAAGTGGGTGCAGAGCAGCCAAAACACAGGGCTAAGGAGGTGGACGAGCATTTGATAAAAATCTCATTTTGGCACACACAGATCTCATTTTGGCACCCACAGATGTCCAAGGAGCCGCCTCCCTGTGCACAACAGATCCGCAGCTGCCCTCTGCCACCACTCCCGTGTCCAGCTGCAGCACGTTCAGCCTGGCTTGGGTGCTCCTGAGCACCTGGTCCTGGGAGAAAAGTGCTTCTGATGCCCAGAGCACCCTCGTTCCTCCTGGCAGCACGCACAAAACAGAACCAGCAAGTCACTCGGGGACTGACTTTTATCCCTGATCTCCAACTCATTATCTGGAGCAGCAGTTAATGAGTCTGGGGCATGGGCAGAGCACGGGGAATGCAATAAAAAGGGGACAGGAGCAGGCACAGCACTGTCCCCATGCTGGCAGCTCCATCTCTCTCTCAGCCATGCCAGGAGGCACAGACACCCAGGCTGGGGGCTCTGGCCCTCCTGCCCCATGCAGGGGCTGAGGATGCTGCTGAGGCTGCTCAGACTTCTGCAAAATAACCCCAGTGGCTGAGCCAAGCTCAGTCTTGAGTCTCTGCCCTGCTACGAGCATTTTATGCATTCCTTCACTCAGCCTTGGCTTAAGACCCAAAGCAAATCCTGAGGTCCCCAGGCTTCCAGGCAGGTAATAACTTTCAGCTACCTTCTTTCCTTCCCACTGAATTCAGGCAGAAGCACGAGCACGTAAATGCCTTTTGGGTGACCGTTACAGGTGCTTGAACCCGTAGCCCCTCCACGCTGGCAGGTTTTCCAGCACAGCTGCAGGTACTGACCCTTCTGCCCCTTCCTCCCTCCATTATCCTGGAGACCTGAGAATTTGACGCCGATTCGGGAGGCTGCCACGTTCCGCAGCCTCTCCTGTTTACATAAATAGGTGCTTTAATCCATTTTGCCAGCAGGCTTTCCTCTGGCACAGATGGCTGGTATTTTCATGGCGCGGCAGCTCTCAGATCATGACGTTCCTGGTGACAGCTGTACGTCAGCTGTACCGCGGCGCCTGCAGCACGACCCACGAGGAATTAAGCCTCAGATACCACCGTGAGCTCCCAAACACCAGCACGGCCTCTTCCCCCGTGGAGAACAGCCTCCCGTGGGTTATGTGCTCGTCTCCTTGGGTGCTGTCCCAAAAAGCCATTCGCCCTCGTCACCTCTCCAATTTGCTTTCCCAAAATGAACAAAAGGATCCTAGAGGCCGGAACCTATTTCCCCTTCCTTTACAGACCCCAGAGTTTTGGCCCAGCCTAGATCCAAGTCCCCAGGAGCTCCAGCCATTGTGGCTTTGGAGGACCCTCTGGCTGGGATCTCGCCTCCGTCTCGCTAACAATGGTGCAACACCACGGAGACGGCGGCTGAAACTCAAGCGCTATTTAAACAGACGAGTATGTAGGGTATAGTTCATACCGCGCGAGTTCAGACAAGGAAAATCGGCACAGCCAGGCAGCTCAATGCGAACCAGATTTTAAAAACAAAAACATAAACCCCGGGCCCTTCCTTAAGGAAGCCCTCACCGAATTCTTTCCCCTGCTCAGGAGTCCAACATCACGCCGTGTGCTCAGCCGTCGCTTTGCACTCCGAGGAAGGACTTTAAGAAGCAGAAAGCAGCACATTGTGGAGCGCAGCCTGGCTCGCAGCCAGGGCTGGGGGGGGGAAAGCAGCACAGAAACCCTCTGCTTCAGCAGCACATTTCCCTCCTGCTCTGTGGCAGAACAAGCTTTTGCAAAGCCCTCGCCGTTTGAACCCGCAGCGCTGCAGAGTCTCAGCTTCCCTAAGGCGAATCAGTCAATTGGTTCAGCAGTGTATTTAGAATCCCCCAGAGCCTACCCTTAAATCACCTTTATATTTCTCTACCCAAAGCTAATAGTTTCTACCTGCATTTTGCTTCATCTCCGTAGAAAAACAAGCACTTTCGCAGTCACATTAATAATCCGCAGCAATCTGGTTGTCGGTTCCCTGATGGAAAATTTCACAGTGCTGCCCAGCAGCGGCGGCGGCCACGCGCTGAGTGCTGCGCGCCCCTCGTGCCTCTGCTTTCCTCCCCCTGCACCCCGCAGGGGCAGAGCTGGGGGGCACGGGGAGGATGGGCAGCACCCCAGGGTGCACAGCCGAGCCTGGCCGGGCGCTCAGAGCACGCAGGAGCCTCGTGGAAGCAACCTGATGCTGAGCTCGAGTCAGTGAGCTCCCTGTCTGAAGGAGCTTAGAGAAAACCCTGAGCCCCCAGCCATGGTTTTACCGTTCTCCCCTGGCTACAGCAGTGAGCAGCTCGTGTTCTGAAGCCCAGCGTGGTCCCAGGACTGCTGAATCCCACCCCACACTGCTGGGGAAACAGGGTGGGAGAAGCCCTTCTCCTCCCACCCCAACCATCCCATCCCTCCCGGAGCACCAGGGCTGCTGGTGGGTCCTCTCCCCTCTGGCAAGGTGCTGGTAAGCAACAGCACCATAAAACGTGGCCCGAAAGGATTTATCCTAATATAGCCTGGTGTGCCCCGGCCAGCCTCGTGTGAAAAGCCCACAAGGTAAATATTCATTAAATAAGCAGAGAGCTTAATATAGAAATTCAGGGAGTGAAGTACTCTTCAAGCCCCCTCACTTCTCTGCAAACAATCGGCCAATGAAGATAAATTTGGTGAGGCTGAGCACTTGCACTTCCAGGCAAGGCTCTTGTAAAAGAGAAATCACATGTTTCAGTGTTTATCATCCCCGCAGAAAGGCCTGGTCCAGCATCTCTCCACTCTAATTCCTGCTCTCGTAACTGTCAGATTATGAAACTGCAGCCTGTAAGCCTCCCGAGTTCACAGAAAAACACCTCTCTGCTCTCCGCCGCCACTTTAAGCAGATGAACTAATAAAAACAGCTCCGCTATTCACTCCACATGCCTGGGAGAAAGGAATCTGGAACGGTAGTGGCTTCAAAATACCATCAGAGGAAGCAACCACCCACAGTGCCTGGAGTCCCCTCATGCCTATCTGCTCTTCACCCAAATCCGCCAAATCACCCAAATCTTCTACCTGCCTGCTGGGGCAGCAGGGGCTGGGATTTCCCCCGATCCCAAGGATTAAGGAGCTGTTTCCTTTGTGGTGTTTGATGCCAGGAGCTCGTCCTGCCATCCATCCAGGCGGGATGGTCCCGGGTACACGCACAGCAGGAGCCTGCACCAGCATCTCCTGAAGATGGGCAACGAGCTTTGACCACCCTTGGGCAACCCCAGCGAGGCGGTGGGCAACAGAGCCACCGCGGCTCCGCTGTCACCTTCCAGCCACTGGAAGGAGAAATATAAAGGAGACGAGCTTTATAATTAAGCAGCCTCATGGACGCTTCCTCACACGGCTCCAAGGGGCAGCACGTGAAGGTGAGGCGGGGCAGGCGATCCCACCGGCAGCAGTGCAGAGAGCACGGCCGCTTAATATGTGCTGAGAAGCGAGGCTGGCCAGCCAGACTGCATTAGGCCGTCAGGGAGAAGGCACTGGTCGGAAGGGACACATTCAGCACACCCGAGTCCACCCCCCCATCGCTCAGTCACTGAGGCATTAACGGCACAGGAGGACACGGGGACTGGGAGCCGGGCTGGCACGGGGCGCTGCGGGCAGCGCAGAAAACGCCTCCGCGCGCGGCGGCGAGTGACTGTGCAAATAGAAAACGTGCCAGGACGGGGGAGAAGTAAACAAGGATGACTCCAGAAGCAAGGGAGTTCCCAGAAGAGGCTGGCGCAGGGACAGGGCTGGCTGTGGCTGGGAGGGAGAGCCCCGGAGCCCCATGAGCAGCACCGTGCTGGCTGCCGGCAGCCCTCGAGCAGCGGGGGGCATGTAGCGAGGTTTTGCAGCATCTCGGCATCCCGGCTAATAAACTCTTCCCCCCAGCGAACCGTGCACCTGCAGGAACCCAGGAACCAGCCCGTCCCGTGCCCATGCAGCACCTGTGGGGCTCAGGGCACAACACAGAGCAGGAGCAGGGCAGCATCCAGGGATTCAGCCACAAAACCCGAGCGAGAGACCAGACCGCGGCTTCTGACAGCAGAGCTCTTGTCATCCTTATAGAGACGTTTCCAGGGTGGCAACTTCTTTCCTTAATGACTACATTCAGGGAAAAGCTCGCCTAGCTGACAAGCGGATGAGAGGCTGGAGCCGAGGCAGCCTCTTGCCTGCAAGGACCGAGATAATAAAGTGGAGGAATCGCCAGCGCTGAGTCTATTTTGGATTCAGCACGCTGCTGCTGGAGCGTTCACCGGGGAGGCAAAGGCATTTGTTACATCCCCCCTGGGGACCACGCATTCAACAGACGCTCCTGCCCGCGGCTGCACCGACCCCAGCAGCTGCCACGTGGCAGCGGGCTCAGCACGGAGCCGATCCCAAAAATGAGGGATGGGAAGGGACCTTGGGACGTCACCTCGTCCCATCCCCTGGGACTGGGAGGGAGCTGGAAGCGCCGAGCCGGCTCACCTGCTCGTGGTACTCGATGCCCATGCTGAGCGTGTTGATGAGGATGGCCACCATGATCCCGCGGCCGAAATATTTGCTGTCCACGATCTTGCGGAAGGTCTCGCACACCACGCGCCAGAAGGCCAGCACCCTGCCGGCGCTCCTGGCCCGGGCCCTGCCGCGCTGGGGGTCCCGCTGGTCGCTGTAGTGGGCGTCCTGCGTGAATTCGTAGACCCCCTCCTCGCTGTCCGAGTCCGCCGTCTCGTTGTCCGTCTGCTCGGCCTCGCTCGCCAGCGCTTTCAGGCAGTAGGGGCAGCCCTCGGGGCTGCAGGAGCCGCCGTCCAGCTTGGTGCAGGGGCTGGAGATCTTGCAGGAGCTCGGGCAGGGAGCTGAAACGCCAACGGGGCAGGGGAGGGTGGGCTGTTAGGCAGGGTGGGAGGCGGTGAGAGAGGTCCCCCTGTGCCTGATAGCACCGAAAAATTGTCCTCAACACAGCAGGTGTTTGTGAAGGGGAAAAGGGCTCTCGAGCAGAGGCAGCTCTGATGCCATCAGCAAGTGCTAACGTGGATGTGGCTATCCAAAGGACACCCCAGCCCTCAGTTAATGCAAGGAGCCACAGCCACCTGCACATCCAGCCCTTTTCTCACTCCTCACGGAGCATTTCCCAAAGGGTTAAAGATCCCCAGGCCAAGCTCCTGCTCCCTGAGCACTCTCTCCCTGCTCGCTGCCCCCAGCACCCTCTCCAGCCCAGCACCCGTCTCCTTGCACCCTTGGCCGTGAAGGCCAGGAGAAATCAATCAGCTCCTCCAGCCCTGGCACTCTCTGAGCTGCAATTAGCGGGAGTGCCGCTGCCAGCAGCCTCCTTTCCTGCTCCCGCTGTTTGCTGATGCTCCAAAATCCCCAGCTTTCCCCCACAGCAGCTCCCAGCTGCCAGGTGGCTTCCCGGGGGACGGCAGCAGCGGGATATTCCCCCCATCGCCAGCTGGCTGCTAGGGGAGAGGCGAGCTGCAAAGCTCCCGACTCCCGCACAGCACCACCAGCACAAGCCCAGCACCGCAGAGCTCAGAGCCCTGCTGCAGGTACGAGCTCTGGGCTGGGGGAAATTGGCTTTTCCCTATGCAGGTCCCACCTGGAAAGGTCAAAACCCGAGGTGTTAAAGGCCACCGTGGCAGGATGGGGATGGCACCAACTGCCTGGGAAAGCCTGGCCTGGAAATGCTGCCTGGAGGCCAAGAGGGTTTGAAGGAGGTTGGCCCGAGCTCCCAAACCTCAGGATGTGGAAGGGGAAAGAGCGCCTTGCGGTGAAGGTACGAAACCCTCGCCCGGGGAGAGCTGCGTTCAGTTCCTGGCACTGCTGCAGACTTCCTGAGCAAATCGCTCAGGGCAGATTTTTAATGCTCGGCATCTGCGAATGCCATTGAGAAGCCATGAAACCCAGACACCCCCTCACCCCCAGCCTGGGGCCCTGCGGGGTGTGCTGAGCCTCATCCCTCCTCGGTCCGGAGCCCCCACCAGCCCTTGCCTTTTAAAGAGGAAAGGACTTGGCCATTTGGAAGCAGCCAGGCTGGGCTCCAGCTCTGCGCAGTGTCCCTGAGCCAAGCTGGAGATGATCTGGGGAGTGCAGAGATCGGGGATCTGGGGAGTGTTCTCTAATTGCAAAATAAATTGTATTTTGGGGGGAGATTTTGAAGGGGAATAAAATAGCTTCATTGAAAACATTCATATCCCTTAGTTTTGGGGTGGTTTTTTTTTTTTTTTTTTGCAAGTACAAAGCCTGGAAGTTTGCAACCTCCCTCCCTGTTTTATCTGCGATGCATTAGGTAGGTTGGAAGACTCCCGCTGGCCTCACCTGCAAATCCATCACCTTTATCCGTAACGTGGACCGAAAAGAACCCTGCAAAGACGTGGGCGAAAGAGAAGGCCATCAGCACAGTGCTCACCTCTCCGCCATGCAGCCCCACACCAACAACCAGCCCCGGCACTCACCCGTGCTCTGCGTCTCCAGCAGCTTGTGCATGGTGCTGTACGGCCCCGGCGGGATGTTCAGGCTGGTCAGCGTGCTGCTGCCGGCCCCCACCGCCGCCTCCCCCAGGCTTTTCTCCTTCAGCACCTCGTGGGAGGTGCTGGGGTGCACGGTGGGGTACACCTTGCCGCCCCCCATGCCCTTGGGGACACCTTCTGGGCTCGGCAAGCCGAGAGCTGTCTGCGGCAGGGCCGGCCGGCAGCGCAGCGGCTCCACGTGGCAGTCGGCGTGGTAGATGCTGTGCACGGACTCGGTGGGGCCGGGAGCGGCGCCGGGGTTCGGTGCCGACGGGGGCAGCATCAGCCGGTTGGTGCCGTTGTGGAGGGAGCCGGTGTCCACGTCGCTGATCTCCGGGCTGGCACGGGGCACCCGCAGGTTGCCGTTGCCCAGGTGGTAGTGGTGGTGGTGGTGGTGGTGGTGGTGGATGAGGTGGTGCACCGAGGACCTCTTCCTAGCCCGGCGCTTGCCGGCGTGCCGGTCGGTCCCCGCCTTGCCAGTGGGGCTGGCGAGGAAGCCCATCCTCATGCCCGCCACCCGGTAAAGCTCCACGAGCTGCTTGCTGCCTTTACGGGCGATGTAAACCAGGTACTTGAGGAGCTCATCGTAGCAGCTGCCCGGCTCTGAAAAGCTGGCCAGGGTGCTGGCGTTGGACAAGTAGCGCACCCGCTGCTCCTTCATCAGCTGGCTCTCGCGCTGCTTCGTCTCCGAGAACTGCGTCGCGATCACCACGAGGCAGAGGTTGATCATGAAGAAGGAGCCCACCTAAGGGGACGGGAGCCATCAGAGTCCCGTGTCCTCAGCTCTGCCCACCCCATGGCCCTTTCTCGCCCTACACCACCAAGCAAGGAGCAGGGGACAAACCCCATCTGGCCCCGGTGTCACCCATTGAGGTCCACCAGCCGTTCCTGGTGTCCCCCATCAAGGACCATCAGCCAGGACCACAGCACGCCTGACTCATCCCCCAAGACAAGCCCCCCCAGGTCCCCACCCTGGGGACTCCCACACCAGGGCTCTATGGAGGACGTCAGAGATCAAAGGCAGGAGGAGATAATTTTGACAAAAAGCTTTTGCTCTTTTAAGATTGTGTTTTTCTCTCTCTGCAGACAGCAGTTGTAATTATCGCAATTAGTGGCATTACGATGAATGCGCTGAGCCCTCCTGATAGGAGCGTTTTTTCTGGCAGTGTGTGGGTAGCTTGCGAGCAGATCCCTTTCCCCTGCTAACGGGATTTGCGGGTTACTGTTACGCAAGGGCAGCGGCAGTGTGCATCCACAGCTTTGAGATTTTATTTCCAACCCGGGTTTTCACGAGGTCCTGCTTTCTGCAGATGCCAGCCTGGATCACAAGGAATTTCTGATATGCTAATGGGCTGCCACAAACTGCTAACAAGACCCGCACGGCACCCGGGAAAGCACTGTTTGTCCTTCCTCTCTGCTGTTTTGGGGACACAGAGAGCAAGGGATTGCTGCTTTTTTGGGGGAAGCTAATAGATGAACCAGAAAAAGCATCATGGGCTAAACAGCCTCCTACCTTCTCATCAGGGTTTGAGCCTTGGCTTGATGAGGACCAGAAATCCCCACAATGGTCTAATGGAGGACGTGCAGCTATTTTGCTGGATTTAGTCCAATTAGACAGGAAGAAAGGGACTCATCTCACTTATCTCAGCTATATCTGCGCAAGGCACCTAATGATCCTTTAGAGTCAGGAGAGGAATAGGCACATCAAGTCTGCAATGCATCTAATTTATTTTGAATGTCTACCTCAGGAGCAGATGAATCAGCCCCTTAAAGCACCTATTTTTCTCCCTTGACGATAAAGGGAGTCTAGACAATGAGCTCCTCCACTCGCAGGAGACAGCGCCGCTCGCGTAGATGAAGCCCATGGTGGAGCCCACCCCTCCGAAACTCTTTGTTGGCTCCTCTGTGGGTGGTCTCGGCTGACGCTGGGAAGCGTGGGTGGGCTGTGGGCACTCATCCCTTCCCTCCTTTCTTCCTCTGCTCTCTGAAGTTTGGGGCTGCTTTCCCTAAACGTCCCCTCTGCACCGAGGCCCAGCCAGCAGTGCTCTTCGGCACGGGGAAACCTCTGGGCAGCCTCCTCCCTTCCATGGTTTGAGACCTGATCGGGGAAATTTCCCTGCTTTTAAACTTAAACTCAAGGAGGCAGCTAAGGGAGATGACCTTGGAGGACAAAGAAAGAAGTAGGAGGAGCAACAGCAGTGCATCTATCATAGCTTGCGTGCACCTTCCCTTTGCAGCACAACGCGGTGCCGTGCCGAAACCGCACGTCCTGCAGCAAGCTGGTTTCTGCTGCGTAGGACCAGCCTCACATCCCTTGTGCTATCCTATCCGCCTGCTCCTCTCGGCCACTCCACGCCCTCCACAACACCAGGAGACCCCCCCCGTCCCCGCGAGGCCACTCACGATGATGAGGAGGATGAAGTAGATGAAGTTGTAGAAGGAGTGCGCGTCCATGACGAAGTACATGATGTCCACCCAGCCTTCCAGCGTGATGACCTGGTGGGGGCAGGAAGGGAAAACCAACACGGCGAGGCCCCGTTACAGCACCGAGAGAACAAGCAACATTTCTCCTGCCTGGGCCAATTCTGAGACCCCATAGCTGGTCTGGGAGCAATACGGGACAGCGAGGAACCAAATCCCACTGCCACCAGTACCAATAGCCACATTGCTGGTGGCGCCCAGTGAGGGCTGCATCCAACCCTTCTTTTCTAGCTGGATGAAGGGCCAACTTTGCACTTTGCAGAGGGAACAGCAGGCATGAGGCCATGCTCTACATCAGGACACTCCTCCTGCACCCACACAGCATTTGGGACCAGGCTTTTGCCCATGAAACCATCATCAAAGGAGGCATCAAGCTGTCTCCCTGCCATTTCGAGCATCCTTGCGCTACTACAGAAGGGCTTGCTGGTGCACCACAGCCTTGGGAAAGGGGTTGCAAAGCCCCACAACATCTGGAGAGGCACCACCAGCCATCCCACCCCTGCTCCGTGGCAGTTTTTACGCTAGGCTCACCTGGAAGATTGCGATCCAGGCGTAGCCAATGTTGTCGAAGTTGATGGCGCCCTTGAAGGGGTTGTGCTCCCCGGCTGAGCAGTTGGTGTAATACTGGTTCCAGTTGACACAGGAGGTGTTGGTGGTGTCGTTGTAGGAGTAGTAGTCCAGGGTGCACTCGAGGCCCTCCTCCCTGCGCGTCGGGATGCTGCGGCAGTAGCGCATCCCGTTCTCGCGGGGCTGGGAGCAGATGAAGGGGTTCTCGTCCTCGTTCTCGGTCTGGTAGTACCGCTCCAAATCCACTGCG
This sequence comes from Aythya marila, assembly GCF_965140915.1. Taxonomy (NCBI): domain Eukaryota; kingdom Metazoa; phylum Chordata; class Aves; order Anseriformes; family Anatidae; genus Aythya; species Aythya marila. Next base: position 3,989,304 of record NC_139059.1, on the reverse strand, counting down.
TAGGGGCTGAAAGGGGCCAGACAGGGCTGGGGTTTGCACGCCGACTGCGGGCAGTCTGGCATGATAACGACTGAAGCGACAACACAAAGTGACATCTTTTATTCTGCATCGTAAAGGGGTTTTTGTTTGTTTGTTTGTTTTTGCTTAAATCCCCCTGGCCTTTCTGCAGCCCCCCTGGGGGAGATGATGTCCCTGTTGGGGCTTAGGAAAACCGAGGCAGTGCACTCAGTGGGTTGCTGGTGGGGCTGGAACCCCTGATCCCTGCCCCATACAAATTCTTCATCAATAGAAGGGGGGAAACAGATGGAAATAGAGGAGTAGAAAAGGAATCAGACGAGGAGTGGAAGAGGTTGGTCAGACTGCTGAAGCACTGCTGTGCTGTGGCTTTGGAGCGACCCCTCTGATGGCATTACGAAGAGTCTCTCCATCTGGAGGACCAACAGCATTGACCTGGGGCTCTAAGAGCAGGGCTTAGCCCAGCAGCTCTTCTCTGAACCCTCTTTGCTGCACTAAGATGGAAATTGGCCACTTTAAGCTCCTGTATCTCCTGTCCTAGTGATGCTGAGCACAGCTTAGGAAGACTCTATGCACACAGACCTCCCAGGCCTTCCTAAACCCAGAGGCACGGCCTCCATCTACAATTCAGTGCCTGTTCAGCCCATAGATAAGCTATAAACTCCCTCTGAGGGTGGCCTCACCACAACAAGCATGGCAAAAACACTCAGAGAGCTGAAACAAGCCATGGCCGGCCAGAAACTGGCTGCTTGCAGAGCTAGAAGCTGTCTCCTTAATGCCGCCAGTGCTCCCACTAAAGCTCTCAAAGATATTTTTAAGCCTAGTTCAGCCCGCTTCAATCCTGCAGAATTGCCTATAATACCCTTCAGAGCTTATCAAAACCCCTGGAATTCTGGCTCAATTAAGCGGCACCCAAAGCTGTAGCTCGGTTGGATTTACCCAAGGGTGAAGGAGTCCCCCTGCCCTAATGCCATTTAATTAGCGGGGTCTTGCCCTGGTAATGGTTCCCCTGATTTCCCCTGGGGGACACAGCCTGTAGGGGATGGCAGGCGGTCAGGGGATGTGTGGGAGAGGATAAGAGATGCCTCCAGCTTTGGGAGCCCATTGGGATCCTTGGATGTGCAAAGGGAGAGCCTCTGCCTTACACACTCGTGCATCCCGGTGTGGATCCAGCTGGATCAGTGCCGGGGAGGCTGCGTTTGGAGGCGAAGCGCTGAGAGGTGACATCTTTGGAGCTGTTTTGCATCTGAGAAGCCCTAATTACAGTCCCAAAGGCTGCCAAGCTGGGATGCTCCTCGCAGCGCTGGGCTCCCGGCTCTATTTGCAGCACGGCTGCTGTATGTGAAGACAACCAAATCACCGAGTGCAAACCTGGGGGCTGGGATCTGTCAAAAATTAGCACTTTTAGGCAGGGACTGTCTCCAGCTCCGAGACTAAGAAGCGTCTGGCATCGTGAAGTGCGTGCCCAGCTCCATCAGCCTCCCCTGGGGTTCAGGTGGGACCATGAATGCCATAGCAATAAGCACTCCCAGCTGCTGAATGGGATTCAGGTCTCGGCACCCTGACGAATGCCGAAAAGGTCACACGTTAATGATCTGCTGAATTTAGAAAGCCCCAACTCTTAAGCCTGGCTGTTTTCTTGGAGGCTCTTATCAATCACAGAGGCTTCCCAGCGCCGGCCGAGGGCGAAGGGCAGCACTGAGGGATGCGAATGGCAAATTGCTGACCTGACTCCATCTACGTGCACCATGGTGGGATCCGTGGTGGCATTTTGGAGCTGGGACTATGCACAAAGGGCCGGGGCTTTCTGCTGGAGGGCAGCCCAGATGCCCCCCCACGCTCCAGCCACAGCCACAGGACTCACATGCTGAAGTTCTCGGGGAGGAAGCAGCGATTCCTGAGCAAACCTGCCCACAGCTGGACTCCCACGATGCCGAAGATGAAGAAGACAAAGAAGCAGAGGAGGAGGACGTTCCCCAGCATGGGCAGCGTGTCCAGGAGCAGCGTCACCAGGATGCGCATACCTGAGGGGAGGACGAAGCGGTCACCAAAGAAGGAAAATCTGCACTGAATTTTCTCCTTCCATCCATGGCCTCCTGACATTTTCCTTATCCCCTCCACCTACACCCTTCCTTCCCCTCTGTTCTCCTCATCCCCTTTGCTGCAGGTCCCTGCAGCTCCCTGGCCCCACCACCAGCCCCAGGTACCCCCATCCAGCCCAGCCCCACTCCTGGGCACACAACCCACCTTCCCCTCTCCTCTCCCTTCCTCCATTCCCCTCCCAAATCCTCTTTTCCTCTCAAAGTTTTCTGCCAATTGCCAGCCCCTTTCCTTCCAAGATCTGTCTCTGACACCTCCCTTGCTCAGCCCTATTGCTTTCCCCACTCAGGCTGTATTAACATTCCCTTCCCTTCCTAACTCCTCTCATCTACCCTAAATCCCCTCTCTTCCTTCAAACACGGGATTTTCTCTGGCAGTTTATTCTCACGAGCTCAGGAACAGCCAGTTCTGTAACAAAGACAAATTGATGGTGACTTCAACTTGACATTTACACACAAAAAAATTGATTTTATCTGACATCTCTGTAATATTCTGCTCATCTCTCTCTCCCCTTCCTTCCCCATCTTCTGCATTCTCTCACTCGCTTGCATTGATTTTCATTTAAAGGAACCCTTACTATTGCTCCCTTTACTTTGATACTTCAAGAAGCTTTCTGATGTTGTCGTCTCCTCCATCAGGTTTCTCCTTTCACTCCTCTAATGGGGAGCAACCACCATGAGTCAACTCATAATTAACTGGAGCGACTTTCCACGGTTGCTGCATTTATCATCATACAAAACCCTCCTCTTGCTTTCCCCACCTTATATTTCTATCCCATCATAACTACATTGCACAGGAGCCAAGACGAAATACCCGGGATTTGAAAACACATTAAGGGAGTTACATCCCCGGTCAGACGGTGGCAGATAAATTCAGCCAGCCATCAGTTCAGCAACGGGGATAAAAAAAAAAAAAAAAAAAAAAAAACATCACAGAGAGGATTCGGAGGGTACTGTAACGTCTGAACCAGCAGCAGCAAACCGGGTTCAGTGTCGGGACGAGACAAATAAACAGAGCCCAGGCAGTTCCAGCACAGAGCTGGAGCTGATCAGTGCTCATCGAGGTACAGGGGAGGGGTTCAGGCTTGGAGGTAATTTGGCGAAAACAACGCTGAATCCAGCACCACAATGTTGCAATGTTTCCTGGTGTTCCCTGGGTACTTCACAAGCCTCAGAGCATCACTGCACTCACAAGAGACTGTGAATCTCCCAGCAGAAGGACTCAGACGCTTTGCTTCCCAGGGAGAAAAAGGCTTGGATGAATTATTTCACATTAAAACCAGTACCTCGGTTCTTAGGATAGGTGAGAGATCTTCTCCAGGGCGAAACCAGCAGGCAGAACTGCACGTGGCCATCAGTTTGAGAGTGGGCTATGCTAAATTTACAAAAACGGGGGCTTTCTAGGCTTGGAGTGCCTGGATGGGCACCCATGCAGCTCTGCAGGCAAGGTTTGCTGCACGGACCAGCTGTGGGGAGTGGAGCAAGAGATGCTGCACGAGGAGGCTCCTCGGTGCCTCCCAGGGGCTGCCTCCAGGCATGACACGATTTCTGTGTCCCAGCTTCTCCGGGAAAGGATGGGGGAAGTGCAGGGAGGGCTCGGATCCCTCTGCCCACGCTGCATGGGGAAGGCTGCTGGCTCCCCGCCACCTGCATCCCTTCACCTTTGCAGCCTCCTAAGACCCCCTTAGGATGAGAAATAAAGGAGTCTGAAGCCAGCCCTGGGGATCCCCTTGTCTTGTGGCACCCAAAGGCACAGATGGGAATATTATTTGAATTGGTGAGCGCCAGGCACTGGAAAGCCAGGAGCAGTGGTAGGACCTAGAACCACCAGAGCCTGGGCAAACGTTGGATGGAAGATGGGAAGCATCCACGTTTGTTCTTCCACCTTTGGGGCACGGATATAAGAGATTTATAAAGGGAAGAGCAAAAAGCCAACTTACTGGGGACTCTGTTAATGGCCCTGAGCGGCCGCAGGACGCGCACGGTGCGCACGGCCGAGAAGCTGACGTTCTGCAGGTCCAGCGAGTACTCCAGCATCCTGCAAGGCAGACAGGGACGAGCGTCAAGGGTCTCCGGGATCATCAAACACTGCAGATCAAACCGCCCGCCAGCTGCTCACCGAGGGAATTTTACTGCGTCTCTCCCCTCGGAAAGGTTTACCAGAGGAATTCATTAAGGGTTGTTTATCGGAATAAAGTCAACGAGTGCACGCAGCCGGGTCTCTCGCCTCTCTCTCATCTGCTCTGGTTGCTGCTTCTGCACAGGATCCAGGGCAGAAGCTTCTCAAAGTCCCTGCTCACTGCGGGAGGGAAATTGCCAGACAGAGCCCTGTTTATAATGACGGATTGTTCCCATTTCACAGCTCAGCACAACGAGGCACCACCTTCACCTGACTTCGCCCACGGCTGCAGTTCACCTGTGTGAGCCCCTGGGGCAGCCCAGTCCCATCTCACCCTGCTCACAACGCCTTTGCTCAAGCACAGCGGGGCCACCGGCCGTGTCACCGCTGGGATTTGGCCCTCATCCCGGAGGAAAGCATGAGAGACCTGCCGAAAAGCATCTCCGAAGAGGCAGAGCCAGGCAAACGCGACGACAGAACCGCGAGGCTCCCTGCACAGCCGGGCTCCTGCTGCTGCAGGCAACCACAGGATATTAATCTCTTCCGAAAATTATCAAGTTCCATCTTGAAGCGAGTTGGGTGGTTCCCTCCCTCCGGCTTTGATGGTTAGCAGCCTAATTTCCAGCCTCAATTTATTCAGGGCGAGCTCACATGCATTTGCTCTTACGCCAGCGCTGCCTTTTAAGTTGCTCCTGGAGCCGTTCCGTGTCGCCGGTGTTTACCCACCCGACGTATTGACAGAGCACAAAGCACATCTCCCAGCCTCGATTCTGCAAAGCCAAACAAAGCCAGCTCTTCCAGCCCCGTCTCACAGCCAGGACCTCTGCTCCCAGCCATCTCCACCCCTGTCCCAGCCCGAGTTACCCTCCCCTGCTCAGGCGCCGGCTGCTGGAGGAGGCACTGCTGGCGCCTTGCTCAAAGGCTTTTGGTGCTGCCCCGTCCCTCCCCGCTGGAGATGTGCTCTTGGTGTGATCCCCAAAACCTACAGCTCCACACCTGACACAGTGATACCTCACCCCATTTCCCTTGGTAGGCTCCAACGATGATGATTACAAACCATAGCCAAGACCAAAGCAGCCTCAAGAAATTCTTCTGACCCTGACTTCACTGACCCTACTCCGGAGCTTTGTCCCCCCCAAGGAGAGCCACCAAAGCTTCCCCGGCCTCTCACAGCTCTAAAATACCCCTCGGTGTTCAGAAATAAGATTTTCATATGGTTTGCAGGGTTCTGGTAAAAAGCCCATGTCGAACATACTGCTTTTCTTTCATCCATAATTAAAACAGAGGCGAACAGCAAAATTCAGAGCAGCACATGATTATTTGCACCAAGACAAATCGTTTTCTGATTAATGACAGCTCCAGACTCACTCCCAGAGATGAGCGTGCTTGTAATCTGCAAAGGGCATGTTGTAGAACACGGTTTGATTTAACGTACTAAAAAACAATTATAGTGTCAAATTAAAAAAAAAAAAAAAAAAAAAAAAGATCCCACTACCTTGAGCAAAGAGCTCAATACGAGGACTGGGAGCAGGTGGGTGCGGGGGAAACAGTCACCAAAAGGCAGCACCAGCGAGCACCCAGCAGCTCAGAGGTCTCCTCCCATGCACAGGAGGGATCAATCCAGTCCCCGGCCAGCAAAGCTCCCCAAAGAGAGCAAACACCGGGGTGCTGAGCACCGGGGAGGTGACAGGAGCATTTACCCGCCTGTATCGCATCAGCGCACTGAGAATTCGCGGTGTAAAAAGCCCACGACAAAGCTCCAGCTCTAATGTCATTTCTGCTCAAATGTGAGAGCACGATGCCTGTCAGAGCCTCTGCCGTGGTCCCGAGTGCCCAGCAATGTTAACAGTTCAGAAAAACACTCGGCATTAACTAGGGTGGATCCACATCAGACACTGAGACTCATCGGAGCGCTCGGCAGCCCCCGGTCGCTGGAGTTATTCAGAAAGAGGAAACATTTCGGAAACATTTTGGACTTTCTAAGAATACCACCAGAGCATCTGCAAAGCCAGGCGTACGACGAGCTGCTGGGGGGGGGGATGCATGAAAAGAGCTGATGCAGCCTCTGGCAAGCGCTCCGCCCAGAGGGAGAGGTGCTGGGGCTCGCAGCAGGACAGACGGGCAGACAGGGCACATGAGGAGCAGCTCTGGACAGAGCAGGCAGCAGGAGGCTGTTCCCGTCCCGCCTGGGGATGGCCTGGCAGCTCGCTGGGCTGTGTCTGATCTAAATGGGATGTAAATGCTGCCACGCAGGGCTGCGGATGGAGCCATGCCCACAGCCATGAGCTCTCCACCGGGAGCCCCCTGCAGCGCCCTGGACGGCCCCATCCTGCCCCCCTGCCACCCGCAGCATGGGGACAGCCAAGGACCTGGGGACACGACGCAGGCGGGGATGTGACCGAGGTGACCAAAGCTGCAAGGTGACAGCCCCCACCTGCACTGGGGCCGTGTCCCCACGAGCTGTCCCTCACCCCCACAGATCTCCCGGGATGCAGATTTACGCAGCGCTAGGAGCTCTCCAAGCCCGGGCACACAGACGTCCCTTATCTACAAAGCGCAGCAATGGGTGGATGATATTAAGCCATCAGCGCTGGGAAAGACAAAGGCGAATTATTTCGGCGGTGCCGTATCTGGAGAAAGCCGGGATGAAATTTCCTCCCGGCCCTCGCAGGCTTCGCCGTGCTCTGCTTTTCGCTCAGGCATTGCTTTCTGAGCCTCGCGAGTCTCACCGCATCCGTGGGCGTTGTTAATTTGAAAAATTTCCATTTTATTCCAGCCCGACGGAATAAAAATAAAAGCGGTGGAGGTAGTGCGAGCCCCTGGATCCGGCCGTGCAGAGGCACCGTGAGTCCCAGCCAGGACACCTGAAAAACGAGGCTTTTGGAGCAGCAGCAAGTTCAGCTCAAGCTGAAAAGCTGAGAGAAGCAAGATTTCTCTCTCAAAAAAAAAAAAAAGTCTGAAAACTTCCCCCAAATACCCCTTTTTGCAGGTAGGTTTGAGTCAGCTGGGCTGTGAGGGAGGCTGCTGAGGGCTTGCTGCAAACAGCAGCCTCCCTGCACTGAGGCTGGCAGGGAGCACACCAAAGGATTCACCAAAAGCACCCCATGGCCAAGCTGGGACCCCCGTGGGGACACCCGGAGGTTTGGGGTCACGGCTGGTGGCTTGGCTTGGTTCTGCCACAGCTGCCCCCCGGGGACGAGGCAGGAGGCTCCCCGTGGCTGGCTGGCAGCACTGGTGTTGTTGAGGGCCGGGCACGGCCTCTGCTGCAGTCGGCAGGGAGGGCGGCTGCACATCGGGTAATTGTGTGTGCAAATCACCCGCTCACACGCACAATTACCCCACCGATCACACGCACAATTACCCCGCTGCTCACACGCACAATTACCTGACCACCGGCACCACACAGCCAAGGTCCCGGGGTGCTGCTCCAAGGTGCCCCGAGGCACTGGAGACCACTGTGAGCAAACAGAGTGGGCACGAAAAAGTAGCTTTCACCCCCGCCTTTCTATTATTTTTTTTCTATTATTATTATTTTTTTAAGGGATGACGGGGAAGGAGGAGCCTTTGCCCCGTGTCACGCCAGGAGGCTGCAGCAGGGGATCCCACACCCCGTGCTTTGCCTTTCCTCCCCATGCCCACCCCGTTTGCTGAGGTGCCCTGGGTGCCTCGTGCGGCTGCAGCGCGGTTCGGAGGAGCCCTGCCTGCCTCTGAAGCACAAAGGCACCAAGAGATCAAGGCCACGGGCTGGGAACATCACCCCCAGCACGCATCCTTTGGGTACCACGGACATGGGATCGATGCTCCCCGCAGCGACCCACCTGGCAGAATTGTCTCCGTGCCCAATTTCTGGCTAAAGAGCTTTTCAGAAACCGTCCTGTGCTTTTGTTTCAGGTGGAGCAAGGGACCGTGGTGTGTCTCTTGCTCTCTGCTACCCACGAACTCGTCAAGGCTTTCTGCAGCATATCTCAGCCCTGAAACTCAGCACTCGAAAACAGGAGGGAGCAAGACATCCTTAAGAGTTGTTTATGAAAGCTTCAGTGGAGCTAACCCTTTAATACTGCCTTCAGCACAGGGAGAACAAAAACAAAAAAAAAAAAAAACCAACAAACATTACAAGAAGTGCTCAGGAAGCAAAGGGAAAAAAAAATGGTATGTCTGCTTCAAAAGCAAGCGGGCTGCCAGCCACCTCCAGCCCCAGCTCCTCCCGAACTGTAAGCAAAATATTCCAGAAGTGTTTAACTTTGTCAGAAAGCCCTCTGAGAGGCCCGTCACTGTTCCAAGGAGCAAGGCGCAAACGGGACACTTGGCCAAACAACTGGCTGAGCGCGGAGGAAGAGCAGAGCCGCGCAGCTCACACACAGATGATGCACAGCCCTGCCTGCGGGGGGGCAGGAAGGCAGACGCCGACCCAGAGCCCCAGAGGAGCCCTGGAGGCACCAAATCCTCACCTGATGCAAGCCCCCCTCCTGGGGGAACGACCAAACCGCGGGGTTTTGTTGCTTTTTGTTTGGTTTGCTGAGCACAGTTTGGTTTTCGGGGCAGAGCGTGGCTGTGGGTCCCCAGGGGGCCAGGAGCATCAGCACCCCACAGCCACACTTTGCCAGCTGAGCCTGCAAGAGATCCTGCACATTTCTGGGCGTAAGCAAGCACCCGTCCTTGGCACCTCCACTTTGTACGCCGCGAGAGGTCGAAATCCCATCGAGCCACCCTCAGCGGGAGCCGGCACGCAGCGCCTGGTAACCTTCAAGCGCTCCTTGAAAAAGCAAACTCCCCAAATCCTCTCCTTCAAAATAAAGGAACATAATTATGCATTTCGTCACTTTTTTTTCTTTTTTTTTTTCCCTTTCCCCACACAGCTCCGTAACCTACAGCCAAAGCTGTGCTTCACCAAGCGGAGTTTTGTCTGTGTAGCGCTCCCCTCATCTGCAGCAAGTTTTGCTGTAATTACAGAGATGTGTTGCAGACATTACACTCTCTACAATTAGTGCTAATTGCATTACATTGTCACAAAGAAGTCATTTATTCTCCATGAGCTCATGAGATTGGTCTGGACAGTTTAACAGAGCTGAGAAGTACTTAACGGCACGCTGCGCAAGTGGCCAGCCCAGCACCGCCCAGCGGCACTGCCTTTGGGGCAAATACGCAAGAAATTGGTTCCTCTGCGACCACAGCCCCCGGCAGGGCCAGAAACTTCTCGAGGAGGGAGGGTGAAATGGTTGAAATGCCATTTTTTTTCCTTTTTTTTTTGGAAGCAAGCCTGTCCTAGGCTGGTCACGGTTACGAAGGGTTTCCGCGGGAGGTCTGCCCGCAGGGAGGAAAGCAGTGGGCAGGCAGAAGCAGAGCTTTGTGCTGCCTCCTCTGCAAGGAGGTTCAGGGGCTGGGGGAGATTTGGGGCAGGCCCTGAGGGGCGAAAGGCTGGGTGAAGCCCTGCCATGAGACCCACGTTAAAACCCCATTTGCTTTATGGGGTATCTAACAAACCCAGAGCGGCTCAAGGCATCGCCCTGGCGCTTGCTCTCCTCCACAGCTCGGCCCTGGAAAATTCCCCAATTTCCCCCCGAGCCTGTATCCTGGGATGCCCCAAGCACATCACCTGCACCGTACCCCCTTCACTTTACTGGGCTGGGACCTGACCCTTGGTCTTGTCTTTGCCTTTTGGTCTTGTCCTTAAGGTGTTTTCTACCTACGCCTTCACTCCGGGCTCTGGTCCCCTGACGTCCCCTGCTATGGCAGCAGCCCGGTCCTGCAGCTGTCCCCAGCACTTGGCACCGCAGGGGGACAGCGAGGGGTCCCTAGGACAGCAGCGATGCTGGAGCAGGAGGCAGCGGGGGCCAGGATGGATGGGGAGGCTGGGGGAGAGCAGCGGGACGAGCGGCTGCAGAAAAACCCCGCGTGCACCGAGGGAAAGGCTCTGCCTTCGCCCCTACAGCCAGTTCGATCCTTTGTCAGCTGAATTGCTTGTGACGGGGCCCAGATGGGAACAGCTCGAGCACAAAAAGGAAAGGCCGATCATTTAGCGAGAGGCAAAGCTGACCTGGCAGGAGGCACCAAGGCGGGCAGGCTGCGAGGCTGCGAACCGCTGGAGCTAATGAAGCCGCCGCGCCCCGGGGGATGCGGGTGCCCGTACCCACACCCAGGGCTCCGTGGGGGAAAGGGGCTGAACTCAGGCTCCCGTTCAGGTGCAGGAGGCAGGCGGGCGGTTTGATGCTGAAGCACAGCACAGCTATGTAGGAATTAGGGCAGGGTTAGGAGAGCCTGGAGGAACAGCAGCAGACACCCATCATGATGGGGGGCCCCGTCATGGGCATCGATATATAACCCTGGCTCCAAACGCCAGACAAGCTAAAGAGGATGGGAGAGGGCTGGGGGGGGCAGTGCAGCACCCCCAAACACGCCACCCCCATAGCACAGCACATCACATCACACTCAGGTCCCCTTCCTCATCACGCTTCATCCTGCTCCAAGAAATAACAAAGAACTCAAGAGGAACCTGGGATCTTTCGGCCCCTCCAGCAACGAGTTCCTAGGGGCTAACTGGGAGACCTGCCGCCTCCTTACTGGTTGTACTGGGCCACCTTCGCGGTGCCCCCAGCTCCCCACAGGGGCGCACACCAGGGGCTGCAAGGGAAGCCTGCAGGCACGGCGCCCCGTACGGCAGACGGCAGGCGCCCGGCTGACACCCTCGCCTGGGAAACGGCCCAGCCTGGAGGGGCCCCGCTCCTTTCCAGGAAAATCCAGTAAATTTGATCTGCAGCTCTATCAAAAGCGAGGAGGGGAAAGAAAAAAAAAAAGAAAAAAAGAAAAAAAAAAGAAAAAAAAAAAGCGCCATTTTCCCAAAAGGTCTCCGGGCTCTTGGAGGAGGGAGGGGAGGCGAGGGCCGGTGAGTGAATCCTGTGCCAAAGAAACTCAGCGCCCTGGCCGGGGGCCAGGCACTTTTCATGTGGATTTGCAGCCCCAGCCAGGAGATTCTCGGGTGCTGGAGGAGCCTTAACTCAAACCAGGTGCCTCGGAAAGGAAAACGCTCAAAAAGGCAAACTTGGTTGCTTTCCCTCAAAAACAACAAAGAGGGCAATCACGCACATTTCACTGAAATATCCTCCCTGGAAGGCAGCTCTCCGCGCTTCAAACAATCTGCTGAACACCCCCCCCGTCGGGCAGCCTACATGAAACCCAAGCCCCCAGCGCCGCAGAGCCAAGCCCAGCGCCAGGCAGGGTGGCCGCGCGGCACGGGACACGCATGTGCTGGCCAAAAACTGCAGCAAACGGCTCCTGCTGCATCCCCACCAGTGCTTGTGAGCCAAACATCACCAGTACACTGTCATCACCACCACCAGGCACTGGAGATCTCTCTCATGGGTGATGGAGACAACCAGCGGGTCCCCCTCTGGGCTGGTGTCCCTGCTACAGGAGAGGGTAACAGCCTCACGTTGCACCAGGGAAGGTTTGGAGGGGATATCAGGGAGGATTTCTTCATGGAAAGGGTGGTTGGGAAGAGGTTGCCCAGGGGGGTGGCGGTGTCACCATCCCTGGAGGTATTTGAGATGTGTGGACGTGGCTTAAGGACGTGGTTTAGTAGTGTTAGGTCAGCGGTTGGACTCGATTTTAATGGTATTGTCCAACCTAAAAGATTGTAGGCTTCTAGGATAGGTGGTGCTGACAGCACTAAGGCACAGGAGCCCACAGGACCCCAGCATTCACCACCACAGAGCTCCCTTTCCCCAGACCTGGCACATGAGACACGAAGCCCACGCGGGCAGGGGGCAGCCGGGGCGCCCGACTCACCCCGCGATGACGATGAAGAAGTCCAGGCGGTTCCAGGTGTCTCCCAGGTAGCATTTCTTCCCGAAAATCCCCAGCGCGATCATCTTGACTATCATTTCCACGGCAAAAAAGGCAAAGATGAAATCGTCGAAGCTCTGCCAAAGGAAAGGGAGCGGGATGAAAAGGGAGCAGGATGAAAAGGGAGCGGGATGAAAAGGGAGCGGGACGAAGGGCGCACGGCCCCGCTGCCGGCCACCGCAGCTTTTTGCTGGGCAGGGAAGGGTCTTGAAGCCCTCCCGCCCCAAAAGCCACGCGTGCCCGGCCGTACCTGCAGGATGCGGCAGCGTGGTGAGTTGCAGGCGATGTCCTCGCAGGGGTGGAACATGCCCAGCGTCACGCAGTTGAGCAGGATCACCAGCATGCTCACCCGCTCGAACCAGCTACACGGAGAGCGGTCAAGGAAGCAACAGTGCCAAGCACAAGCCCCCCTCATCATCCCCTCGCCCCCAGGGCTCCTGCACCCCGGTCCAGGTCTTTGTCCCCAGTTTAGTGGATAGGGAAAAGAAGGGGGGAGATGCCAGCAGGACCCCAAGGTGTTTTGTCCCATCCGGGACACTCCACATGCTGTCTCTCCTCGCCCTGCTGCTCCCCAGGTTGGTGCACTTAAATACCACAAGTTTTCCATAAAACTACCATCAAACTTTAAAATACCCTTTTCTTACCCCTTCTTCCCTCACCTCCATTTGGCACCAGGCACAAAGAAACACCCAAACGCAGTACACCAGCAGTCACCACTGAATCAAAGACAATCCTTGTCTTTCCAGCAAGGCACACGCCAAGAGCTGCTGCCCAAGGGTCAGATTTTGGGGTTTTGCACGGAGACCCTGCCCGCTGTTTGGTACCCGAGTGGCAAACCGGTGGCATGTTTTCCCCATGGTGACATCAGTGGCCGTGGCTAATGTGAAAAACGCTATAAAATTAAAGTTGCGTGGCGAGACTGCTGAGTGCTGATATGATGGATTAAAAAATTAAATTAAAAGAATGATATAAACTTTTAGAAAAAAACACGCCATTAATTTCCTCTCCCGGCATTTCACAGAAAAGCACTTTAACAACATTACAATTTTCTATTAACTATGTCACAGCTTATCCCAGGGGCGTTTCCCTGAAGCCAGTGATTGAACTTTTCATTCCCAGTCCAAATTAAGGCTGTCAAAAACATTAACTGGCCGCCTAAAAGGCTTAGGGCTGCAGTGAGTCCCCGCAGAGCCCATCCCCTGCCCAAACGTTGCCTCTCAGAGCAATGTTGAAGAGCTGAGCTGCTGGGACAGGCTCTGAGCACTTGCTTGGACGTAACAAGGCGCGCTGCTGCAGCAAATCCTCCTGGGGAAGCTTTGAGCCTGGTACTGAATCTCTGCATCCTTCTTCCAGCCAACTCCTGGCTGCCAAGGGCACAAGGACAAGAAACCAAGGAGCTGTCACCACCGGGGTTATCTGCCAGCACCAGGGCTTCCAGCTGTGGGTAGGACACTCTGGGTCCGGTTGTATTCAGGAATATTTTAAGCCTTGACCTCCAGCTGCAAGGGGGAAGGCAGAGCACCTCAAGCAGGTTTCCCAACCCGTGCCCGGTGTTGGGGACGTCCTTGTCTGGTGGCTGCAGGGTCTTCCATAGGGCTGAAGCCTGGAAAAGTAAATTTGGAGGGGAGAGGCTGGATTGGAAGCTCCTGGCCTCTGCTCCGTGCTTGCCTTTGGGCTGGATCAAGCCGCACTTTAGGCAGCTCCTCTCCGCACCTTCACCACCTTGTAATTAGAGGTTTGCATCTCAATTGAGGGATAACAAGGATGCCACGCTGCAGCTGGTGGGTGCAGAGACCTGGAGGTGAGCCTGGGACACAGACACCCAGAGGTGAGCCTGGGACACGTGTCTGGTGAGGCCGACCAGCCCTGGCACGAGGCAAGCAGCGTTTGGGGAGCTGCCAGCAGCTCGGTGCCTGTACCCAAATGAACGCAGCCCCCGTCAGACGAGAGCTTTCACTGCGATGCAGAGCTGGGCGATGTTTTGGAGCCCGTGTTGTCACGTTATCAGGCTGGAGAAGGAAAAGGTGTGGGGGAACCAGCAGGTGCCTGCCTGGTGGGGCGCGGGGCCAGAGCACGCGGTGCCGCAGGACGACCCCGCTCCGATTCCTGCGAAATCACACGGGGCTGAGTCACCGCCCGGTCCCTGGCAATCTGGATCCTTTAATCTGAAGAAATGTTTACAAGATATCGGAATAGAAATTCCGACTGTCAGGTCGCGGCTACGGGCTGGAATATTTATCCCAAATATAGCCCTGCGGGGGCACGCACAGAGGGCAGGCTGCAGGAGGGGGCAGGAGGCTCCGGTAGCAGCCGCGCCAAATCCGCGGGCGTTCTCTGGCCTGGGGGGGCTTGGAAAGCATCCACGGCTCTGCCAGTGATGAACTGCAAAGCCCTTCGAGAAAATCAGGAATTAAAGAGAAAAAAAAAAGCCTGCAAGATCCCGAATTGGTGACAGAATGAGTGTGCGTCTGACAAGGGCTGCGCGAAATATTCAAGGCTCAGAAGGAGCCCGCTTGGTCAGATGGGAACCCGACGAGACAGACGGACAGATGGAAGCTTCCCCAGCCAGGCAAATCCTTGCAAATAAATTCTTTCCCGGCGGCAGAAGACAGGCCCAGCTCTCCTCACGTGGCCGAAATGAGAACACGACCTGGGTTGGTGCCTGGTCCCTGCGTTCACTGCCACGACGGGCACCCCGGCTCTGAGAACAGGCAACAGGGTGGAAAAACAGGGTGGAAAAACAGCCTGGGGAGAGGGGGGCTGGGAGCAGGATGGGATTTTATCTGCTGCTGGCATTTTTCTTTGCCCGGCTCTGACCGCAGACCCACTTATCAGCACATCGCTCCCTCAGGCAAACACATTTTCAGTCCAATATAACGCTTCTCCCTGATTAAATATCCCCGGGGCAGGGCCGGCACAGGAGCCTGCTGGTGCACGGGGCGATATGTTAATGTGCAGCTGATAGATCACAGGGTTGGGGGTTATTTTATTTTATTTTTCCCTTTTTTTTTTTTTTTCCAGCTGAATGGAACTTCAAGCTCTTTCTTCTGCTAATGGGATTTTCAGAGCCACACAAAGTGCTGATGGCTACGGCTTTGTACCTACTGTTGTTTGAGGGAGAGGCTGACAAAGGAAAACTTCAATTAGCAGCAGCAGAAGGTGCTTTATTGAATACTGCTTGCTGCTGCTGCCTTGGCAGCGAAGGGGCAAAGCCGAGCAGGGAGCACGGGGCTTAGGAAGCCCCACACAGACCCCACTGCTCCTCACCACGCTGAGTGGCACCGCATCAAGACCGCATCCTGCGCCAAGGCACTGCTGGTGCTGAGCTGGCCCTGCGGTGGCTGTGCCCTCCTGGTGCAGGGAACCCGTGTCACACATGCACGACCAACACTCAAAACAATCCTCTCTATGCCACAGGACGCTGGAGAGTCCCCGCTTTTGGGGTCACCTGCCCACCCCGAGCCATTCTTAAAACCCCACAATTTTACCATCGGCTTGGTCGGAGCTGAAACGCTCACAGGTGCTCCCTTTCCAGAAAGATCCAGCAAGACTTTTGCCGTGACCTCTCTCTGAAATTGCAAATAATGAAAAGCACAAGAAAATAAAAAAAAAACAGAAGCCAAGCGCTTGCGAGGAAAGGAGCCTTCACCCTGAACGAACGCCCTCAAACGCCTCCCCCCGGCACCACCTGCGTGCGCACGGCTGAGCACGACCTCCCATAATTAAGAGGCAAGAACCCAGGATTCAATTAGCCAGCGCTACCCAGCTTAATATAATCAAAAGAGAAAGATATTGCATTATGCTCGCTATGATTCGGTTGCAGAAGTTTGGATCAAATTTGCCAGCAAGGGAATTAAAAGGGACGATGCTGCTGGAGGGCAGCGGCAGCTGCAGGCGCGCTCCTTGGCTCGGGGATGGCAGCACCAGGACAGTTCCTGGGCATTTCCCTCCTGCCCTGCAAAGTTTTTGCTCTCTGGGACAGCTGCTGCTGTTCAGCAAACCTGCAGAAAGTGCTGGCGAGGCCTGGAAATTCTTGTGCAAATGTGATGCGAAAATTGGGTTGAAATGACAGCCTTCCCCTGCAGTGCCACCGAGTCCCACCAGCTTAGGAGCGACGCCGGGATAAGCCGCAGACGTTAATGAGAACGGAGTTTTAGGCTTCGTTCCTATCATCAATTCCAGAAATAGCCCCTTTGACAAGAGCATAATGGGACTTCCAGGGTCTGGCCTTTGGGGGAGAGGGAGGCGGCAGCCACCAAAATCCTAAAACATTAATTCAGGCCGCTCGCGAGGGAAGTGAAAAGCCCTCAGAATTAATCTGCTTCGCGGATGGAAATAAAAACCCCTTCCCAGCTCTGCCACCGACCGCCCAGGCCACCAGGAGAAGGCTCCGAATGTCACACCTGGCAGAAAGGTTGTAGGATTCCTGCTGCAATCCTACCCCAACCCTGCACAATTAATTGGGGTTTATTTCATTTTTTTTAATGGTATTCCTTCAAAATTAAGGGCAGCAGCCACGTCGTGCTTCCAGCACGTGCAAGAGGCACCGCAGCCCCTGGGAGCTCTCCAAACATCATGGTGCCACCCTGAAAGCATGGCCATGGTGTGGGGACAAGCAAGAACACGTGAAGTTTTGGCAGGGGTGGCCTCTGGGGATATTGTCTGGCCTCTCGTGCTCCCCCCTTGCTCTGCAGGTCTCTCAGACTGCTTCCCCTCAGCCCTGGGAGGTTGTTTTAATTCTTGCAGCTTTGCAATTACACCTGGGAAACCCAAACAGGGCGATTATTCATGCCACAGGGTTTGAAATTTCATTTCATTCAGTTTTCCTTGCAGCCATTGCAGGTGCTACACCGCAGCACCCCCTGCACCACAGCCACACGGAGACCTAAAGGCAGCCAAAACCCCACAAAGTGCCCCAAAATGCCACTGGCACCCATCAGAGCGCAGAGGAGGTTCATCGCTGCTTGGCAGGGAAGCAAAACTCTTTAATAGAGGAAAATAGGAATTTCTGGGATTAATCGCCTTAATCGCCTTTTCATTTTCTCCCAAAGATTTCAAACCTGTGCTGCCAGAGATGCTCAGGGGAGGCTTCCCCCTGCCTGGGAAACGCAACTGCTGCTCCAGGGGAGTGTGGCGCCTGCTCCGCAGCACAGAGGAGCCTGCTCAGGTGATGGAGTGAGAAAAGATGCTGTATTTAGAGGGGCTGAAGCTCGATAAAAGAGGTGTTTTGTCAGAAAAAGAAAAAAAAAAAATCCTGACAAGGCTCTTGCTTGCCTGACTGCTGCAGAATTGTTTCCCCTTTGCCTTTTAGATTCAAACTTCAAGCTTTTTTTTTTTTTTTTTTCCAGCAACCAAAAGGGTTTAAAATCTTACTGCTTAAAGAGAAAAAAAAAAAAAAATGCAGATAAAAAGAACCCTGCGAGCTGAGTGCCTTGCATAATCCCCAAACTTCAGGAGCTGGAGCTTTTAAGCAGAGCCCTGCGTATCGCTCACAATTAGCTCCTGAGCTGGGAGGGCTGGCACGGCCACCAGCAGCCCGGCCGCGGGAACAGCACCAGAGGGGGGGGAGCTGTTTCTGATAAGAAATTAAATAACACAATAAAATCCCAAGCTAGAGCACTTCGGTGTGAATTTAGCCCAGATTCCCATTGCTGTCCTGCTCACACCTGTCCCACGGAGGGGTGCGGGAGAAGCACGGCGGAGGCTTGGGACACCCGTTAGGAACCGCAGGGAGCCCTGGGTCCAGCTTCCCACACCATTCCCAACACACTGCCCTAACACCACTCAGCAAAACCCCAACCTCTCACCCTCTCCATACCCATCACTGTTCCAGCACCTTCTGCTGACATTTCGGGGCTGTGGGGTCATCCCCTAACACCCCATCCCTTGTGGTTCCCAGCCCACCCCGTTAGGAAGCCCCAAGGAGCAGCGCCCTCCCCAGCAGCTCATGCGTGGCATTTCACAAGATGAGCAGCAAAATCCTCCCTAATGGACTCCCCTGCTGCAGGAGGAACTGAGGGTCACAATTTAGAACTCGCTAAGTACGCCGGAGCCATCACTGGTGCTCGATAATATATTTAAGGCTCCTTCTCCCACCACGCCTTAAGTGTGGAGTGGATACACACTCAACCCCCAAATATACAGCTTTTAAACGCACTGGCTGCAAAAAGTCCCTTAAAAAAGCCTGCCCTTAGAGCTCGCTGGTGATGGATATGGCAGAGCAGCACTGCTGGCTGCTCACCCAGGACATATTCCCAGCACGACGCTCCGCCACCTCCCAGCCATGCATGCTCATGGGGGGGTAAACTGAGGAAATCCAAGGGCTTGCTGCACCGCAGCTTTCCCTCGTGCTCCAGCAAACAAGTGCAGCAAGCTGGTGCTCTGCAAGGCAAAGCCCCCGTGTGCACAGAGCCTCCCGCACAGCTCCGGGCACAGGCTGCCAGCAGCAGGGCAAGGGTGCCCCAAGGAGCCCAAAAATCAGCCGTGCTTCCTGCAGCAGGCAGTGCCCGTGCCCTACAGCCTCCGCCTCGCTCGGGATATTTGGGGTACTAGCAGGTTTTCACCGTCCCCGATTCAGCTTGCTGCATTGCCCAAGACCAAACTGTTATGCAAGGCTTCCCAAACAAGTTGCAGCGCAATCTTTACAACATCCTACACCGACACGTCGTTGGGATATGTCACATATTTGTCTTATTTTGTTCCTTCTTTGTCCTTTTTTTAGTCTCCTTCTACTTTTTTCCCCCTTGGAAGTACGCTGGTTCCCATGGCAACAATGATGTTATGGGCATGGACAGAGCTCAGTGACGTCCACGAGCTGGGTACGGGGCGGATTTATGTAACGCCCGCGGAGCTCAGGAGCGGCAGCGATGCCTCTGTGTGGCCACACATGGGGCAGGAGTGGTCCCGTGCCGGGGACTCCGCAGCGGTCAGCCAGGCTCAGACCGAAGCAGGAAGGATGGAGAGGGCAGGGCGGAGCGGAGGAGATCCCAAACGCATGGGATGGCAGATTGGGATAAAGTGGAGAAAAATAGATTTGTGCGTTTAGGGTATTTGCTTGCAGAGCATCCCCTGCACTTCGCTGCTGGAGCAGAGGGCAGAGCAAGGTTCGTGGGGGCAGGCAAAGAGGGAAACCCCTACAGCCCCCGTAAACAGGCAGGGAGCAGCCATGGGAGGCTCCTGCAGGCTTCAAAACCTGAGCAAAACCAGCACGTTTCCTATTTTCCCATTTCCTATTTTCACCAGCCAGTGATTTACGCCCCTCCCCAGGGCAGCGCACAGATGGAGGGGACGTCTCCCTCCTCCTCCTCCTCTTCCTCCTCCTCCTCTTCCAGTGGTGCCCGAGGAGGAAGCTCCCAAAGCAAGGTGCTGCCGTGCCCAGCACCACCTCGAGTCCCCCACTGCCCACGGACCCATCCAGAGCCCAAACCCCTCTCCCTTCACCCCTGCATCCTCAGGGTGCCCTGTGCCCCCCCAAACCCTGCCAGCAGCCCACACGCGCCCTCACCAAGCCCCAGCCTATTAAAAATACACGAGGCGAGCGCATGAAAGATTCATCCAGGGCAGGAGGTGTCGGCAGCTGCAGCGGGGCACGCAGGCGCTGCACAGCTCGGCGGGGTCAGCAGCAGCCACTGATTAATGCAGCGATTCCCTAATTGCCCTAACAAGGGGGTGGCAGGAAGTCAATACAGCGAGGTATCGGGCCGAGGACCACAAACCTGCCTGGGTGATGCTGCTGCAGCTGGAGAAGGGAAGGCAGCTCGGGCAGAAAGGGAATTCCCTCTGCTGAGAGAGAGCCAGGGAAAGCCTCGTAGGGAAGAGCTGGTAGGAAAGGAGCTGGGAGCCCAGCACGCTGAACAAATCATCTCCATATCCATTGGAGATGCGCGACCAGCTTCTACTCCCAGCCCTCCCAAGCCACCATCCTTCTGCAGGCGCCTGGGTGAGGGATGCTCGCGGGTGAGATTTGAGATGGGGAACAGAGGCACCGGGCACGAGGGGTGCTCGGGGCTGAGCCTCCCGCAGCGGCACAGCTGGGAGGAGGAGGAGATGCTGCCCCTGGCGCCCCGGGGACAGGTTTGTCCGGATCTCCAGAGGCAAGCAGCTCTGGGGCATTTCCAAGAGGGCATTTCTATTCATTTTTACCCCTTCCAATGAGAGGGTACTGCTCAGGCTTGCCTCTTTCCACCACCTGCCCTCCAAAGAGCATCCTCCAGGCCTTGGAAAGACAGAGGCTCCACACACTCCCTCCTTTCTGGAAGCGATGGAGCTCACACCCTGGGGTTTGTCCATTTGCTCTCCATAGACAGGGTGAAAACCAGCTTGGGAATGAGCAGAGGAACAGCTCCGGGCAGGGCAGCGGTGTTACAGTCCCCTTCCCTGCTGCGCCAGCTCCAGCATGACTGGGGAGCGCCCAGCTGCCGGCCACGAGTGCTGCGGCAGCTCCCTCCTCTTTCCCACCCTGGTATTTTAATCGCAGAAGGGCATGAGCTCAAAGCCCCCGGGGAAACCCAGCCAAGCTCTGCAAAAAGCTCAGAGGACAAACCCAAGGACAAACCCGGCATCGTTTTAACCCTACAGACCGAGGCAGGGCAGACGCTGTAGGAACCAGAAGCGCTGCCTCCAAGGGAGGCAGGTGACACATAAAGCAGATCAGGGGCTGTACCCCGTGTCCCCCCAGTTTTCCCTGCACTGTCACCAGCGCCATGCCCTGGGGACACCATTTGGGGCTGCTCCACAGGGCAATCCCTGGGTATCCTCAGTTTCCACAACAGCGATGATAACCAAGGTGACAGCCTCCTCCAGGAGCCCATGGGAGCTGTACCCAGCTACCCAACTACCAAGCCCTTTCCACTTAATGGCTTACAGCAATTAACACCGGGTACCACTTTACATGCAAAGGTGTTTGCATGGAAAAGCTTTGGGGCAACTCGAAGTACCCGCAAAGTTTTGGCTACATTTTCCAACCTGGCTTCCAAAAAAAAAAGATATTTACAAAGTCTGAATGACGACGAGTTTCCAACTGGACTGCTTCTGTTTCACTTGGAAACAGAGCCAACGTTTCCTCTCTAAAAAAAAAACACCAACACAAAATACAACATTTCATTGCAGGTTAAGTACTTAATTAGACAGAGACCATCTTGCACGCTTCAGATTTTCAAGCCTAAGCCCAAAAATACAGAGCGCTCCTCGGCGCGAGCTTCCACACCTGGGTGAGCATCAAGAGCATCACCCCGCGGGTGGTGGCAGTGGCAGAGAGCACCTCACACGCTGCTGGGGACAGAGCTGGTACCCCCCAACAGCAGCATCATACCAAATTTCCCCGGCACCGAGGGGATGAAGAGTTTGAAGCAGCGGGTGCTGCCCGGGCACGGTCAGACCAGCGGGCAGGGACACGCCGTGCACAGCTCCCCAGCAGCGCTGCCCTGTACCTGAGTCACTCCTCCAGGTGTCTGCAGGCGACATCCACGTGCGTGAGCTGAAACATCCTGATGCCACGTCAAAATATCACGGTGACAAAGTGTGACTAAACACCGGCAAGGGATCAGGCATGTGCGGGACAAGGCAGCGCGGCGAGCTCGCTTCCCAAAGTTTGCTTCCCCAAACTCGCTGCCTGCGGGCACAGCACAGGGGGTGCCTGCACCAGCCAGCTGGGGGCTAGGGCAAGGCTCCCCCTCCGGCTCCTTGCCACACGCTTGGTCCAGCATCTCATTGCTCCCCGTGCACAAATCTTTGTGAAACTAAAGAATTTCCACAAAATAAACCCCTGCGGTTTCTTCTCCCTTA
The DNA here is from genome assembly GCF_965140915.1 of Aythya marila. NCBI lineage: Eukaryota > Metazoa > Chordata > Aves > Anseriformes > Anatidae > Aythya > Aythya marila. The sequence continues at coordinate 3,967,449 of NC_139059.1, read as the reverse complement.
ATAAGCCTTGCAGAAACAACTGCAGGCTGCAGCTCGTGCCCTTCGCTGTCCTGCCCCCTGCTCTATCACAGCCTCACCTTCCCCTCCTGCTCCCCATCCACTTCTCACTTCTGTTATCTGCGGCTGAAGCTCTCAGAAACAGCTGAGAAAGCTCCAGCCTCCCCGTTCCAGCTGATCACCGGTACCTCTCTCAGTCCCAGGTGGTTTAATCGTCTGCCCTCTAATGCAAAATGTGTGTTCCCCTCCTAACGAATAAAGCGAAAGGCAAGGAGGAAGCAGAAAATAAAGCCATCATGGATGAGGCTACTCGGTGTTTGTCTTCTTCCTAATCCCATTACTGCTCTGGAGGAGGTCTAGGTGTTACGGCCCCATCTTCAGCAGCTGCTCTGCTTTCCCTCTGAACCCTGGAGACGGGGCCCTAATGAATCCCACAGCCAGAAGCAGGTTTTAACCACCACAGCAGCACCTCCGACAGAAACCAGGCTCGGAGCATCTCGCAGCCCTGATACCCATCTGTTCCCTGAGCCCTGCCGGTGCTGAGAGGAGGGCGTGCGAGCACGGGGCGGGGGAACCCATCACTTCCAAGCTCTCACCATCCATTTGCACCTCATAAAATTCTCATTGCCTTTGCCTGGAACAAGTGCAGTGACCGCAGCATCCCTCGCTACAAACACCATCGCATCTGCAGCAACCTCGAGTGCCGCTCGAGGTTGCTCGGGGCTGCGTGTAAATGCTGCGGGGAGCCGAATTAGCAGGAGCAGAGCAGCTGGGGGAAGGAGGTTGGTTTTGTGCGCCTTGCCAGGCTGCTTTGCTCCTGCCTTCCTCCTCTGCGGCGGTAAACAGGGAAGGCTGAGCGGGATGAAAGGTTGCCGTCCCGATCGCAGGTATTTCTCTGAGCATTAATTGATTTTCCCTGATCTGGCCTTGCACATCTCATCACGCTGCGGCTGCGAGGAGCCTGGGCCTGCTGGCACTGCCTTCGTGCTCCCCAAAAATAGGGAAAAAACAGCCAAGCTGGAGGCAGGCAGGACAGCAGCGGTGGGCAGGGAGCGTGCCTTGGCTCAGCCCAACCTCGGGAACATCCCAGGCAGGTGACATCTATAAAAAAACCCCAGCCTGCCACGTCCTTCCCAAAGCAGCACCATTTCCTAGGAGGAGAGCATCCTGCAGGGCCCACTGCAGGGCTCAGGGGTACAACTGCCCAGCCTGAGCCAGCATTTTGGGAACAGCTCCCCCTCCCAGGCTTGTCCCCAGGTCACACTTGTTCAGATTTGGGATTCCCACGAAGATCACCAAACGCAAAGCTTGGCTTGTGCACGCGTCAGCATTTATTCCTGGTGAGAGTGACCCTGGAAACCTTTCCGTCTGCTCAGCTGAGCGAGCCAGATTGCATTTTCCTTTAAGGAGCATGCTAAATAATTTTATTTTTATTGCTAAGTGCGTATATATTTGCTAAATAACTTTCAAAGGTTGGGGCCTGACAAAGGGGCTTTAAAAATTGGATCAACTTTTGCTCTCCAAGCCTGGAGACACCGAGCTGCCCTGACCCCAGGGCAATCAAAGGGCACTGACCTCACCTGGGCAAAACACAGCTCCTCCTGCACAGAAACCCTTCATCCCCACTTAAATTCAGAGGAATTGGGATGAATTTGCTCTCGTTAGCTTCATCTCCTGGTGTTCTGGCAGGGCTCGTGGCAGTGCCAAGCGACGGCAGCTCCCGCCCCACGCAACCTCTGCAGGCCGACGGAGCCGGGCTCCTTCCAGGTTTTACCCCAGGGACCTGACCTGGGGTCTGTTAAAACCAGGCCATTTATTTAGGTGCTGAGCTATGGACTGAAACGGCTAAAATTAGCCCGGGAAGTTGCACTTTGATGGCTTTCTCATCCCATGCCTCAGTTTCTAAAACCAGGGAAGAAAAATCATTTCTCTCCCAGCCTTTCAGAAGCACGTGGAGATCTTCGGGTGACAGTGCGCTTTGGTGCAGACGTCTTCATTATTCTTCCCCTCCACAGAGCAGCGTTAAATCTTTCCCCTTATAAAGTCATTTTCTAAATTAGGTGAAGACGGTGAGTTTTGCGCTGAGCACACGTGGATATTTTTATAAAATGTTTAAAACTTCTCGTCTGACTTCTCCTTCCCTTGAAGGACAACGCTCTGAATTAAACCCTCCTGTGACCCCGATTCGTTTCGCCCTCGAGTGCTTGCGAGCAAGACTTGGCCAAGAAGTAACGTTAGCGAGCTCCCATCGTCACGGGTAATAAGATAAATAATAGAATGGCAAAAAAATAATAATAAATGGCAAAGGTTGGGGACACGCGCTGCTCGGACTGCCTGGGAAGAGCCAGGCTGGGGATGCTCCGGGACAGCCCCTGGAAGGTTTACCCATCACTTCGGCTACCCAGCCCCAGCCAGGCAAGCCCCCACAAATCCCACGGCTGAGTTCCCAGCATCGTCTCCAATTTCCACCCAGCATCATCTCCGATTCTCCAGTTTCCACCCCTTCCTCCCTGTGCTCTGCTAGGAAGCCCCGCAGCCACCTCTGGGGGTCCACACCGTGGGTCCTGGCTGTGGTGCGGGGCCAGCAGCGGGTGTGGGGGCCCCGATCACCTCCCATGGGTCCCATACCCGGCCCTGGTCCCCTCCTGTGGGTCCTGCACCCACGCGGGCAGCTCCAGCCACTGCCTGGGAAAGGGCGAGCACGGTCACACGCTGGGGAGAGGGAGCCAGCGCCAAGCTGGGCAGGGCTGCAGCGTGCTTAACCCTTGGAGAGCCCTCCTAAAGGGGGAAATGTTTGCCAGGTACAGGGGTTACAGTGCTGGGAGCTGCGTGGGGAAGGGATGGAGCTGCCCTCGGTTGGGAAATGTGGTCCCCGCTGCCCAGGGACACGCTGCTGCCCTGCGCTGGCAGCGGGAAGAGCCCAGCCCTGGATCAAGGAGGCTGAAATGCCATCGGGTGCAAGGAAAGGGGGAGCGAAAGGCAAAGGGGGAGGCAGCAGCAGAGCCACGGGGTGCTAGCCTGAGCAGCTTGGTGAGCACGCAAACGTTTTTACAAGGTGCTTGCCCTTGCCAGGGGTTTTGCCCCCCTGATTGTGGCGCAGAGCCACGCTGCCACGGCACGGCCGATCCTGAGCACGGACGGCAAACACGGGAAAGGTCACCGTGCTGCGGCCCTGCGAGCTCAGGCAAAGCTGTGTCAACAGGGAAAAGGTCTGAGCTGAGCCCAAATAAGACGTCGGGGCTGAGAACCACGCCTGCAGGCATTCGGGGAGGTTTCGTGCCCCAAACACACGGGACAAGGACCCGCGGAGAGGAGGGGACCCGGAGCGGGGCCGGAGGTGGCAGAGGACGGGCACTCCTGGCACGCACCAGGCACCACAGCTCAACGCCAGATTTTCATTCCCTGCTACAACTTCCTGCTCTGATTTTTGTTATTTTTAACATTGCTGCTGCAGTATAAATATCTACCGAGCAGGACGCTCGCCTGCGAAGCTGTGGGTCCGTGCTCCAGCTGGGGCAAACCTCATGGCTCGACTTCTCTGAGAGACGACCCAAAAAGCTGGAGGGGAGCCAGAGAAAGGGCTGACCCGTGGCGAAAGGCCGAGGGAATTAAATCCTCTGAGCCCTGTGGCTGCGGGGGCACCGGCAGGGCCGGAGGTGACGGCACTGTCCTGAGAGGGGGGGGGGGGATCAGCACCCCAAAAAGTGCCCCGTGTGCCGGGGGGAGCAGCCCGCAGAGGGAAAAGGGGGGCAGGAAACCTGTCCTAGCGGAAGGTTCCCCAAAGCAGGGGGAATTTCTGCCCCGAGCTGTTTACTTCCCATATTTCTGCACATTTCCCTCGTGGCTAATTGGGATTCAGACGCAATTAGCACGGCTGCCACTCACCAACCCAGCGCAGCGGCACCGGGACACCACCGGGCACGGGGGAGGCACCTGCGGGGGGACAAAGCCCTCCGGGACCAGGCAGGCTCCCACTGCCAAGCCAGGAGAAATGACCCTACCCAAACCCCTCTGCCCCCCAAAACTCCCTCGCCACGGGGAGATTCGGCCCCCAGCAGCTGCCTTTGACCACCTACCCCCCTCATCTCCATCCCTCCCATCGCTCAGACGCGCCTCTGAGCGCCGTCAGCTCCCCGTCCCTGATTAATCGCCCATAAAGGATAAGTGGAAACAGGCTGCTAGAAAGGGGGGGGTGGATCTTGATATTTAATTACCGCGGCTGCAGGGCTGGGCACGGAGGGCGGCTCTTTTGCTCCCCTCTGCAGGGTCCCTCCCCTCCTCCAGCCGCTCTCCCTGCCCTGTCCCCAGCCTGGGGATGGCTGTGGAGGGGCCGGGACCGCTGGGTGCCTCCCGTGGGACCTCGGAGCCTGCTCTTCCCTGTGACAACCTGAGCTTTTGGTGGGTGTTTTAAGGGTTAGCCCCAGCCCGAGGCTTGGCACGGGGCATCCTCATGGATTATTTATGGCTCCTGCTGTGTCTCTGCCCCGTTTGCAGCCCCCATCGCACCCAGAACTGCAGCGAGGACCAAAATACCCCACAAAAAAGGTCCAGACCCCTCGCACTGCTGTGGTTTTGCACCTGAAAAGGAGCTGGAGGAAAGGGGCCCTACAGCTGGCCTCATTTTTCCTCCAGGAAGGCTCACAACCAAATCAATCCCCCAGGCACTGGCAAGGACACACTCGGACCCTAACCCAGGAAAAGACCTCAAGGATAGGAGGATTTGGGGGCAGTTCGTGTCCCCCCACAGCACCCCCCAACCACACTGCATGTTTGTGGGGTGCTCACACCGAGAAAGCAGCCCTGGCCCCAGGGCACCACAAAAAATAAAAAATAATAAGGGGAAAAGGGGCCAGGGAAGGGGCGAGTGCCCCCCTGCCCCACTTCCCACGGGAGCCTCCGGGCCACGGGAACGGCGCTGCTGAGAAATTCGGGGGCCGGCTGCAGAGAGCGAGCTCGAAATTAAAAAGCTGCAGCTGCTCAGGGCAAAAACCTGGGTTCTCAGAGCCGCATCTCGCCCCTCCAGGGGTCAGAACCCCGCGGAGCGAGCTACGTGTCCGAATCAAAGGCGGCCGCGGTCGGAGCCATCCAAGCAACACAGGCGGGCAGACGGTCTGCAAACAAACAGGGCGAGCCAAAAAGCACCAGCGGAAGCGGCGGGGGGAAGGAATTCTCTGCGCTGGAAGGAGGTTGTGATCTGGGCAGGCCGGGGAAGGAATGCGGTGACGTTCGTCAAGCTAATAGATTAGATAAATTATTCATGGGTAATTTGTTTGCCCCGCTCTACGCATGGGAGAGACGCAGGGGAAGCAGCACCGAGGGCTGGGCAGGAGCTGGAGGCTCCAGAGCCCGAGGAAACCTGGGCTTTGGGTGGGGTGGGATGCTTGTGGAAAGCCTTGCTTGGTGCCTGGGGAGGGAGCAGCAGAGGAACAATGGGGGCTGGGGATGTCCCACAGGGAAACGTGCTCCGGCAGGGCCCACGCCTGCCCACGGGAGGCACGGCTCCATCGGGGCACGGGGCCACAGCGGGGACGTCCAGGGACAGCATCCTGCGTGCCCCGCTGCCTCATCCCTGCCCCCTGAGGCCACACCTGCTGTCCTCACCACCCCGCAGGCTGTCCCACACCATCCCCATCCTCACCCCGACACCCAGCCCTGGGAGCCCCCCAGATTTTAGCCGGGTGCAAGGCGCAAACAGGCACGGTGCAACGGGACACGGCAGCGCGCGGCTCTGGGTGAGCGCAGTGAAATAAAGGCAGCAAACCCCTGGCACCGGGGGCCAACCTCTGCCCACAGCCCCAGACAGGTTATTTCCAGAAAGCACAGCAAGTGGCCTCAGGTAAAGAAGGAGCAGCCCCTGGGTGTCTCTGCTGCTGCTGCCGCCCCCCTGCGCTGGGGGAAGGGGGCTGGGGGCCCTTCAACACGGAGAGCCCACCAGGTGGGGGTTTGCCAGCTGCCCTTTGCAGCTGCGAGGGCTGGAAATACCATCGGAGAGAGTTAAAATGGGGAAAAAAGAAAACACATGTGGCATTCGGGACTTGAGGGGCAGGCCTTCCTTCCCCCCAAAATCACAGCCTTCCCTTGGAGAGGGCGAGCAGAGAGTTGCTGCGGCACCTGCTGCCCCCCGGCTTTGTCCCTTTTTGGGCTCCCCCAGCCCACGGCAGCGGACCCAAAGCCTGGCCCATACAAGCAGTGATGCTATCTTCCAAGCACCTCCATGTGCTAAATCCTCCTCCGAAGCACCTCGCCGGGGCAGGGAGCCTCGAGCACGCCGTGACCCCGTGGGGAGCGCGCCCCGCGTGCCAGCGCCTTCCCGCGCCCCGGCCCCGCTCCCGGCCCCGTGTGAACGCGGCACGGCCGGCCTCTTCCCCTCTGGATAGCCGCTCCCAGGGAGCGATTTCCTCTGCATCGCCGTGACCCCGCTCCCCGGAGAGCCTCGGCTGTCCCTGGGATCCATTCTCAGGCTTATAAAAACCGCAGCCGGGGCCGGGGGCAGAGCGCGGGTGGCTTCGGGGACCAGAGTGGGATGGATGCGGAGCTTGTCCCACGCAGCCAGACCCCACAGCACCAAGGGATAACAGATGGGTGCTCGGCCGTTCCTACAAACCAGCCGTGCCCTTGGTAGGTCACCCGTGCAGAGCATGAACCCGTTCCCTGGGGTTATTGTTAGAAGCGAGCGAGAGGCTTAAATAAAAAGGCGAAGCGGCAGCACCGTGCGTGGGGACACGCTTCCCAGGTGCCTGGCCAAGGGGATGGGATGCACCAGGAGCGAGCCAGGACCAGCTCCGTCCCCGTCCCCACCCCACAGCCCCACAGAGACACCGCAGAGCCCCAGCCCAGGCTTTCCATCAGCTCCGCGGGGTTTTATGAGGCCCCGGGGACCGGGGAGGCTGTTACGTTAGCAAACCCCCGCCCGGGGAAATAGCAGGTGTTGAGGCACGGCCGCTGCCAAGCTCACATTATATAGACGTACGTAAATATTTTAAGAAGCAAAACACAAAATAGTGGGAGCAGCAGGAAGGTCGCGAGCCGTGGGACCGAAGCCAGCGAGCTGCCAATTACAAATCCTCGTCTCACGTCACCCGCTGGGGAGGATGCACTCCCCGCAGCACCCACGGGGCTGACACTGAGGCAGGACAGACCTGGGGGGCTTCCTGACCCCCCCGGGGCCCCCAACCCAGCAGGGAGCTGCTGGGGAAGGGACGGATCCACGGAGCCACTGGCAACCCTCAGCCCCTGGTGCCAGCCCCACAGGGACCCCTCAGGGACATCCCCGCCTCCGCCACCTCCCCAGGCACCCTGGGGGGCTCAGCACCACCCCTCCGTGCCCCCCCAGAGCCCTGCTCACCCCCCGGGAGGTGGCAGCGAGGCTGGCAGCCTCCTGGGTGGGGGTCTCCATCCCACATCTCCCCCTCCCCATAGGGGCAAGGGGCTCGTGGGATGGTTTCCCCCCGCTTTGGAGCCAGGAGATGCTGCCAGCACCGGCTGCTCCCCCCGGGGAGGACGAGGAGAGCCGGGGCTGGGGAAGAAGGGCGTGTGGGGAGGGAGCAGCAGGAGAAAGCCAGCACACTGCGAGCCTTCCCCACCCGCCCTCCCCTTCCTGGCTCCCTGCTCATGGCTTTTCTTGTGTCTCCAAGATAAATATTTCGGCTCTTTCCTCCTCGCAGCGCTCAGCAGCGCCGTGTGCTAGCGGCTCGGGCACCATCCTGCCCCGGTGCTGGGGCAGCAGCAGCCTCATCCTGCTCCCACTGCAGGCAGCGGTGACACCCAGGGGCACCAGCACGTGCGCAAGGTGCCGCCCTGCATTTTGCAATATCATAAAATAAATAACAAATAACACAAAAACGGGGCTGCGCACCGCCCCGTTATCTGCTCAGCAGCACCCGTTGGATGCCAAACCCAGCAGAAAGCCCTGCGGATCCCCCTCGGAGGGCAAAAAGCGGTGAGGAGAGGGGCCTGGATGGAGGTTGTGCAAGAACCTTCCCAGCCAAGCCCGGGCTGCTCGGTTTGGCCGGCGCCGTGCTTGGCCGTGCCGCCGGGGCTCGTGTTGCAGCGAGGCCGGGGCCGGGCTGCGGCTGCCAGCGCCCGAGCGCGGGTGAGCGGGGCCATAACGCGAAGCGACAGCGTTCACTTGGTAATGCGAAGTGACAGCGTTTACTTTCTGCCCGCCACAAACACACGTGCCTCCAGCCCCACAGCCCGCCCGGCGCCGGCCGTGCCGCTCCAGAGGCCCCCGGAGCCCCTCGCCGTGGAGGATGCTGAGCCCAAATCCTTGCTGGGGAAGCGAGGAGGGCATCATCCTGCCCAGCACTGAGATTTCCCCCGTGGGGAGCGAACCTCGGCACGCTTGGGAAATAGTTTTTTGGAGCAGCCCCCACACCGCCAGCTCCCTTCGCTCGCAGCTTTTGCTCGGGCACGTGTGTGGCACCGGGGCTGAGCGCGCTGCCAGCTGCTCCCCCGGCTGTCCCGGCAGCTGGAGCCATGGGAACACAGCAGAAATCACGAGAAAAGCGTAAAAAACAGAAGCCAGGCTCTCCATTCACACCACAGAGCCTGCCTGGAGGCGATGGGGATGCGCTCGGTTCGCCCAGACCCTCACCCAGCTCAAGGATCAGGGCGTGGGGGGAAAGCACCGAGGGGGAGGAAGGTCCCCACTGACACTCCTGGCCATATTTTTCCAACCCACTAACCCTCCTGTGCTGGCAGGCAGCCTCCAGGAGCTGCCATCAGCTCTGCCTCCTGCCCCCATCGCCACGGGGCTGGCTCTGGCTCCTCCGCCCCAGCTGCAGCGGGGCCGTGGGAGGTGGGAAGGAGGCAGCGAAAGGTAGCGAGCGCGGCACCGAGCCCGGCCAGAAATAACCTCCCGAGCCCGCCAGGTTTGGCTGCCTTTCCCCCACCTTCCTCCAGCGCATCCGGCAGCGTCCTGGATTTCTAACCTGGAAAAGGGAGCGAGGGGCTGGGAGGAGCAGCAGGGAGGGGAAGGGCACCGGGGCGAGCTGCAGGCAGCTCGGGGCAGGGCTCGTCCCCCGATGGTGCCCAAGGTTGCCAGCATGAAAATTCTGCCTCCCATTGCTTTTCCTGCACGTCTGAGGGCAAATCATCTTATCTGCACCTCCCACAGCCCCTCAGGGCTGCAAACCCTGAGGGCTCTGCAAACCCCAAGGTCCCTGCACGGCCACAGCTCGCCCCAGACGGGCTCCGGGCAAAAGCATCCCAGGAGCTGCGTGCTCCCAAACCCTCAGCAGGGCTGTATTAGTTCAGTCACGCAGCCCTATTGATTCAGGAGCATTAATTGGTCTTCACTGTTCAAATACCAGCCTCAATTAGAGCCACTTTTCCTTTTTTTTTTTTTTTTTTTTTCCCCTGGATCTCTCCCCTCATCTCCGTTAAATACCAGAATACCTCCACTGGCCTTGGGGAGAGTTGGTGTTAACTGTACATTTGTATCCAATTTACAGTAAGGCTCTTTGCAGCCTTAATGAGCATGCCTCTAAAGAAAAGGAGAGACACACGCACAAAAAAAATAAAGGACACCTACTGCAGGAGATGCTCGCTGCCAGGCTCGGTCACTGAGCGCCTGGGGGATCGCAGAGAGCCAGCTCCCACCCCGAGTGAGTCCCAGCTCCGGGCAGCACACAGCTGGAGCGATGAGGGACAGCACAGCCTCCCCAGAAAGCTGCCCCACAACCCCAGGCACGACCCCGTCCATGCCCCACATACCCCAAGGAGAAGTTAGGCTGCGTCCCGCTGCCCCAAAGCTCTGCAGCCCCGTGCTTCGCTCGCCTCGTGCCAGCCGGGAAGGCAGCGGCCCTTGAAGTTGCTCTAATTCTCATTATTTCCTTCTAGTGATTTCCTACCCGCGGCATCCCAAGCCAAAGCCCGGGAGACAAGGGCCAGGATTTCACATTTAATTAAGCCTCGCCGAGCTGGCTGCAGCCCTCCTTTGCGGCCAGCGCTGCCTCCGTCACCCCCAAACCCCTCAGCGGGGCCGGATGAGCTCGTGGAGACCCCAACCCTGCTCCTCCAGGCTCCTGCAAGCCACACCGATGGCCAAGGCTGGGGTACATCCCCTAGAGCACCACATCCTAGCCATGGCAAGAAGCCCAGCAGTTGAGTTTTACCCCCCTCCTTCCCCATTTTTCTTTATTATTTTTTTTTATTATTTTTACTGGCTGGCTGCTGGTTGAACAGAGCCTTGGGATTTCCAGCCCGGTGCCAAAAACACGCTGGGAATCGCGAGCTGATTCGTTAGGGCAGGGCCGGGGAGAGGCTGGCTGCACTCCCCAAGTTGTAGGGGGAAAATAAATGCGAAGATTTGTCAGATGCACAAATGCTGCAGCACGCCGGGAGGAGCGAGCCCGGGGGCAGACCCACGGCTACAGGTACGAGCAGCAGCTTCTCCACCAGACTCCGGCCCTGGACAAGGCCAGCGGCACGGACACCCCCCCGAGGCAGCCCCCCAGTGCCAACACTGCTGCTGCAGGAGATGAGATGGGGTGTGAGGATCCCAGAGCAGGCAGCCAGGGCAGCCCAGCCTCATGATGGGGTTCCTCGGGGATGGCACGGCCCCAGGACATCGCCTCGCCCCTTCCTTTGACCTTTTGTCGTGGCTTCCTGGCTGATTTTATTCTGAACTCTAAACCATCCAATGTCCGACCGCCCCTGGGGCACACGGTGAGATATTCGGTGAGACTTGGGGGCAAGGGAAGGGATTTCCCACCGGCATGGACCAGCACACCCCAGAGCCTTGACGGGTGGGCAGAAACACACCACAAGCACAGAAGCGGCCCTGCTGCCAGCCTAAGGTCCAGCAGAGCTCTTGGTGCAGATTTCCAACGTTTTTAAAGCCTGTCCATGACAGCACCAAGTTCCTGACCAAGACAGACCCACAGATCTGCAGGGGCAACCTGAACCACCCCACAGAGCCACCTGCACACCGGCCCCGGGCCATGGCCTCTGGCTCTTTTGCTCTCCAAAGTGCCCGCACAAGGTTGTTTTAAGGGCAAGTCTGTAAAACCAGGGAAAGAAGGGCTGCGTGTGCTTGCAAGAAGCACTTCAGCAGCTACAAACGAACCAGCTCCTAAATTTTCCAGCCTGTTAGTGGCAAATACCAGGAAAATGCTTAATGGGAAGCATCGCAGTGCGAGTGCTGCACCCGGCACCTGCTGCCGGGGCCCCACCGTGGGGTCGTGCAGCCCCATCCCACCCGGCCACGTGTTGGGGCCACAAACCCCCAGAGGATTTGTGCTGCCCAGGGAGGAGCAGCGCTGCCCAGCCTCTGCATCCCACTGGGAAAAACCCAAGGTGGGAGCCTGAGGAGGAGGAGGTGACCCTGGGGAAAACCAGCCTGCGGGCTGCCTGCGAAAATCCTGCTGCAACACCACCCTGCCCGCAGCAAGGCAGGTTTCCAGCCTCCATCCCACAGCACCTTTTCTTATTTTCCCCCGTTCAATGAGCCCATCAGATAACTAATTCTAATGATTTCCACCCCCCAGACCTGCAGCCCTCATGACAAACCCCCAAGCGCCGTGCTCCTGCCCTGTCCCCACCAAACCCCGCTCCCTCCCCGTGCCGGGGGTCTCCTCGCCATCCCAAATCCCCTTTGGGATTTCAGCCACGCAGCCCCCGGGCACGGCCCTGCCCGCAGCAGGGTCATGTAGGGATAAGCCCCGGCACCTTCCCTGAGCGGAGATGTACCGGGGTGATGCTAAAAACCCTCCCGTTTCCATGGGTACGTGAGGCACATGTTGCTATGTGATGTGCGGCCCGTCACCAAGGCGACGGCGGGATGTCACCGCGCGGGGCTTATTAGTTGCCATGGCTATTAAAAGGCGCTTGTCCTCTGGGGACCCCCAAGGACCAGGGCCACCGGCTTCCCCCAGGAGGCCACGGAGGTGCCAGGTGCCCGACGGGTCCCCAGATCCCCCGAGGATGCAGTGATGGGCGGCTGCCCGCTGGGATGGAGGAGCCCGGCCCCACAGCCCCTGGGGAGCCTCCCCCTACCCGAGCAGGGCGCACAGCAATAGGGGTTTGTTGGCCATGGTGCAACTGGAGACCCCAAAACCCAGGGAGCAAGGCGAGCCCACAGATGCAGCCCTGCCCTTAGCACAGCACCGCTTTGGAGATGGATCCGGCCCCAAACCCGGCATCACCAGGCAGAAACGCATCCCCCACGGCACCTCAGGATAAACACAAGCGCCTCCTGCACCCCAAGGATATAACCCACAACACAGTGAGACCCCTGCCACCCAATGCAGGACTCCCCCAGGTGATGGGGGACCCACTCTTTGCTCCCAGGGACAGTATTCCTGGCAATGAACCCCTGGGGACCGGTCCGATGGCCCCAGGACCCCTCTCCCTCCGCTCACAAACCCCTTCCCAACAAGCTCAAAGTGAGTTTTCTTTTTCTTTTTTTTTTTTGTGGCCATATAAACCCCCAGGAAAAATACTTATATCCTTTATTAAATAAATTAAAGCCGTTATTTTCTCGTCATCTCGTTAGGTTTTCCAGGAAGGATATAATTTTTTTTTATTTAACTCCACTGGACAAAAAAAAAAAAAAAAAAAAAAAAAAAAACACGATAAAAAAACCTATAGGAAGGTATATTACCCTGTAGTGGAAAATTAGATTCCTCCTACACAATACTATAGGATGATTTAAATATAATATATAGGAATATAACATGTTATTAAGTTGTATAGTATCTTTCTAGAAAGACCTCCAGTATAGGACTCTCAAAATTACTCCCCAAACCTATTACGTTTCAATCTAGCCCAGCTGACTCCCTTTCCATTCCTTTCTGCGAGGCTTTTCCTGAAAGGTTAGGGTTTTCATCGCGCCTCCGAGCTCTGCCACCACCTCGCTGTGCTCCTTGGGGCACAGCAAACCCCAGCAGAAAACCCCAAAGCAGCCCCAGGATGGACAGACGGACGGACAGCGGGGTGGACGCGGCACTGCTCCCCCCGACAGCCAGGAGAACACACGAGGGGCAGGGGGGGCACAGCTCACTGTAGTCCCCTGCTTGATGCAATTCTGCGTCTCCCCGTGACCGAGTGCCCCTGTTCCTGCTCCCTGCCCCACACGCTGGGGGTTCAAACAGTTCCCGGGCACGTGCCCGCGCCCGTCCTCTCCCCCTCTGCAAAATCAGACGGGTTGGGGAGGGAAGTTGCCTCTAGCTGTTGCCATAGAGACTCTGCGGCTCAGCGCGGAAAACCCAAATCTTGTCAAAAAATGGCAGAATTTAAGATTTTAATGGGAGAGAACACACAGGAGGCCACGAGCAGCAGCTCACATCCTCGCCTCAACAGTTTTTGCCTTCAGCCGTGGTTGCCCCGTGCCCAGCAGCGAGCACAAGAGCCTGAGGGGCGAAAGCCATGGGAAGAAAATCAGGGGGAAAGGCAAATCCCAGAAAAGCCCCAGCCCAGAGAGGGCTGGCAGCACACCACCACGGATGTGAGCTCTGCCTGGGGATGCCGGCCCCTCAGCAAGGTCCTGGCTCGAAGAAAAAGGGGGAAAAAAAAAAAGAGGGAGAAAAGTTCAAACGGGCCCCGGAGAGGCATGCGGCTCGCTGGTGTTTTCTCTCGCCGCTCGTGGCCGGGCGGAGCTGGGGAACAAGAGCCCTGCGCCAAGCTGCCTGCGCTCCGCCGCCTTCATCCGCTGCCAGAGCAACACAAAACCCAGCACCACGAGCGAGGCGAAATATTTCCCGGAACCTCCGCTGCTTAGCCCACAGGCTTCACCTCTCAGCCAGTTCAGCCAGCAACAAAAAAAAAAAATAAAATAAATACAAATAACGGAGCGAAACCCCAGCAAAACCCAATTCTTGGCCACGAGCGCTGGCTGGGAGCGCCTCGCCATCGCTCCTCACTGCCACATCCTCCCCGCTCCCTCCTGCCCTGGCTTCCACCCTGACCGCAGAGCGGGATAACTCACTGCCCTGGCATCCCTGGCACCCGGCTAAGACAAACACCGCAGGCTGCAGGGCCCGGAGCATCCCCATTTCCACTTCAAATTTGTGGTGGATGCAGTGACCCCCTCGGGGACAGGGCAGTGGTTTCGCAGGGTGGCCCCCGCGAGGCGCAGGGGATGAGCGGAGCCGTGGTGCTGAGGGGAAGGCGGCGGCGCCAAGGGGGTGTTGTGTTTCGGGGCTAGGAAGGTGAAGCCTGAGGGATACCAAAACAAGGGACTTCAAAAAGGAGCAGTGTTGGCTCGGGGAATATTGTTGTATGAGCTCAGCCGCTTCAGACGGATGGAAAAAATCACGCAGAAGCCTCGGCAGGAGGATGCGGCGCACGGGGGCCGAGCACGGTGCACGAGCACGGGGTGGCCGCTGCCACCGGCCCTGCTGGACACGGACCCAGGGGTAGGGGGGACACAGGGACCCTATTTTGTGCACACTGAGGTGCCACCAGCATGAAGATCCTCGTGCTTTCTGCTAATCCCAGCCCCCCTTGGATGCGCCCACCCCGCCAGCAGCTCCCCGCGTGGCCCAGAGCCAGAGGCAGGACCTGGGCCGGTCAGGATGGTGCTGGGCAGAGGGCGCAGACGGGGACCTACAGCCGGGTTCCTGCAGCACCCGATGAGCTTTGGGAGCGAGGTGGCTTGGGCCTGAAGGTCACTGGAAGAGGAATTTCACAACTCCTCTCTGCACCTCTGCATTTATTCCACATTGCCATGCCCTGCTCAGCACACAGTGGGTACGCACACGCTCACATGCCTTCACACTGGGGTGTCCCATACCCTCCCCTGCCTCCCCAGGCCAATCCTGGGCACAATTTTAGCTCTCCACATCCAGAGCAAGACCTTTGCCCCCAGGACCTCTCTCTCTGGCTGCCCCCAGCCCCCTTTTGCTCAGCAGCAGGGCAGCCGGCCACCCACAGGCACAGCCCAGCACGTGCATCACCTCAAGATGCAGCCTCGGGGCGCAGGGTAGCGCCTCCAGTCCCTAAATAAAGCCTTAAAAAATCACTCCAGATAGGATTCACCGAGCGCAGGGAAAGCCTCGGGGCTGCTCCATGCCTGGCACCGAGCCCTGCCCGCCCCGGTCCCCTCCTCAGCGCGCTCTCCACGGCCGCCCCATCCCCCTGAGCAGCTCCCTCGCCTGCTTTCTCTCGCCGTGCCTGTGTGTGGGTGTATTTGGAAACGAGATCTTTCCAGCTGAACTGCAAAATGAAACGCAGAGATCACAACTCCTCGAATAGCTTCATCGCACACACACACACACCAACCTGCAGCCTGCCCCCATGGGAAACCAAGGCAATAGTAAAACTGCGAGGTGGGAAGTCGAGGTGTGGGGAAGGTAAAAGGAGGGGTTTGGGGAGGGGAGGAGGCGCAGAACGGTGTTTTCAGAGCATCCTTTTTGTCACAAAAGGGAATTCGCGGCCGGATTTGCAGCTTGACCACGACCTGCCCAGCCCTCCGAGCTCCTGGAAGGGAGACAACCCAGCTCCACGGGGCTGCGAGAAAGGAGAGAACAAAACAGAGCAAAAAGCCAAGCCCAGAGCCCAGCTGCGAGATTTGAATGTCCGCTGCTGGAGGAGACAAATCCCAGTTACCGAGACGAGGGAGGGCAGCGTCCCCACCCCTGCCATGGGTGCCCACGCTGGTGCTGGGCTCCTCAGCTGGTTCCCAGTCTGGTACCGGGCAGGATTCCCCCAGGCCAGCCAGAGGAGGAGGTTTCCAAAGGGACGTGCCCCTGCAGGATGGGGCGAGCAGCTGGGAGAAGGAAATGCCCCTTCCCCTTCCTTGTGCACAGGGGAAGCGGGCAGCAGTGCCCACCCCAGCACCCACAGCACAACAAGGTTTGGTGTTACACCCCCTGGGACACCTGAACCAGGGAAGCTTTTGCTCTTCTGCACAGATCTGTGGGTTCGTGCCCCCTTGGGAAGGGCAGCAGGGCTGTCTGAGACCCCCAGCCTGCCTCACCGAGGCATCCCCAGCCCATCAACAACTGCCCAAAGCAGGCAAAAGCTCGGGGAATGGCTGGAAGCACGAGGAAAGGGGCTGCAGCTGGAATCAAGGCAGTCTCAGGACCGAGGGGCTTCACACACCCCGCTCGCTCCCCCGAGCCCGAGCCGCCCCCAGCCCCGAGCTGTCGGTGGGGTCAGGCAGAAACGCGATTTACGCGAGGCGCAGGCCCTCAAGATTTATGACATTGGCTCGTGGTGCAGCACAAACACGTTCACATCTGCGAGCGGCCGGGTCCTCTGTCAGAGGAATTAGGAGCCGTGACCCCAGAAGTCGCAGCGAGTCTCTAAAGGAGCATCAGAGACAGACCTGCGCCATGACCCCGGCAGATTGCGGTCTCGGGGGCATATCCTGAGACGTATTTATGCTCCTCCAAAGCCAGATAAGTCAATAAGCACATACAGTAGCAGTTACAAGTCAGATATTAATTTAATTCCTCTCCTCCCTGCCTGCCCAAATAAGCATTAATTCAGCGGAGCACGAGGGCCCCGCTATTCATCATCCTTACCGGGCTCTCTCTTCTCTCCAGTTAAGGTAGCGTTGCTGCAGCCAGCCTGCCGGGAGAGGAAGGCTCCCAAAATTCAAGACACCCCCAAAACCAAGGCACCCTACACCTGCACCGCCGAGCCAGGTGCCGCCAGCCCGACCAGACCTGGGTTTTTCAGGCTGTCCCTGGGTAAGGCTGAAGGGGAGGCTGGTTACAGCACGGCACATCGACTGCGTTTCAAAGCCTCGTTCAGGGCTCAGCAGAGGGAACATTTGCTTCCTACGGCCCCTGGGGTGGGGAGGGAGCCAAAATGCTCCCCCCCAGGAGCCCGGTCTCAGCCCAGTGCTGCCAACGAGCCCCGTTCCCGATTAACATCTCGGCTTGCATAGCGTGGCTGTCAGCTTAACGCCAAATAAATATTTTGGCACCGGGAGCCACAGGCGTGGGGGCGAACCCTGCCCTGCAGAAGGGAGCTGTGTCCTCGCAAGGGGTTAACGATCGCTTCCTAATTGAATTAACAAATCATTAACAAGTCCTATCCGCCATCTGGGCAGGGGAGGGCTCTGCCTTGGGCTGCTGCTGTGGCCGCCAGCCCCTTGGAGACCGTCAGTACCAGGCAGGAGAAGCTCCAAACCCGGCCTGTGTCGGTTCTGAAGCCCAGAAAATCCCAGGGGGGGCACAAAGCGCAGGGATGGGCGGGTGGGTGAAGCCCCCTCCAGCCCCAAACACTCATCAGGAGCATCCCGAGGCAGGTTCAGAGGATGCACCGGGGGAAAAATCTCTTGGAAGAGACCCAAATGAGAGCGAAGTCTAAGGCTGCTTTGCTACTGGAACCCTGCGAGCGTGGGGCTGGAGCGTGGATTACAGCAAATAAATCCCCTTTTCTTTCTGAGCTCGTCCCTGCCAAGTTCCCAGCTCCCTCCCATCACCTGCCCGATGGGCTTCAGCATTTGGGTTTGATTTTGTGCTGCCCCCCAGGGGGACACCCCACATCCCTTGGATAAATTTCCAGGGCACGCATCCCAGCCGAGGGAGAACCGAGGAGGGCGAGAGCAACGGATGCACCCCCAAAACCACCCCCAGCCCTTCCTCCTGGGAGGCGCATGAAAAATTCCAACAAAACCACGCTCCAGACGCCGGGGCCAAGCCGAGCCCCATCCACTTGTGGCTGCAGGGTGCCCCCGGGACGTTCGGTGGCTGCGTCCCCACATGTGGGTGTCCCCACAGCCCCGCTCGTGCTGGGGGCAGCGACCAGCACCACGCCACCGCGGGCAGAGAGCGAGCCCGAAACTTTCTCTCGGCCAAATAGTCAGGGTGAAAAATGTGCTTTTTTTTTTTTTTCCATCCGCTCAAAGCCTCTTTGCCGAGGCTTTGGTAGGAAGCAGATGTGAAAGCATCCCAAAGCACGATCAATTGTTACTCACTCGGTTATATAAAACCATGAGAATTTCCTCCTCTTTTTTTTTTTTTTATTTTTTTTATTTTTATTATTTTTCTTCGCGCCAGGCCGGATTCCTGGCTGAGAGGCCGAGGCTCGCGAGCGCAGCCAAGCCAGGTTGGGGGAAACCTCCGCGTGCATCACCAACCAAAGGGAAAAAAAAAAAAAAAAAAAAAATCCCCATCTAGGTCGCTCAGCGGAAAGCCAAGGCGCTCCGCAGCCTCCGCCAGGGGAAGAAAAAGCCACACTCTGGCCCCGGAACAAACCCAGAAACACTCAGGCCTCCTAATTAACTAGAAAATTTCAAGCCCTCCAAACCACAGCAAGGCTTCAAAGCCCTCCCAGCCCGGCTGTGGATGCTCCTTCCCCGGGTCCCCGTGCACGGGACGGGGGCTGAGGCTGCCCAGGGAAAGCGACTGCGGGATCCGCGCACAAAGCCAGCGTGGGGGCTCCTTTGGGCCAGAGGTTTTTCCTCTCTCCCTCCCAGCAAAACACAGTAAAAATGGAGAGCTAAGAGAGACCCGGGTTCGAGAAGCCCAGGCAAAGAAAAGCCTGATCTTTTCTGCGAGGAAATAAATAAAATTAAAAAAAAAAAAAAGCAAAGAGTTTAAAGGAAAAATGGGAGAGAGGCATTTTTTCAGCCCGGTGCCAAAACATCTGCAGGGGGTGCGCGGGGCGGCGGGGGGAGAAGAAAGCAGAAAATTTTGTATGCATCATAAAATCCTGGGCATTTCTCGAGCTACTCCAACACCACCCAGTGCTACCGAACCGGGGGGAGCACAAAAGGATGGACTCAAGGGCAGCAAGCGGCCGAGGGGTGCCACCAGCATGTGGGGGGAGCCCTGGCGATGAGAGGTGCCCGGGGGGGTCTGGCCCCAGGGGTCCAAGCCCCAGGAGATGCAGGAGGCTGGGGAGAGCCACCCCCTCCCCAAATTAAAAGCAGGCTGGGGGCATCTCCTCGCTGCTTCTCGCAGGAATCCTCCTCCTGGATTTCCTGCCGGGGGGGGCTCGGAGACGCGGCAGCCCCCGGTCCCCCCCCTGGGGAAGCCGGGTCCTGGGGCTGGGATGACATAACCAGCATGGGCTCAGCCCTTTGTCTGCGCGCCGAGAGGGAGGGAGGGAGGGAGAGAAAGAAAGGAAGAAAGAAAGAAAAGAAAAACTTCTGGAAGTCATTACAATTCCTCTGCTCCAGTCTCCTTTTTGGCAGACGGCTCCCTCAGCCCTCCTCCTCCCCCCCCCCCCGCCCCCCCCAGCCCGGCTCAAAATGCCAGCCTATGATTTTTAAATGAGAAAAAGCTGCCCCGTGCTCCAGCGCTTGGATAAACTCCTACACAAACTTCCAGATGTGACACAACAGCCTTGGGAGAGGGAATTCGCCGAAGAGAATCTCCCTTCGAAAACACACCCGCGGAGCAGCCAACGGAGGGAGCGGCGGCTCCCGGCGCTGGATGGATGCAGAGATGGAGGCAGTAGGATTGGGATCTGTGTGTTAGGATTGGGATCGGTGTGTTACCGAGATTAGGATCGGTGTGTTACCGAGATTAGGATCAAGCAGCTCCTGGCTTTGCTCGGGAGGCAGCAGCGAGGGGGCTGCCGGCCGCCGCGCCGAGCCCAAATTCGCTCCCGCAGGGCTCCGGGCGGCGGGGAAGAGGCTTCAGAGTTATTTGTCCCTTGGGAAAGGAGGAATAAAAGGGGAAAAAAAAAAAAAAAAAAAAGGAAAAAGACACCACGCTCGTGCTGCCCTTGCTAGAAGGCAGTGAGTCCTGCTTTTTCTCCTGATATCACTGCATGGGAGGCAGAGCAGCCCATCCCCAGCCAGCTGTGCCCCATCCCAATTCCCCTTGTCCCCACGGGCAGGGAGGGGATGTGAGGACCCCCACAGCCCCCCCCACAGCCTTCAGTTCCCTGTGAGCTGCAGGGAATGGGGTTTCTGCATCCCCCGTGAGCAGGAGGCGCTCAGCGGTGACCTGGTACCTGCAGGAGAGGAGAAAAGCGAGCACCAGGACTGAGCACGGGTCGGGTGAAGCCACTGAATTCCTCCTTGGTGGGTTTTTAAAACAAACAAAAAAAAGAGAAATCTTTCAGTTTCAACGTCCCAAAACAAAGCACCTCGGTTCACTGCACCCAGAAGTGACCTGGTCCTCAAATCTACCAACAATCAAAGAGCACTAACACGCTCCCCCCTTAAAACACACCCTTTGGATAAAAAAAAAACAACCACTTTTAAACGTGCTACAGCTGAGCCCTTCGAGCAGCAGCACCCAGCCCGAGAAGGGGACAAGGACCTCGTGTGCCCCTGTGGCACGGAGCACATCCAGCTGGGGAAGCCCAAACCACAGCAGAGCTCGATGGGCTCGCGCCCCGTCCCACCACGCTCCGGCACGTGGGACACACGGACATGGGCATGGAGCAGGGAGCTCAGCCCCAGCCGGCCCCACACAGCCCTCAGCCATAAAATAAATTTAAAACCTAAGGTCCAGAGGCCGTGAGCTCTGCCCCAGGAGGATGAGACGGGGCCGTGCCAGGCATCCTGCGGGGCAGCAGCTCGGTACAGCCAAACCGCTCCGTGCGCAGCCACCGGGAAGAGGCAGGTTGGAGCACCACGGCCGAGATCACAGGCCCTCCAGTAACGCTGTTATTTTCCTGTTCAGAGCTCTTGACGCCACGCAGCAGCATCCTCCCCACTTTCTCCAGCCCTGCTCTTCAATCACCGCGCAGCTCTCGAGCCCTAGCCTCGTTTCTTGCCTCTGATCAGAGGAGCAGGCTGGCACAGCCCCTGCTGCAGCCTTTCATCCTCCCAACCTTCGTGGAGCTTTTATTCTACAAGGGAAAGTCAAGTATAACCAGCTTCCCTCCTCCTTTCCCCCGGGGACACCCGTTCCTCCCTTCCCACCAGCCCAGCCTTCCCCAGCCCCGATGCCCCCAGCCCCAGCTCAGTGACCCTGCAGCACGTCCCCATCGCCTCCCTCCCCTTTGGGGGCCTGGCCCCAACCAGGTTTTCCTTCAAAGACCACCATGGGGTGGAGGGGAAGGAGAGCTTTGCAAGACCGAGAGTTTTAAGGTTAAAAACCCAACGTTTCAGGCCCTGGAGCATTCAGTTTCTGGATCAGGACAAACTCCGCGACCTCTTTCTAGCCCTGAGGGAGCAGAACGAGAGCCCAGCACAGGTTTCCCCCATCCCCGCTCCAGACCAAGGGAAAAACAGCCTCAAACAGAGGATGCTTTGAGCTGGAACAGGGTAGAAGAGCCTAACAAATCGTCTCAGCAGGACCTGGCATCCCTGCTGACACCCAGCCCATCAACCTGCGCCCTGCCTCGGCCATCACGGTCACATAACCTGCCTGGAGGGATACAGAGCAGCGTCCCAGTGGCATGGGGATGTGACAAGCCCTGGGGACACAGCCAGCCTCGGGGACACCAGCTGTCCTTCCCAGGGCAGCGACAGGGCTCTGGGTGCAGCAGCAGCTCCAGCACCCGCTGCCAACACCCGCAGCACCCATCCTGCCCGCAGGGACCACCACGGAGGGCAGGGGGACGTCGGGGAGCAGGCAGGAGGTGGATATTCACACAGCCTCACCCAGGGAGAGGCAAAAACGAGATGAGAGCACGGAAGAAGCCCCCGAGAGCCCCTCCATCGGCTGCCAAAGGCAGCGGGCAGGGAGGGCTCCTGCCAGCCACGTGGCCGGGCACTGTCACTCCTCCCCGAGCAGCTGGTGGCAGCAAGGACTTTCCGAGGAGGTGATTATAGGTTTGTGGCACCAGGGCACGATTCCTAGGAGATTATGGCACAGGAAGAGTCACTTTTTCACTTTTCTGGCCCACCACAATAAGCAAGATAAAAGTGTAACATCTAAAAAAGCAAAGGGCTGCGGAGAGCCAAACCCACGAGCAAGACCGCTCTGGTTAACCTGGTTAAAGACCACATTTTCTTTGCTTTTTCTAAATAAGCTCCCCCAGCTGTGGGTCAGCGGCCCAGAAAACAACTAGCAGCTCACAGCCACCCGACCCGCAGCCCTGCAGCATCGCTCCCAGCAGTTCGATTTCCCTGTTGGAAGCGGGAGAGGAGGAAAACGCCAGCCCCCAGGGCTGTGCCCAGCGCTCAGCCCTGTGCACAGCAGGGTGTGCAGGTGCCCAGGGGAGGCTTTGACGGTAACGCTCCTCTCCCAGGGATGAAAGCAATCCCACTCGTAGCCACAGAGGACAAGATGCATTTTAAGCCATCACTGGAGGGAGCGGGGTGGAGGGGATTTTACCCAAACCAGCTGAAAACCTTCAGGTGTCGACACCTGCTTCAAAACAACACCACCGGGGAGAAGCGGGGGTTTGAAAAAAAAAAGTCCATAAATCAGCTGTCACAAATTGCATTATCCACCGAAGGCAACGAGAGCACCCGGACTCGCAGTTAATATCCCTCCCCCAAACAGAACGCTTCACAAAGTTTCGAGATTTCCTAAGATGCTGAAATAAACGCAGCCTCGGATGGCTTGGCTGGTGTGAGAGAGGTCTGGGGGGAACTGCAGGGAGCATTCATGACTGGGAAGAGAAATCTTGCTTTTCTTCCCCTCCTGGGGGACATTTTAGGAAAGGAGGCAGACTGTTTATCGGATGAATTACCGCCGAAGCTTAACTAAAACAATACCCACAGCTCCCGCAGCCCCTCGCCCGGGCACACCGACCTCAGCCCCGACGGATTTACTCCCGGTTTGTGTGAACTGGGAGCTCTCGCCCAGCACATGCTGGCCCTCCGTGCCGTGTAACATGTCCTCCCTGCTGCCGCACAGCCTCTCCCACTCCAGATGTGGGGTTTCTGCCCGCCCGTGCTCGGCTCTGGCTTTTGCACGGCCCCGGGAAGGTCCCGCTCACCCCGGGCACGGGCTGCTCGCGGGCACCATCCCCTGCTGGAAGCCACATCGCCTCCTTTTATCCCCCCGTAGGATTTTTGTTCCTGCAGATAACACACCGGAGCTGGAGTTCGGGGATGGCAAACCAGGCGCGATGCGAGGAGCCGTGCGCTGGGTGCGACTCAACTCCGAGGGAGGCTTTCAAGGCATCGAGACTGCAGCAAGAAGTGGCTTTTCTATTGTCTTTTCCCCCCCACACTCCTTCTCTTTTGAAAGCTTAAACTTGACTAAAGCGGCTTGGACACGGAACCTGTGCAGAGCAGACGGGGAGTTTGGAGGAGACCAGGAGCTTGTGTGGGGTCACGGCTCACCCCGGGACCCGGCCAATGGGCACCCCATGGGACCCCGCTCCCCCCTGCCTTTTGCCTGGACCCCACCGAGCCAGGAGCATCCCCTGGGCCACGGCAGCTCGGGAGGGTTTGGGGAGAGCGGGCCCTCCAGCCGGCCCCATACACCGTGAATTATTTAGGGACCCTGCAGGCGAGCAGCGAACCAGCCCCTCTCCATCCCCCTGCACCACCGCCTCGCCTCCCCCCCTGGCTTCATTAAAACCCCCAGGGAAGGGAGCGGGTAGCCTAAAACGGGTGAGAAACGGGGTCAGGGAGAAAGGGGGGTTCTGCAAATGGGGGGGGCTATGGGGTTTGGGGTCTTTCGGTGTGCCGTGGAGAGCAGGAGAGGAGCAGGAGGAGGGGGCTCCCGCTGCCCCTGCCCCCGTTCCCCCATTCCCCATCCCCGGGGGAGCTCGGGGATTTGGGGGGGGGGGGGGGCACAGCGGAGGGGACCCCCCCAAACGGGACGGAGCGAGATGCACCCCCTGCAACAACCCAGCAAACTTCCCGAGAGGGCACCGGGGTTGGGGGGGGGGGGGGGGGGGGCGAGACGGCTCCATCCCCTCCTAAAAATCCCAGCCGAGGGAGAGGGGGGGGTGGGCAAAAAAAAAAAAAAAGGGGGTGCGGGCCAAAAAGGGAAGGAAGGGGGGGGGTGCTGGCTTACCTCGCCGCCGGCACCTGCAAAGGATACGGGTTACAGACCAGGCGGAGGCACCAGCTCCGGGGCCGGCTGTCCTGGCTCAGGTAGAAGAAGACGACGGGGGCCAGAGCCGGGTAGGGCAGCGCCTCCGCCTCCGAGCCGCCGCCGCCGCTGCCGCCCCCCCCGACCCCGACCCCGACCCCTTCCCCGACCCCAGCCCCCTGCCCCTGCCGCCCCCCGGCCCCGGACAGGTCGTTGAGACGGATGAAAGTCTTGGTTTTGCCCGGCTCCGGTTCCTCGGTGACCGCTCGCTCTCCAGCCTCGTCCATCCTCCGGCCGCGACCCCCCCCCCGGGGGAAGGGGGGAGCCGGGGAAAGCCGAGGATGGGGAGGAAACCTAAAGGGGGGAGCCCATCGCGCCGGGGCCGGGGGGCTTCAGCTCCGGGGCTGCATGGCTGGGGGAGCCGGGGCCGGGCCCCCCTCGCCCTGCCCTGCCGGCTGCGGGCTCCGTAGCTCCTCCTCGCCGTGCCTCCGGGGGGGCCCGAGCCGCGGGAGGGGAGGCGGCGAGCTCTGCCCCCCCCCCTCCCCTCCACCACCACCACCTCCTCCTCCTCCTCCTTTTCTCCTTTTTCCCCTTCTCCCCTTCCAGTAGCCGGGGTTGAGCCCCCGGGGGAGGCTCCCGAAGGGCTCCGGCGGCCCCCCCCGCGCCCCCACCAGCGGCCCCCCGGGGGGGTGCAGCCGCCGAGGATGCTCGGGCGGGCGGCGAGCGGAGCGCTGGGCACCGCTGGAGCCCTCACTCCAACTTCAAGTCCCGGCTCCTCCTCCCCCCCCCAGCCAATAGGGCCCCCCCCCCGGCCCCTCCGAGCCCCCCCATTGGACGCCGAGGCCGTCAATCAGGGCTGCACAGCTGGACGGGCAGCGCCCCCCCCCCCCCCCTTTACCATCTCCATCCCTCCCCGGCGCGGATGGACGGGGCGCACAGGGCGCGCTGGGGGGGGTGGGGGGGACGTGGGGGGAAAATGAGGGTCCTGCCCCCCCCCAGCACCACCGTGGGAGGCCGGGACCCCCGTGCTGGAGGCCGTGGGGCTGCTGGCAGCGGGGGCTGCCCCCCCCCGGTGCGAGGCATGCACGGTTTGCAACCCCCGGGGGGGCCATGGAGGGGTCACCGCCGTGCCCATCACCACCGGGATGGCCTCTGGGGGGGGGGGGGCTGCCGGCGCTGTGCCCCCACCGGCACCGCCCCACATCCAACCCCGCTCCCTCAGACCCCCCCAGAGCACAGCAGGGACCCCCAACTCCGGGGCAGAGCCACCCCCGACGGGCACAGCCCCCGGCTCCGGCTCATGGGGGGGGGGGGGGGGGAGTTCCAGCCCCGCCGCCCCCGGTCCCCCCGCTCTGAGGACGCTCCCGGAGCTCCCTCTGCCGGTGCGACACCGCCCGCTGCGGGAGCCGGCCCCGACGGCGGGCACCGAGCCTCGAGCAGCCCCCGGGGAGCGGTGCCGGTGAGGGTGGGGGTGAGAAATCGCCCCCCAGGCTGAGCCCAGGCTCCGGTTCCTAAAGCTGAAGACACCTGGAAATAGGTGGAAAGTTCAAGGAGAGCTTTCTCGCCCTCCCCACCGTCACCTCGCCCCACGTCGCGCCACCACGAGCGTCCCCCGGCTGGCCCCAGCCACCCCAAAGAGCGAGGGGAAGATGCTCGTCCGACCCCAAATGCCTTCTGCTGGCCTAGGAGCGTGCTTGATCCTGGATTCGCAGCCCCTGCTGCCCGGCCCGAGACAAATCACGTTTGTTGGCAAAACTTCAAGGGCCAACAAACGCAGCCAGGCTGTGCTGCAGAACCGCAAGACGGCGTTTGGGGAGGGGAGATGGAAACCCCACAGCACCAGGATGGTCCCCAGCAAGCCTGGGGGGACGCAACGTGGCAGCACACGGCCTGTGTGACACCGGCCAAGCAGAGAACCCGTGGCACAGGCGGTAAGGAAGAGGATTCCCATCCATTTCCCAAGTTTCTGAGCAGTTCACCCCTCCGGACACTGCTGTGCGCACCCACGGGGAGGGCGCAGCTCAGCCAGCTTTGGCCTCTCCCCACACCTACCACAGCATCCAGGACACGCAGACACCACAGAGCACCCCCAGCACATCCTCACGCTGTAGGGGAGACATCAATCACACCCCAGGAGCCCCCCAGGCCACGCAGAAGGATGTCCCAGCACACCCTAACCAAGCACAAAGGGTGACATAGGGCAACCCATGGGTCCCACCGCACCCTAACCAAGCACAAGGGGTGACACGGGGCCACCCATGGGTCCCACCTCGCCATACCCATCTCCCAGCACTACAAGGGGTGGGACAGCAGGGGGGAGCCCAGCGGGGGTCCTGCCGCCACCCCTCGCAGAGCACAGGGGGGAGCAGCAGCAGCAGCTCGGCTGCGGCGCACAGCGAGGGCCACAGACGCATTTGCATGTGCAAGGTGCAACGTGAGATCAAGCAATTTCCTCGCTACATATGTACAGCCCGGCCACAGCTGCTTTTGATCCGCTTCTCTTTGTGTCCTGATAATGTACAGAGAGCCTTTGTGTGGCGTTCTGTTTATTTAAATGGATTGGGAGCAAACATTTTTTTTTTAAAAAGCCGAAGCTTTGAGCCTCTAAGTGGGTTACCAGATTATATGCTGTCTCCATTTTAATTACATTTGGCTCGTTTTGTTTATTGCGTACGTTTTCAAGAATTATGCTCGTTGCGAGAGCTGGAAACATCTTGCTTTCGGAGGTACCTGCCCTATAAAGGGATCCAACATCACACAGGAGAGCCCACGCAAACTTTCCCATTGCAAAGAGCGCTCTCCTTCCAACTAGGATGGAAAAAGAAGGGCTCCACGGGGCTGTACATCCTCAGAGCTTGAAAGGAAGCCTCTGAACGTCAGGAGGATGAAGCCAGGGGGATTTGGGCATCCGCGTGCTGCAGCAAACAGAGGCGCTGAAGGGCAGGGGTGCTTGCTGCTCCCCCCACACCCCATCCCCATGGGTACAGGATAGCGCCCCAGCACAAGGCATCTCCCCCAGGAGCCTTTCTCACCCCCCCTCACTTTGAACCAGGAATTTGCCCCCCACAAACCCACGAGGGGTTCGGCTTCGAGGCAGAAGTGGAGCAAGCGATCAGGGGGAGGGCAGGCGGCTGCGGCCCAGAGCCCTGCCAGAAGGGTTGGAAAGCAGCAGCAGCGACCCCGGAGAGCAGAGACGTGCGTTCAGGGATTTGGGATGTAAATGAGAAGAAGAAGTTTCAATACAGCCTAAGAAACTAATGAGGTCACATTCGCCTCACACGCGCCGCCCTGGCCTCCTAATTAGACCGAAGATAGCACAGGGGAGAGGGATGGGGGTGAGGCAGGGACAGGGCGGGCGGTGGCAGGAGTTTTAGGGCTGGGTGGCTCTGGAGGGGCTGCAAATCACACCACAACACCAGCCGTACCTCCAACAGCTCAGTAGCTAACACAATGCCCCCCAAATCACGCAGAGCACCACAGGGGCAGGAGCTGAGCACCTCGTTCTGCCCCCGATGCCCAAGGAGGGAAGGGAGGCAGCAGCCTCACCATCAGCCTGGCCATCCTGCTGTGCTCCCCGCTGCCATTTCCATGCTTTTTCAGCACAAAAAAAAACACACTGCATTTCGCTGGTACTTCTAGGAAAGGCATCACAAGCATCTGGGGGGGAGCTGGAGGCGGGTGGGTGCTCACCCAAGGCGTCTGTGGTGCGGTGAGGGGGGCTCAGAGCCAGCCACGGGGAGCTGCAGCCCCTGGAGGAGGAGGAGGAGGCGCGATGGAGCCAGCCCCAACCCAGGGGCTCCAGCCCTGTGGGAGCAGGTCTCTGGCTGCTCCGCTGCCGACACGCAGCTGCGGTAGCTGTGGGTGATGTTAATGTGACAGGGTGATATTTCTATCAGCTCTGGGAGCTGCAGATTGAAGCCATCCAGGCATCTGGCTCGGGGCCGGGCGATAAATCGCAACGAGGCACAGAGCTCACTCTTCTCACGCCTCGGAAGAGGGGAGGAAACACACGTCTCGCCTTGGTGCCACGGGCTGGGGCAGGGCAGGGCTCCCACCAGCAGCTCACACACACGGGGTGTTGCTGAAGTGCTCTGAGGGCTGCCCCCAAACCCCTGTGCCAGCATTGACACACCGCGTGCCACGGGGCCGTCCCATCAGTGATAACCTCACGAGAAACGCCACTTGCTGCATCTCAGCTGGTGTGACAACGGCATGGGGACAGCACAGAGCATCCTGCCCACCTCTCCTGCCCTTCTCCCTTCCCACCAAGCCTGTCCCCACACAGCCCCAGGTCCCCACGGGGGCTCTCCCCTGCTCCTCCCAGCCCTGGCTCCATCCATCGCAGCCGCCCCGTGGTGCTCCCATCCATCAGCGCCCACGCCAAGAGCCCCCAGCCTGAGGGTTTCAGCACATTCATTCCTCAGGACAGCGCCTAATGACCTGGGAGGAGCAGCGAGAGCCCAGCCTCATGTTCGATACAGCCCGAGATAACGGCTTAACCCCGCATAACCCCATCCGACAGCTGCTTTTTCCCAGAGCTTATATTGCTAATTCCCTTTTTCATCACCGCTCCCTCGCCCTCCTCCCTCCGCCCCGCAGCAGCAGCCGTCCCTGCGGTGCCACAGCTGTGGCCTTCGCCCCGAGCATCCCACGGCCCCACCAGGCACCCAGGGCTCTGGGCTTCCCAAATCCCCCCACCCCCAAATCCCAGCCCTGAGCACCAGCAGCCACCCTGGAGGTCTTGGTTTCATTTAGCAATTGCTTCTCCCAGCTGCTAGAGGCTACAGGCAGGGCTCCATCTTTTATTTTTTTTTTTTTGTTGTTCTTTTTAATGAATATTTTTATTGTCTCTCTCCATCTTTATTAACCAAAGAGGCAGACAAGTAGGGAAAATATACTACGGCACGAAGCACAACCACTGCGCAGGGGGGACGGACACCACTGGCGTGATCCGCTTGGTTTGTGAAGCAGAATTACCAAATCCAGCTGGGGACCACTTATTTTTGGCTGATGACCTGCACTTTCCTGCATGATCAACATTTGCACCTCGACTGTTTGGTGCTCAATCAATCCGTGCCTGAGCAGGGCTGAGGTTTGGGAACTGTTACGCCTGCAAGGACAGGGCTGCGGCACTGACATAGCTGAGAGCCTGGGCACAGCGAGAGCCGAGCTCTGTCCGGCTCCCGGCACTGGGATGCAGATGGGACCACAATATAATTGAGAGTGGAACCCAGTTTTCCAGTCCAACCCCCCTCCTTTATCTTGAAAAAGCCTCATTTTCCTTAACAACTGCCACTACACCCAGGAAACACCAGGAAGGGAGGGGATCGGTCTGTGAAAGCTCCCCCGGGAGGTGGGTGGGCATTTAGTGGCCAGATCTCATCTCTGACCCTCAGAAGGAGCAAAGAGCCATCACCCCCACAAAGACACCCCCCCCCCCATATGGAATTCAGGGACTAATCCTTGCACCCACAACAGTTTTGGGGCTGAGAGCCCAAACACCACATGGAGACACCAAGACACAAACGGGTCCATTGAAAAGGTCGCTCAGAACCAGGAGGGTTATTCCTGCTGCTCCACCAAGACCATGTGCTGTTCTCCCAGGGACCCCACTGCAGAGCCTGGGAAGGAGCTGAGCACACCCAGCACCGTGCTGGATGTTGGCCCTACTGAATATTTTCCAGCATTCCCTGTGAATTCAGTCGGGGCTGTCCCCGTGCCCTGCTGAGAGGCCCCGGTGCTGCGCAGCAGCAGCTGCAGCGCTCCAGATTGTCCCCACATCGCTCTGAAGTGTCAGTGCACAAACAAAGCACGGCTTTCAAGGAAGAGGCAGCCTTCAGAAGGGGTGGGAAAAAAAAAATCTTGACTGAAATCCAGCCTTCTGCTGTGCCACTTGCCAGAGACAGCTCCCCGCCTGATGCGCGCATCCATCCTTTGCGGAGGGCTTGCCCTGCATCCCACAGCACCGTGACACCGCTGAGCCCTCTGCACGGTGAAGTCTCCAGCCTTGCCACGTGTGTGTGACTGCTGCTGCAGAGATCTGGCTCTGTTAGGCCAGATTTTAGGCAAAAAATCTCTATCAGGCACATTCAGGCAGGCTGCATCGTGGTGCTTTCAAGCAGGAGCCCATCGGGACACCCAAATTGGCCCCACCGGGCGCACATGGGATGGTGATGGGCACCCAAGCAGATTCGGGTTTGCAGCTCCAGTGCCACACTCCCAAACCTTCCCCAGCCACCCCAAGCCCTCGTTTATTGCCTTTTCCTCCCAGGATCTTTGTCAGCCATCAAGAGCCGCCGTTCCCAGTGCCTCCTCTCCCCACCCCCTCGCGCTGCTCTCGCCTTTCATCTGGTTCCCATGCAGCGCGGGTGCTGGGAGCCAGCAGCACGCCAGCACCGCTTCTATCAGCAGCTCCCACTGTAATTGAATCTTCAAATCTTGTCTGACAGGAGGAGACAAGAGGGAAACGAGGAGCTTGCTGCTGAGCCCCACGGCCCCGAGTGCTGCGGTGCCCGTTAGCGGCAATCCCGAGCACACCAGTCTCAGTCCCCAGCAGGGCTGGAAGCGCTGCCAAAATCCCCCTGAACTCTAAAGGCATCGTCACAGCTCAGGGTAACCCTGGAGAAGTGGGGAATAAAGCCCAGAAATGCCAACCTGAGCTGTGAGATACCAGGAGGCCGCAGTGCAGCAGCTGGGGACGGGCTGCAGGGCTCAGATCTCAACTCAGGAGGGACCAGGGTGCCAAGACCTTGCTCAGCAAACGTGGATTCAGTGGGAAAGAGGAACCTCACAAACAGCACACCCACAGTCACCTACAGCCCTCCCAAACAGCTCCAGAAAATCACCCCCAGCTCTCCATGCAGAAAAACCACAGCAGCCAGGGACACTCAGCAGCACTCCCACCTCCACATCCCGGGCATAAGCCCACCAAGAGCCCCCCCCTAGGACAACCCTCACCCCCCAGCTCTTACCTGCACATTTAGAGCCTCAGACAGAGCATTTTTCCCCCCCAGCACCGCAGCAGCACCCATAGGGCCAGCAGCCAGGGGCAGAAGAGCCCACAGCACTGATGGGCACCAGCTGGGTCAGTGCTAATTGAGAAGAGGTGGATGACCTGGAGGTGGGGCTGCCCTGCAGGTCAGACTCATTAGATCCCCCCTCACCAGAGCTGTGCTGTTGTTGGGGGGTGAGGGCACCAAATCCCAGCCCTGCAGCACGTCCCAGACCCAGGTGACAGGTCCGGGAGGGGGCTGCACCCATCCCAGCCCTTCCCTTGTCCCTAAACCACAGCTTTTCCTGCTGCAAATGACCCAAATGACTTTAAAATAAATGAATATTAAATGAACATAAATGAGCGTGGATGTTTCCTGCTCTGCTGAGGAGATGAACAGCAGGAGGATGGGGAAATGCAGACCTCGGGGGGCTGGGAGGAAAAGGCCTGGGGCAGGAGGGAAGGAGACCCCCCCCCAAGCTGGTGGCACGCGGCTGCCTGTGGGGTCCCTGCTTCCAGGCACCCTCGGGGCCAGCAGGAGCCCAGATTTTGGGTGCCAGGAGCCAGGGCCCTTGCTCTGTGCTTGGCTTGGTCCCCACCAGATGCCACCAAGCACAATGACGCTCACAAATTAGGGACACCCCCAGTGCCACCGGGCTTTCTGCACCCCCTTTTTCTCCTTAGCCCCCTCAATGCCCCCGCTCCAGCTCGCCCGCACCACCCCTTGATGCGGAAGGGGCTTTTTATTTTTTTCCCTCTCGCTTTTTTTTTTTTTCTTTAAGACCTCTGCTGGGAAATCTTTGTAATTAATGGCCCTTTAAAGTAAAATATAATTAAGAATAATGTGGAGCACGCCGGAGTCTGCCAGCAGCTCGCGACGCAGGCAGCTGGTGGGGAGCGGGCAGCCGAGCAGCTCCGGGTGCCGCACACAGCTGCCTCGCCCTGCCCTCATTTAACACAAAAACGATCTCCGATTCACCAAAAATGCCAGATTTCGCTGACACATCCATGGGGACGCTGAGATTTTGGCCTCTCAGTCCCCTGGGTGCAGCAGGTCAGGATGCTGAACCCCAAGCGCTGGGACGAGAAGTGACCCCAAAGCGCCCGGGTGCTCGCGGGGCTGTGACGGCACAGTTGGTGCCTTCTTGGGTAGAAAAGCGTTATTCCCACACACTTCTCGAAAGCCAGCGAGGGAGAACCTGCTCGCTGAGCTTCCAACAAAACCTGAGCTCCCCAGTCACCCTTTTGCAGGGAGCGGAGCGCCGCAGAAGCGTGCAAATGAGGAATGGCTCATTTAAATTTAATGCTGATGAGGAGATCTTCCTCCTCTTTCCAGCAGAGAGCAGATGTTCTCGCTTCGCACAGGCAAGGCGCCTCTAAATCACTTCCCCAGCACCGAGGTGGCTGGTGATGTCATTGTTTATAGGTTGTTGGTTATTATTTTACAGACAAACCTGACATTTTCCCTTTTAAAGATACATTGGGGTGGATGCTGGGTTTCTGCCACTGCAAATATCCTGGCAGTCCTGTCGTCAGCCTTCTCTTCCAAGAGGCAGGATGCTTTCCGTACAGCACATAATTAAAACAGCACTTTGAATTTTCAGCAGCTTGCACCATCCCCGTGATATACAGGAACGCAGGCGGCTGCCGAGCCCAGCCCCGGAGCCGTGCGCGAGCAAGGGGTGCGCGCGTGGACACCGTGCCACGACGAGTGTGTGCTTGTGCAAAAGTGCAAGCACGTCCACGTGTGAGTGCAAAACATGTGCTGGATGCAGGAGGGGATGGATGGGAGAAGTGGCCCCAGCGCCGGCAGCTCGGTGCCTGGGTGCTTTGAGCCGACTCAGCCCCGTTCGGCTGAATGGCACCGCACGGCCGTGCCCGGCCTCGGACACGGGTCCTAATTAGCTTAATGAGTCCCCCTCGACACAGGCTGATCGACTGTGGGGTTTTAACCAGGCACTGCGGGCTGCAGGGGTCATGGCTCAAATGGGGTAAAAAAGCAGGAATTTGGCACTGCCCAGCACTTGTGGGCACATGCAGCCAGGTGCAGGGGGTGCGGGGATGCTGGAAGGGGGGCGCAGCCCTGCAGAGCCCCCGGGGAGCCCGCTGCTGGCCCCATGAAGCTGCTCCTGCTCCACACAAGTGCCAGCCCAGCTTTTCTTTCCCTTTCCATCCTTTTCTCGGGAAATTAATGTGTTTGGGAATGTCTGTGGAAGGCAGAGAGCCACGGCTGGGGTGCAGCCGGGGCTCTGGGAACCCAAAGCCACCAAAAAAGCTCCAACGGAGCCCCCCTGGGTTATTCCCACGAGCAAACAGGGTCGGAGCACGAACGCTTCAACTTCTGCAGCTGCCAGAGACGGGCGCCTTGCCCAGCACCATCCCACTGGCCCTTACTGGTGTGACTGGGACAGATCCCACCTGCAGCAACGCAGCAGCAAGCGCTCGGTGCTCGGAGGCACGCAGGAGCCAGGGATGAGAGGGAGGAAGGTGTCGCACCGCTAACCAACCGAGGGGAGCTAACGACACCAAATTGGCTCGGTGTTGTTGGGTTTGATTACTTTTTCTTCTGAGGTCTGGCTTCTATCTGTCATTGATGTTACGTTGCATAACCAGGGATAAATCTGAATGAAGTTAATACCCACGGAGCATGGTGCCGAATATTCATGTACTGGGAACCAGAATGAGGCAAATGTGAATCTTTATTACCAGTGGAGGTTGTTAAATATTTATATTTTCTGTTTGAGACGCGCTGTGACACACGCAACTCAATTATAATATAACTAAAAACCGGGCTAAATTATAGATAAATGGCAACAAATGAAGGGGGGAGCTCTGAACTTCACCATACCCTGGGGTGTGGGGGGGAAGTAACAAACTTGGGAGAAGGGCAATGCCCCAGCAAGGCCGTGGGGACCTCGGCTCGCCCTCCCCAGGGGCACGTTTCCAGCCCTGTTCCCCCCATTTCTGTCCCCCCCCGGTTGTCCCCGCACCCCGCTGGGGTGCCCTGCTCCACGCCTGCCCCTCGGCAGCGCTGGCCGAAGGGAGCTGCGTGCAGGAATGGCCTCGTTTTGCCAACAGATGAAGAACGTGCCATTTATTGAGGAAAACAGCAATAGAGAGGGCAAAAAAAGAAAAAAAAAAAAAAAAGAAGAAAAAAAAAAAAAACATTGGAATTTAAATTAAATTTAAATTACAACTTTGCCAAGGCTCGTGACCAGAATCCCTTAATCCCGTTTCTAATCCTGCTCCCTCAGAGCCAGCAGCCCCACAGACCCCAGACCTGCGGGGATCCGACTCCACGGCCCTGGTGCAGGATCGGACCCGGAGCAGGATCCAACCCGCAGCATCAGCGACCGGGGTTTTAATTCCCTGAGCTCCCAGCCACGGCGGCTGCGAGCAGGCTGATGATTAGCAGTAATAATGCTAATCATGGCAGCGTTTCCCGGCGTGGTGGCCGGTGGAGGAGGCTGCTCACCCAGCCCTGGTGACCAGCGGCGG
Source organism: Aythya marila (assembly GCF_965140915.1). Taxonomy (NCBI): domain Eukaryota; kingdom Metazoa; phylum Chordata; class Aves; order Anseriformes; family Anatidae; genus Aythya; species Aythya marila. Next base: position 3,933,162 of record NC_139059.1, on the reverse strand, counting down.
GCTGAAGGATGCTGAAGAAGCCCCCGCTGGGAACGCGCTGATCCCTGGCAGGGCTGGATCAGATGGATCCTGCTCGAGGGGAGACAGAAACAGCTGAGCCCTTCCAGTGTGGGGTCAGGCATGAAGCCTGGCACCGGGGGCTCGAGCAGGGCTGCGATTCCCCTCCTGCTCCCTCTCCATCGCGTGCAGGGAAGGGCAGGACCCGGGAGGTGTTGGGTGATGCGGTGTGAGTGATGCTGGCGCACCGGGGCGGGCTGGAGACCTTCCTGGAGACCTTCCCCTGCAAGAGCTCGGCTCCTGGAGCAGCCTCCCTGCGGGCTGCTGGCCGCCCTGCCCCACGGGACTGATCCTGCCCCCCAGACACGGGGCTGGTGCCCGGCTGCAGGGCCGCATCCAGCCCCCGCGGCACGGCTCTCCGTCGGCACGCGGGCTGGGATCTGGCCAGGACGCCGTCCAGAGCTTTTGTCTTTGTGTACTCCTTGTAAATTAGATTTTGCTCTTTGCTCTGTTGTCCCTGCCAACCCCTTAGGAGCTTGGAAATAGCTTGGTCCCCTTCTTCTCCCCCTCTAATTTCCATTCCTTCACCCAAACGCGGATTCCCTTTCGTGCCCGTTTTCCTCCCAGGGTGGGAGGTAACGGGTCTGCGGTCGTGCACGGACAGCTCTGCACCAGCCCGGCCACAGAAACTTGAGTTTTAAAGCTTGTGGTGGCAAAAAAAGAGCCATGGAGCGGTACAGCATCCCAAGCAGACACTGGGCATCGCATGGGGGAGCAGGATCTGGCCCCATGGCAGGACCCAAGAGCAGCCACCGTGTCCCCAGAGGAGCGGGACCCTCCGCCCCGTCACCCCCGTGCTGACATCAGTGCCGCCGCTACCAGCACCCTGGATCTATCCAGGGCCCCGTGCCTAATTTGGGATGCGGTGGACATTTTTAATCTGCTGCTATAAATATTCATGGGCTGTCAGCTATGAAAAAGGACCCTGCCTCCCGCCGCGCTGCCCTGCCGGAGGGGACCAAAAGGGAGAGGGACCGAGCCCCAGCCGGCCACCACAGGAGCTCCCCATGCTGGCTGCTGCCTTTTCCCAGTTTTCTATACCCCAGTAGGGGATGGCTGCAGGGGACCACACGGCTCGGAGTGGTTTCCTCCTGGCAGTGACGTCCCCGGAAAGCGCGGGGGCGAGCGGCGGCACGCGCGGGGGCCGGCTGTCAGAGCCTCGAGTCCCGCAGAGACGCAGCTCACGCCTGTCACAGCAGCCTGCTGAGCTGCAAAAACCCAACAAGGGGCTCGTGCTGCCTCACGTTCCTGCTGTGCAAAGCCCCGGGGATCACTTGCTGCCAGCTCCCACGTCTCCACCTCGCCAAGGTCCCCGCGGAGCCTCTGCCGGGATGCGCAGCCTGCCCTGAGGCGTACGGAGAGCCGAGCGAGTCCTCGTGTGTGTGCTTCACCCCAACACATCGACCCGACCCGGCCTCTAGCACAAACTAAATTAGCTGCCTTTAATCTGGAGATAATCACATGAGCCCGTCCCAGATTTGCGGGTGGTGGGGATGGAGCAGGGTGAGGAAACCAAACCCCACGTCCCGCAGCAGGCTCCATCCTGCTGCATTCCCAGAGCCCCCCTCCCTGGCACAGACACTGCCCTCTGCAAACGCCCTCCCCCGGCCTCTGCAAAGCCTCCAAAACGCACATTTCATTTAGATTTAATGCAATAGTTGCCGTGGTCAGTAAATACCACAACCGTATTAGTGCAGGATTAATAGCTGTGCCGTGGCCAAGTGTCTACTGCCTGATCCCGGCTGCGTGCGGGTGGCCGAGCGCCGGCTCCCCCGGCCCTGGGGGCACGGGGGGAGCTCCTTGAGCCATCCCTTGCTTGCTTTTCAGAAAGACCCCTTGTGGCTGAGGGTCCCAGGGTAAAGCAGTGACGTTGGTGCAGTGCTCCCAGGTGGGAGCTGCTCTCAGCACCATCCCGACACCGACCCGCAGGCGAGGGCAGAGCCGCTCACCCTGTCTCCAGCTTCCTTGGCACCCGCTCACGTGGAAAGTCGGCTTAAAAAAACACAAAATAACAACAACTGAGCAAGTGTTTGACAGCTTCAGCTGCAAATTCTGCTTTTCACAAACGCTGGCGGCGCTCGAGCTGGATGGCACGAACAGCTGGGTGGGGTGCGAAGGGGGAGCGAGGAAAGCCGGCCCCAGCACCCAGCGGTTCCTCGCACGTGTGGGGCTCCAGCCCCACGCCTCCCACCCCCAGCCCTTCCTTACATCTACCTGCCCTGAGCTGCCAGGGGCTCCTCTAACGTTTTGGGGCACAATGAGGCATTTCCATCACTCCAGCACAGCACCAGTGCTTCTCAACCTCCGCACCAGCACCGCTGCAGCCCCCAGCTACCAAAACTTGCCCATTTATGCCCAAAATTGCAGGGATGCACGGGCTAATCGGCTGCTCGGGCATGAGCTGATGGGGTGCTCAGGTGTTGCCTAATTGGGTGCTCGGGTGTTGCTTAATTGGGTGCTCAGGTGTTGCCTAATTGCCCACCCATGCGTGCAGCAATGGGGCGCTCAGGCGTGAAGCCATCGGCCGCCCGTGCAGGGAGCAGAAACCTCACTGGTTTCCCTCTCCTCGGAGGGGCTGGAAGCTGGGGGGGATGAACAGCACCCACATACAGCCCTGCAGGAATTTTGGGGTGGGAAGAGTCCCAGTTAGTGCTGACGGGGCCCTACAACACCCTCCTTGCTCTCCTTCCCCCAGACGCAGCATCGCAAGTGGCAAAGAGCTCCCACAGCCATCGGGATCACAGCACTGAAGGAATAAAAGCGGGGAGACCCTGAACCAGCCACCGATGGCACCACACCAGAGAACATTAATTAGGGAGAAAGCCTCATTAAAACAGGGAGGGAAGCCCCCGGGGTGTGGGAGGGGGACGGGGAGCACACAGCGGGGCACAGGAGTGGCTGCATCCATGGGGACCCCAATGGGGCGTGAGGGGCTTCAGCCCCTGGAGTGCTGGTGGCTGCTGGAGAGAGGGGATGCACTGCTGTGTGCCCCGGCCAAGGGAGAGAGATGCAGATGAGGAGGTTTAAAAAATAAATAAAATGCAAAGGAAGGGAATCCCTGCTCCCCTCCCCGCCGTCTCGCTGGTGCCCCCGCTCCCTCCTGAGCAGCCTAATGACAAAACCAAGCGTTTGTGGGGAAAAAGTAACACACGGGGGCTGCTCAGTGCAGTTTGTGGTGGCTTTTTTATTTTTTTGGACAGCTCTGCAGCTGGAGAGAAGAGGGAGCAATTGAGGGGTGCTGCCTCCTGCCCCCCGAGCCTCCCTAGTGTGGCCCCATGTCCGTCACCAAACGCAGGGCAGCGCCCCAGGACCAAGTGCCACAACAGCGTTTGTTTGTCACGGAGAACCTCCCTTTTTTATTTATTCTTTGGCTGGTCAGCCCGATTAATCCTGACAGGCCCTTTGCAGCACATTTTTGCCCAGTGGCTGCTTACGGAGACGCGAGAACCAGCAGGTGGGTGCGGGATGAAGGCACCCCGTGCCCGCACCCCAGGGTCGGGGGCACCCACACGGCTCCATGGTCACCCCGGCCCCGAGCCCTGGGCTCCCTGGCTCTCAGCAATGCCCTCCTGGCACTGATCTGCTCCAAGAGCTCATGAGGATAGGAAGCATCGCTCTGGGACGTCACATCAACCCCACAGCAAAGGTGCCAAGCTGGAAAACAACCACCCAAAAAAAAAAATAATCCCCCAAATCCAAAGAAGCAGCGCACAAGCAGCCGTCTGCTGAAGCCAGCGATTTTCGCCTGGGTTTCCAGAAACACTTCAGTTCTTAAACCAACGGGGAGGGGGGGAGCTCTCCCCTTCCACAAGCACAGAAAGTATTCACGAGATGAGGTGCAAAATTCCTCTCTGACTTCAAAAGGCGTTTCTCCTGGCTGGGTACCCCGAACCCTGGCACGACCCACTGGAAAGCTCCGAAGGCAGCCGCTGCCTTTTGCCATCTCCCAAAATCCCTTCGTAGGGGATTTGCTTCGTGGCAAGCACCAGCAGGGCCCCATCAGCAGGATGCGGGCAGCCCCCATGGGGACGGATGGGACCCTCAGTCCAGCCTCAGCTTTGCAGGGAAAGCTCAGAGGAAACCTCCCTTTTTGCTAACGCTGCCCCCAAGGCCAGTTGTGGGTTATTTTTTCGGCTGCCATTGGCTTTCCGCAAGCAGAGGCAGGTGCCAGGACGGCAGTTTTTCCATCTGACTCCCACGCTAACACCGGGATTTGGGTCTCGTTTGCTTTCTTGTCCCTCTACGAGACGAGGCGAGCGCAGGTGCAGTGGAGGTGCCCCCCCAAAGCACCCAGGTGGTTTGGGGTGCTGGGGAACCGGGGCTGAGCACCCCCCAAAGGTACCAGGGGCTGTCCCGGCCAGCAGCACCTCTGCTCCCCGTGGCTCCCACCCACAGCAGCTCCTGCTTTGCACCCAGGCTGGCCATGGCTCTGTCCCCCCCAGCTGGCTGTGGTGTGTCCCCCCTAGGCCCCAATGCTTTCCAGGAGGGGCTGAGCCATGGCCAGGAGCCCCCCAGCTCATGCCCAGCGTGACTTTCAGATGCGTGTCCCTCCCAAACACATTCCCAGGTCCCAGCCCGGTGTCCATCCATCTCCTCCTCACCCTCCTGCTGGCAAACAGGGTGTCGGGGTGGGGGGGGGGGGGGCTCATTGGCAGAGCAGCCCCCGCAGCTCCTGGGGCGAGGTGACAGGCAGGGAGCAGGCGAAGTTGCTGCAGAGGTAGGCGGTGGCTTTCCCGTCCTTCCTCTCCAGGGACGAAAGGAAAGGCAACTGGCGGTAGAGGAACCCGGCGCTGTCCCCGTCTGCCAACATCAGCACCTGCAGGAGAAGGAAAGGGAGAGCTGGGGGGGGGGGCACAGCCGGCTGGTACCCCCTGTGCCACCCAAAGACAGGGGGGACAAAGCCCAGGGACCCGTGCTGTGGTGACATCCCCATGGGTGCAGTCTGGGTGTCCCCCACCAGCCACAGCCCCCCAGCAGCTCTGGAGGGGGGGTGATGGGGATGGGGGCAGCCCGGGATGAAGCCCGAGGCTGGAGGAGCTGTCCTGGGGTCAGGCACCAGCACCCGGCTCCTCGTGCCCCCCAGCTGCCTCCCAAAAAACTCAGCCAGCGCTGGGCTGGGGGCTCTCCCAGCTGCCGCAGGAGCAGCGGCGGGGCTGCCAGGATAATTAGCTTTTGCCGAATAAGAAAACATTTGTTAAAGCCTCAGGCCTTGCGGTCTAACAATGGGAACGGCCAGGAGCTGGCCGGGAGCCTGGCCCCAGCACGGGGACACGAGGGGCGAGCAAATATGGTCCCCCTGGGGGCTCTGGAAGCAGCAGGCGGGCACCGAGCGGCGCCTGGCCCAGCACCGAGGTGCTCAGCCCGCCACCGAGGGCTGCAGATCCCCGACATCCCCGTCCTGTACCCGCTGCCACCCCCCTGCCTGGCACGGGCTGCCCCTGCCCTGTGTCCCCAAGGGGGTGGCCGTGTCCCCAGCTCGCCCGTCCCGCCCCACGCACCCCCCCGGTCTCCCCTCAGCCTCTGCCCTGTCCCAGCGCCGGCTCAGCCCGCGCTCCCTGCCCTCCTCCCTCCTCGCCTTTGTCTGGAATTAATTCCAGGAGTGATTAATTACCAATTCACGTCCAATCTGAAATTCATTATTCATTTTTCTCACATGCTCCCTAAGGTCCTCTTGCGGGGCCGGGATAAAGGCGAGCCAGGGAGCTCGCACGCCGCGGCTGAGGAGATAATGGGATCCTCCGTAATTACCCTAAAGACCATTAACGGGGCCGAGATCTCAACCGGGAGCGGGATCCAGCCTGCCTGGCCCCATCCTGCTGCCAGCACCCCGGCCCCACGGGGCAAACGCAGCCACGGAGATGCCAGCAAAGGGGTGGGTGGCATCTGGCCACGCTGATGGCCCTACAAGTGTCACAGGGAGCCAAGTGGGGTCCTCAGCCCCGGCAGCACCGCTGCATCCCCGCAGCAGCCACCTCCAGCCCCGGGCTCCTCCAGCCGCGGGTGCAGGTTCAGATGTAGCGGCTCCGGCGCCCTGAAAGCCGTTTTACCATCGGCTTCTCATTACGGCCAGGCTTTCCATGTGAGGTTTGTAAGGAATTAATTACTGGAGCGACCTAATTAATTGTTTGTGTTCCCGCCGCCAAGGCTGGCCCCCGGCGCCCTGCCGGCACCGGGGAGCGGGGGCGGCGGGGACGCGGCGCTGACGTCTCCGCAGCCCCGGTCCCCAACGCAGCCACGTCCCCAGGGAGGTGACTCAGGGCTGCTCCCGCTGCCGGGCGGGGAAGGAGGGAGGAAGGAGAGGATGAGGATGGGAAAACGAGCAAGGAAAAGCCCTTTTTCCAGCCAACCCCGGCGGGCAGCAGCCAGGCTGCTCCTGCTGGTCCCAGCCTCGGCGAGGGTGCTGCTGAGCTCCTGGCTCTGTCCGAGCCCCCAAAGCCGGGCGCCCCCCACCAGGAGCCCGCTCGGATGGGCAGCAGCGGCTGCAGGAAGGCAGCACCAGGCTCCTGCTGGCAGCGCAGCGCTCTCCATGCCTGCAAACTGGGTCACTCGCTGTAATCCTTCCAAAGGAGAGGAATAAAGCGGGAGGAGGGCGCGCACGCAGCACCAGGAGCGAGGGAGTGCTGCAGGGGAGCTGGATGGGGTGCTGTGGGCAGAGGGGGCTCTGGTCACTGCACCGTGTCCTCCAACAGCACCACTAAATGCTGCTGGGCGTCCGCAGGACAGCCTCTGTGGGCTGTGCTGACACGAGGAGAGGTGAAGGAAGCGCTGCTGACAGCTCAGCTCAGCACAGCTCTCCCCATTTGGGTTACAAAAACTGGGACTTTGGCCCCATTGCCAGCCTGACGCTGCAGCTCAGCCGCAGGTGCAGATGGAGCTGGCCCAGCAGTGCCACGAGCGCTGCCCCTCGACCCCTGCCACCTCTCTGCCTCGGGAGAGCCACGCAGGGCTCAGCGGTGCCCCTGCCACCAGGGGGACAGGACGGGAGGTCCCCAGGAGGGAGGAGGGACAGGACGAGGACGGGGATGCTTTCACTACCTTGTTGGGGCTGAAGACAGAGTGCACGCAGCGAAGCATCTCTTTCGTGTCTTCTCCTTGGGGGTCTCCGCAGATCACCACCTGTCCAGAGACACCACAGATGGCAGAGATTTGGTCCCGGTGGGCTCTGGTGGCCCCAAAGCACAGCTCAGCAGCCCCGGCCCTACCTGTTTGAGGGTGTGGTGGAAGACGGCGGTGGCCCGGGCCATCTCTGGCAGGGCTAACGGGATCTTCTGCAGCCTCTCGGAGAAGGCGGCCAAGATCTGCCCGGCTTTTTCCACCCACTCGGCGTGGCCGGAGTAACAGGCAGCTCGGAGCAGGTTGGTGACGGTGACGGAGTTGGCGTTGGGCTCTGCTCCATCCTGGTCTGAGGGAGGCACAGCAGCACCGTCAGCCCCACGCCGGGCATCGCCCCTGCCCTCCCCGGGGCACACAGGGCACAGGCAGGTCCCCCAGCTCACCGTCCTTCAGGCGGAGGAGCAGAGAGGAGTCGCCAGCCTCGCTGGAGAAGTAGGCGAAGCCCTTGGGGTCCCAGAAGAGCTTGTCCTGCGTGTGCTGGAGCTGCAGGGCCCACTCCAGCCAGCTCTGGTCCAGGGAGGCTTCGTAGAGGTCAAAGAGAGCTTGGATGACGAAGACGTAATCCTCCAGGAACCCCTGAATGGGGACAGTGCTGCAACGGCAGGCGGGGAAGGACATCAGGGCCTCCAACCCTGCGGGTCCAGCAGGGCAGAGCCCTCCCCACCAGCACCTGTGATGTGGGATTTCCCTCCCGAGCTCAGCAGTGGCTGTGCCAAATCACCGCATGGCTCAGCCCCGGCTGAGTGCGGGTCCAGCAGCAGCACGGGAAGGCTCCTACCAGCTTGGCAGGCAAGGAATGCAAACGATTTGACCTTAAACCCGTGGGCTGGGTGACACGCTCCGCACCACTGCTCACCTCTGCTCCACCGCACTGTCCTCGCCCCGGTAGCAGCTCCGCAGCAGCCTCCCGCTGGCCGGGTCGAAGAGGTGCCTGCGCAGAAAGCCGGCCGCCTGCGCTGCCCGGCTCACGTACTCCTGCCTGGCCAGGGCTGCCCCAGCCTGGGCAAAACCCGAGATCATCAGTCCTGCGTGGGCACAGGGACAGGCTCAGAGGGGCTGCGGCAGCAGGGAGCAGCGGGTGCCACTCGTTTTCCTTTAAATGATGCTCAGTGTGAAGCTCATCCCCCCTGATATATGAGGCAGGCCAAAGGCAGCTCAGCAGCTCTTCCACTCGCTTCCAACCACGGGGAAAGTCACTCGCTACCTCCGAAGGGAAAGGAGGAGCACTGCAAGGCCAGCAAGAGCTGAGCCTCAGCTTGTGGGCAGGAACTGGGCTTAAGAAAGTCTTGCTGCCTGCAGCACTTGGCTCCACGCTGTAAATCCAGCTCAGGCTCCAGCCCCAGGAGCTGTGACCCTGCGGTTATCACCCGCTGCAGGACACTCGGACAGCCAGCCAGCCACCTGTGCTCACCCTGCTGACACAGCAGCGGGCACGGACCCGGACCCGGGTCCTGAGCCCCCATCCCCATCCCCTGGCAGCCCAGCCGAGCAGGCTGCGCCACGCAAAGAGTTTTGCTGCTCTCTGCTGGCAACAGGGGAAGAAGAACAAAAAAACCAAATCAAACCCAAACCAAACCAACATCCCGAAGGTGCATGGGGCTGAGGCCCCCCCCAGGACCCTGCTCACCGTTCCACGAGGCCAACATCTTGGTGTCCAAGTGGGGCCGTGGCCGCTGTGCCCGGGCTGCCCGCAGCCTGTGCTGGCTGTCCCGCAGCAGTGTGCTGAGCCGGCCCTGCTCCAGCCCAAAGCGGGCGGCCGTCAGCTCCAGGGAGGACCGGATAATGAGGACGTTCTTGCCCTTCAGCTCCTGGTGGGGGTCCTGCAAGGAGAGCCCCGTTCTAGGAACACCTCCTGGCCAAGCAGGGTTGGACCCGTGTGCCTCAAGTGGCTCTGATGTCCCCTGTGCGCAGCGATGCTCGCGGTACCGGGCAGGTCTTGGCTCTCCCTCACCTGCATGGGGCTCACGTTGCCGTCCTCCTTCACCCCGTAGTGGTACATGAAGACATCTCCCAGGGTTGTCCCCTCAGCAGCCCCCTCGACCGGGTCAGGGAGGAGAGCCCGGATTTCCTCGGCCCCCCAGACACAGAAAGCCCCCTCTCGCTTCTCGCTGGATGCAGCAGTCGGGTAGGAATCCGCATCTTCTGCGCTGTAAAAACCTCCGGCCTGGGGAGAAAGCAGCAGAGATGTCCCAGCTGCTGGTACAACATCCCCGGTCTGCAGCACTCCATCATGTCCCAGACGGGGTGAGCGACCCCCTTCGCTTGGCCCAGCTCGGGGAAGCACCCACCTGGTCGCTCAGGTCCCGCGAGACGTAGAGCAGAATGTCCCCGGCAACGTCGGCGAAGAATTCATCCCCGGAGATCTGCGGGAGAGATGAGGCGGATGGCACTCTGCAACACCACAACGGGCACGGGGAGGAAAGAGACACAGCAAGATGTCACGGCCCCGACGGAAAGAGCTGGCAAACGGGAGAGGCACGCCTGAATGTGCAGGGACGTTAAACACGGGGCTATTTGGGGTAAGATCTCTGACATGGATTACAGGCACTGGGTAGCAGCCCTGGATTTACACCACAGTCCGAGCAGCAGGACGTGGTGCTGACTCTTGCAGAGAGTTTCCTTTCCTCAGGGGCTAAGCTATCAGGGGCTCGTGCAGCGTTCCTGTCTGGATGAAGGGCAGTGGATAAAGAGGAGGATGGGAGCGCTCAGATGGGCAACGTTTGGGCCCCTGCCTTGACACTGCTCACACCCCAGCCCAGCCCGAACTCGGGGCGCTGAGCACACCCCACAGAGGAGCACGGTGGCCACACCTGGAAGGCTCTGCTGTAGGCGGCCGCCAGCTGCCCCTGGTCGTACAGCATCTTCTCGAAGTGAGGGACGTGCCAGTGCTGGTCGGTGGAGTAGCGGTGGAACCCCTGCAAAAACCGAGCAGATGTGTCCCCACTGCCCTCCTCCTGGGCACTCCTGGGGTTTATCCGCAGGGCTTTCCTCCTACCTGCCCAATGTGGTCATGAATGCCCCCGTGAGCCATCATCTTGAGGGTATGCAGAGCCATCTGCAGTGCCCGCGCCCCTTCTGGGGTGGCTCGGTGCAGGGCCCAGTAGGTGAAGAGGAAATTCAAGTTCACTGCAACACAGGGACAGAGCGGGAGGCTGAGGGCCGGGCTCTGCCCCCCGGCACGGCTCAGCTGCAGAGCCCAAACTGACCTGGGGTGGGGAACTTGGGGGACTCAGAGAAGCCACCGTACTCCTCGTCGTAGGAGTTGGAGAGCTGCTGGAAGCAGGTGGCCAGCACCTCCTCAGATGGCGGGGGTGACTGCTGGCCCTGCACGCGGATCTGGGACATGGCTAGCAGAGCTTCCAGGATCTTCTGGCTGCTCTCCAGAAGGCCATCTTTGTTCTGCCTCCACTGTGATGCAGGGAAAAAATCGGCACTTCAATTTTTTCCCTTTCTTTCTGCTTCATGCCCTGCCCCAAACTGCACCTTCAGCTCTCAGTGCCCTCCCCAGGCCAGCCCAAACCCACCCCCAGCCCAGCCACGGCTCTGACACCCTCTCTGTGCCACTGCTCCTCGTGCCTCTTCCCTCCTGCACCCCCAGAGTGATCTCTCCATTCCCCCTTTGCCTGAGCACTGCCTGCCCCGTACCTGCTCTGCGACGCGGAGCAGCAGAGTCCGAAAGCCAATGCGGCGAGCGCTGTCCTCAGGAGGAAAATACGTCCCCCCTGCGAAGGGCTTCAGGTCCGGAGTCAGCCAGACGCTCATCGGCCACCCACCTCCACCGCTGGTAGCCTGAAGGAGGCATCGGGGTGTGCAAAAACCCCACGTTGGCCCTCCTGGAGCAGGGCTACGAGCCTCAAAGGGAGAAGGGCAGAGCCTGCCCGCTCCTCTCCTACCTGCACGAAGGTCATGTACACTTTGTCCACGTCTGGCCGCTCCTCGCGATCCACCTTTATGCACACGAAGTTCTCGTTCATAATCGCGCCGATCTCCTTGTTCTGGAAGGACTCCTCCTCCATCACATGGCACCAGTGGCAGGTGGAGTAGCCCACTGCAAGCAAGCCCACCCGCTCAGGCGAGGCCCCGGGGGGGTCGCTCAGAGACGAGCCAGGCTGCTGCGTGCCCCCACAAATTGCTGTGGCAGAAAAGCCTCCTGCAAGCAAAGCACGGGCCACGCGTGCCTCCTGCTCCAAAGCTGAGGACTGAGGTGGCCAAAAGGCCCCTAGATGCAGCCTCCATACAGCCAGGGCCCTAAAAGCACGCGGCATCTCTTGCTGGAGGAGAATCGGTGCCCAGCATCCTCACCTGCACCACCACCCGCACGCAGCCTGGCTAATCTGCTCCTTCAGGGGTGTTAAACGCGCCTTGTTTCTGCTCACCTGACAGAAAGATCAGCTTGTTTTCTTTCTTGGCTTTATCAAAGGCCTCCTGACCCCAAGGGTACCTGCGGAGGGGAGACAAGAAGGAAGTGGCGGGGGCAGAGCCTCTGGGCTCCTCTGAAGCTTCCCGAGAAGCAGCAGCTCGGGCACCCCAAGCACATCGGCCTCGGCAGAGGGAGGACAAAGCAAGGAGACGAGAGGAGCTCTTACCAGTCCACGGGGTTGTGGGCATGCTGCAGGAGGTAGGGGGACTTCTCGTTAATCAGGCGGTTGGTGTAACGAGGGGGGCCGGGCGGCCTGGCTCTCCCCACCGTGGCCATGGCGATGCTGCCCGTCAGAAACAGGGACCTGAGAGAGGGATGGGATGGGCAGGAACACAGCCACAGCCCCACTTGCTCCCCTCTCACCCCAAAGAGAGCCGTGACAACCCCAGCCACCTGGGTGCCCCCTTTTTGGGGTGACACATCCCCAGCACGCTCCCAACCCTCAGCATTAGGGCAGAAGCCCCTCAAGGGGGTCCCCATCACCCCACACGTTCTGCCTTGGCTCTGCCCCCCCCTCACAGCCCCAGCGCCCACCCAAGGCAGCATTTTAGGGCCGTGGGTGATGGGGTGCAGCCAAGTGGCACAGGGGGGGCAGGAGGGGACCCGTGAGAGCCTGCTGGGGCTGGGGGCATCAGGGTTTGGGGATGGGGGGCTGCAAGTGGGGTGCAGGATGGGGGAGCAGGGGGACGCAGAGCCACGCAAGGTGCGGGGTTATAGGGACACGGGGAGGATTTAGGGGAACTCAGGAGCAGTGTGGAGGGCGTGCAGGCAGGATTTGGGGAAATGCAGGGAGTGCAGATAAACGGGGAGGATTTAGGGGAATGCAAACGGTGCGGGGGTGGGGGTTTAGGGGCTGCAGGGGGCACACGCAGCATTTAGGGGAAATGCAGGGGGATGCAGAGGGAGCAGCGCCCGCAGCACGGGGCAGGATCAGGGCAGCTCACCAGGGACGGGGGGCACACGGGGGAGGTGCTGGGGCCGCAGCTGCCGCCCCCACCCCAAAAAAAAGTCCCGGTAGGGCCACGGCGGTGCCCAAGGGACCCGACCCCGGCCCCGCTGCCCCCCCCCCCCGGTACCTGCGGGCCCTGCGCAGCGGCGCCGCGAACATGGCGGCGGGGGCGGGCCCGGCCGGGCGGGAGGGGTCGGGCCCTAAAGCGGGGCCAAACCCACAAACAAGGCCCCGGGGCTGCGTGGGGAGCCCGGGGGGGGCTTCACAACCCCCGTACCCACCCCTAAATCACCCCCCCAAGGTGTAAAGAGGCGGCACGCCACAGCTGGGTGGAGAATTTTATTGTCGTACGGGCGCTTGATGGGGTCCTGGGTACAGCCGCAGAGCCCCCGGGACCGTGCACGCACCGAAGCGAGAACGCCTGCCGCCCCCCCACCCCCTAAATCCCCCTGGACCCCCCCCAAAATCCCCTGGATCCCCCCCTAACATCCCCGTGACACCCCCCGAGCCCCCCCCGCCTCCGCACCCCAACCCCAAGCAGCGGCTGCAGGGGTTGGGAGCTCCCGGTCCAGGCTCTGCTCGAGGCTCCCGGGGGGGGGCTCCAGGGATTTTTTTGGGGGTACAAAGTCCGCTGAGCACACAGGGGGTGTGGGGTCGCCCCCCCCGGCTGGTAAATAACACAGGTGACAGCAGAGCGGGGCCGCGGGGCCAAGCGGAGCAGCGGCATCCAGGAGAGCGGGGAGAGCGCGAAGCATTCGGGGGGACGAGATTTGGCAGGGAGGGGGGCACGTTTTGAGGGAAAAAGGAGCAGAAAGGGATAAGCTCCAAATCCTCCCCGTCCCCCGGGACCGTCCCATAGCGCAGCCGGCAGCCCCGGGGGGCTCCATGCAAGCGCCGTGGCAAAAAGGGAGCGAGAGCGCGGGGCCGGCACCGGGACCCCCGCCCGATGCGTGGGGCCCCAAAAAACGAAGCCCTTGCCACGGGTCCTCCGCCGGTGGCTGTACTGGGGGCACCCCATGAGGCCGGGCTCCTCTTGCGGGTTCCATGCTGGCTGCCTGTGACCCCCCCACCCCAGCACGAGGCGTCCTCCACTGCGGCGAGTGACCCGGCTGCCCTAAGGGTCTGTGCAGGAGGAAACGCCAAGGGGGCCATAACGGCCGGGGAAGGGGCGAGAGCCTACACGTGCTGCTGGTCTGGAGCCTTCAGAGGAAAGGGTTGAGGCCCCCCTGCGAGGCTGGAGGGGCCGGGGGGCCGCTCAGCGGCAGTAAGGGCTGCGGGAGGGTGCTGGGGAGCTCGGGGAAGGGGCCGGCGCCGGCCTGGGGGAAGGCACTGGCGGAGGCGGGGAGGGCGGCGGGGACGCTGCTGAGGGGCAGCGGCAGCGAGGCGCTGTAGGTCATGGCGTTGACGGGGAGGCCGGCGGGCAGGCCGGGCACGGGCGAGCTGGTCCGCATCTGGTTGAGCGTGGGTTTGGGTTGCTCGGCGAGGCTGAAGGGGTTGGTGGGGGACGGTGTGCTGAGACCTGCAAGGAGACAAGGGGATGCGTCAAGGCGAGGTGCGTCGAGGCGGCTGCGCGTCCTCCGCACCCTCCTCCTCCTCTTCGTCCTCCTCGGCCTCCACCCCGAGCGCCCTTCTCCCACCCAATGCTTTGGGAACCCCAGGGGCATGGCCCTGGCACCCCGGGACCTACCCGAGAGGAAAGGGTTGCGCGTCTTGGCTGCCTGCGGCGGCGCGACCAAGGAGTCCAGGTTGACCAGGGAGGAGGCGGCGGGGCCGAGGAAGGCCTCGGGGGTTTTACAGTCCTTCCGCTCCTTGCAGGACTCGGCCAGGGAGTCTGCCAGGTTGGTGAGGTCGAAGCTCTTCGCCCCGTCCTGCTTGGTGCTGGGGAACAGGTCGCCAAAGGGGTCCAGCTCTGGGGCAGGGGAGACGAGATGCATGAGCCACCCGTGGGATGCCGACAGTGATGTGATGTCCTGCCCTCGTCACCCCCCGGGGCATTTAGGGGCACATCTTGCCAGATTGCAGCCTCTCTGCAGCAGGGCTGAGGCTGCGGCACCACGGGAGGCAGCAGGGATCGGGGACGGGGGTGCCCACAGGGACCGGGGCTACCCCCTGGGCTGCGGGGCACCCGAAGGCCACGGCACGGGTGGCTGCACGTGGGGACGAGCTTTGGCCACGCCAGCAAGGAGCCATGCAAAGATGCAGGAGCAGCTCCTGGCTGGAGGCAGGGACGGAGGAACGTCCCCTCCAGCCCAAATCGGCCCCTGCCCGTGTCCCCGGCGCTTACCCGCGGGGCTGCTGGACTTGGCCGAGGAGGGCGGCTGCGAATGCTCCGGCTCCGGCTGCTCAGCCGCCTCGGGAGGTTTTGCAAACAGGTCGAAAGTGTCCCCCCCTGCAGCTGGGGGGAAGAGGTGAGACTCCAGGAGGGGGGCAAGCGGGAAGGCGAGGGGTGGGAGGTGTGCGGGCGTGCAACGGGGGCTGCGGGGACGGGGTCAGCAGCGCCCACCGGCCCACGGAGACCGGGATGGGCACAGCAGGAGCTCGGTCCCGAGCAGGCAGTGCCAGCCAAGGCAGCGGGGACAGGGCCACCGGGATGGAAACAGCACGAGGAGGCCGTTTTAACAACCAGCGCTTGCACCCAGGGCTGGTTCTGCTCTCGCCCCCTCAGGGACCAAAAATCAGGGCAACTCCCTGTGCGTTTGGGGCAGCGGAAACAGGACTGCCACGAGGTGGGAGGAAACAACCGAGGAGGAACCGAGAGCAGCACCGAGCTCTGAAACCCACGTTTTTCCTATAAACAGCTCCCCACCTGCAACGTGGCAGGTGCGGACAGCAACCGTCCTGTCTCGGCGGGCACGTAGGGGAGTTTTGGGGGGAGCACAGCCAACAGGTATCGGGGGTGGGGGCACCACCCCACTGCGGGAGCGCTGCGGTGGCTGCCACCCACTCCCATGGGAGGGCTCCGTTAACTGTGCCATGTTAATTAAAGCAGACTATTGCAGGCAGAGAGAGAGCCTAACGGTACCCTGAAGTCTTCGGCACACCAAGGAGCAGGCAGAGGTCCTGCAGGAGGTGCTCGCAGAGCTGGCTGCGGGACAAGGGGCACCCAGGACGGCAGCACCAGCCAGCGCTGTGCACGATCCCCAGCAAAACCAAATCCCTGCCCGAGGACTTACCAGGGTTAGGGGGCGGCTCAGCCACAGCAGCCCAAGGGTCGGTCGCTGGCGCAGCACTGGAGCCCTGGGCAGGAGGGGACGTCGTCCCCCAGGGGTCCCCGGGAGAGAAGCCAGAAGGGGCGGGCGCCTTCCCCCACGGATCGGTGGCAGCAGGGTGGAAATCCCAGGGCCCAGCAGGGGTTTGCTGGGACGAGGCGCTCGCCTGGGGCAGGGGCTCCCCGCTGCCAGCTGGCACTGGCACCCAGGGGTCTGTCGTGCCGGTCCAGGCTGCCGGCTCCGCTTTGGGTTTCACGTCTGAAAGGAGATGAGGGGAACGGGGTGGAGGGCAGAGGGATGCTGAATGTTAGGGACGCACCCAGGGACTGTGGCTTCCCACCAGCATCGCCACCCAGGCATGCAGAGGACGGGGCAGAGGTGGGGGGAGAAGCCAAAGGTGCTGAATGGGTGGGAACTGGGCAGGGGCAGAGGCCGGGGAGAGCACCGTGCCGCTGCCCCGAGCTGTGGCAGACGTGGAGCAGCCCCTACCTGGCACGTCCCACGGGTCGACAGACGTGTGGCTGGAGGGGGCTGGCACCGGCCCGAATATATCTGCCAGCTCCAGGATAGAGGACTGCGAACAGAACGGGAATAAAGGCGTAAGGGAAGCACAGCACAGACCTGCCGGCCCAGCCCAGGGCCACAGCGTCGCTCGGGAGCTGCATGTGTGGCCACCCAGGGCCCTGGTGCTTCACCTGGCTTTTCTTCATCTTATCCTCTTCCTCCTCTTCCTCCCCACCCGGGGCAGTCTCCTCCAAGGCTCTCTGCAGCAGGGAGTTCTCCCCTTGCCAAGCCCTCACCTCCTGCGGGGACAAGGGACGGGGCCGTGAGCGGGACGGGGCCCCCCAGCCGACACCTCCTCCAGGAGACAGACCCGGCGCAGGAGCTGCCACCGCATCCCCAGAAAGTCCCAGCATCCGAGCAGGGGTAGCTCCTGCGGGGCCGAGCCCACCGGGAGAGCACGCAGCGAACGTCCCCGCAGGAGCAAAAGCGAAGCAGGTGCCAGAGCGGGGCCGGCAGCGGGGCTGGCGGCTGCAGGAGGCAGAGAGAAGCCCAAGTGCAAGAGAGAGGAGCACCCGGGGCTGCGGGGCACAGGTACCTTCTCGTGCTCCTCTTTGCTCAGCGCGAGCGCTAGCTGCAATTGCCTTTCTTCGTCTGTGCTGGAAAGTGGAGGAAGTGGCTTCTGCCAACAGAGGAAATGGGGTGAAATTTCAGCTGGGCCTCAGCTTGCCGAGCGGCTCGGTGGTAGCCGTCCTTGCCACCAGCCTCCAGCAGCCCCTCGCCTACCTGCGCAGCGTGCCCAAGGGCTTGCTGCAGCCCCCAGCTCTCCAGCCCCCGAGCAGCCTGGGCTCAGGAGTCCATCCTGTCCCCTCCTTTGGGGTACGGACACTCAGACTCGAGGCAGTTTTTGGAGAGGGGCCGTCCCCACGCCACCACGGCAGCCCCGATCGCCGCCACACCGCGCTCATCCAGGGCTGGGAGCGGGGATGCCTGGTGGGGGTGCGCACGTGCACGGCCGTGCACGCGTGTGCGAGCGTGTGCACAGCCCAGGGGGGCTCCGAGAGGCAGCGCTTTCGAGAGCATGTTCCTACAGAGCTCATCGCAGCAGCGAGTGGAAGCTATAAATACTGCATTTCCAGGACTAAAATAGGGATACGCACATGCTGTTCAGCCTCCAGAAGAGCCACCAGGCAGGGGAAGGCAGGCAGCGGCAAGCACTGCCTCTGAAACGTGTCCCCTGCCCCGGCAGGACCGAGGACGTGATGCTGGGTGCCAGCCCCCCAAGGACACTGCCCACGTCCTTGGTGTGCCCGGCTGTCCCCGCACGGGCTGTGCCAGCCGGCGGCAGTCTCAGCCGGTGTGCAAATAAAGCCGTGCCCAAAGAAAAGGGGCAGGAAGGAGAGGGGACAGCCCTGGGGGAGGCTGCACAGCTGGGGCTGGGGCTCGTTTGCTGCCCGCATCCCCGCTCGGCTCTGCCAGCTGGAGAGGAGCAGCCACAGGCGGAGGCAGCCGTGCCCCATGCAGCGGGACGTATCGCCTCCCGACCAAGGCGAGAGAAACAGGACCAGAAGACCTCGGTGGATGAGGGCAGCTAGGTTTGGTGTCTCAGCCTTGGTGCTGTCCCTGCAGGCACGAGGACGGGCGGCACGGACAGCCGGTGCCCCCGCTGCCTGCTGGTGACTGGGATGCAGGCACAGCACGAGCAGCCCGGTGCAGTTGTGGGTCTGTGCACAGCCCTCGTGCAGCCCCATACCCGCTGTCCTCCACAGGGGCTGAGCCCCCACAGATAATCCTGGGTGTGGGGCAGACCCCGGCCCCACGGCCCTACCTTCTCGGCCTCCTCCCGACTCATGGCCAGGGCGAGCTGCAGCTGCAGCTCCTCCTCGCCCGTCGTCTGCGGCCTCGCTTGCTCCAGGTCAGAGGCGAACCGTGGGGATGAGGACGATGCTGGGAGAGAAAAGAAGACGAGGTGAAGGAGCAGCGTTGGGACATCAGGGGGGAGACCAGCCACATGTCCAACAGCCTCCCCGACCCCATCCACAGCTCCACAGGTGGTTTCCCCAAGGCCCATACCCCCTAATTAACACCTGCGACCACAAACGAGCTGCACACCGCAGCCGAGCATCGCCACCAGCACCCCAAAAAGCGGAGGGGGAGCGCTGGGGTGGGCGCAGCAAACCGCACACAGCTCCCACCTCGACCCGCACGCAGCTCCCACCTCCTCCCCGCCGGGAGCACTCACAGTTGAAGGAGGAGGGCGAGCCCCGCGTCCGGCCGTAGTCGTCGCCGTAGGGCGATGCGCGGCGGCCGTAGGCGGCCTGGTGGCTGCCGCTGCCCATGCCCTCGAGGGCCATGCGCTCCTTGGTCTGCAGCGCGTGCGCCCGCTCCTGCTTCAGCCGCTCCTCGTCCTTGAGCAGCGCCATCACCTGCTTCACCTTCTCCCGGATGTTGATGCCCTGGTCCTTGCCGTCGCGGTCGACATACTGGAAGTCCTTCAGCGTCTGGATGGTGTAGAGGTTCTCCCGGCACTGGTGGGTCACCTTCTCGGAGCCGGTTTTGATGAGGTAGTCCAGCAGGGTGAGGGCTTTGTAGACGTGGCGCCAGTTCTTGCCGCTGTCGTTCAGCCGCCGCCAGATCATGCCCATGACCTCGGCGAAGGCCACCGTGTTGAAGGTGAGGTCGGCGATCTCCGACATCAGGGAGCTGGGGGGCCCCCAGGGGTCGTTGGAGGTGGCCTCCCGCACCTTGATCTCCGCCTCCGAGTAGTTGTGCACGATGTTCTTCACCTGACGCCGCAGGGCCGAGGTCGTCATGGCTGCGCCCTGCCCGGGGCCCACCGGCGGCGAGCGCTGCTGGCGGGGAAGGGACGGGCGCTCACGGCCTCACCGGCACCTGCAGCGGGGAACGGGGACGCAGAGACCTCAGCACCAGCCCCGTGCCACCAGAGCCCCAGCCCAAAGCCCTCAGCCGGCACTGAGGACGCTTCTCAAGGTGGAAGGGCCCGTCGCCACCGTGTCTGACGCTCACCGAAAGCAGGAGGGATGCAGGATGCTCAGGGTGGAAAAAAATATCTTAGAGAAAACCGATACCTAGCACTGCAGAGCTGCCAAGAGATTTGGCTTCGGATTCAGCAACATTTGGATGAGCTTTTACCAGGCGCTTCTGCTGCGACGAGCACCCACCTGCAAATGGCAGCTCCCTCCCCCAGCCCCAGGCTGCCTCCGGGCCCCAGCCCCCTGCAGCGCACGGCCTGGGGGCTCCCCTGCACCCCCCCCGAGGCTCCCAGCGCCGCCAGGACAGGCTGGGCGAAAATAAAGGCCTGGCGTGACTCAGAGCCTGCCCTGACAGTTTTGCTGAGCAAACTTGGTGATTTTGCTTCTGGGATGGAAACACGTGCTGCTGCGGAGTTGCTAAATCAGGGGGCTACCCCGGTGCCAGGCCAGCAGACAGGGCAGGTAACCCAAAACCCACTGCAAAATCCCCAGATCCTGCCCGAGCCTACCCTGTGCCCATCTCCTGGCACGGGTGGCTGCTGTCGAAACGCGCCCACGAGGCTCCCGGCTGACTTTTCCCCGCATCCCCTTCCTGTGGGGTGGCCACGAGGCACCCGCGGGCACCCTGACGCTGCTGCTTGTCGCCACGGGACCCTGCCGTGCCACCAACCAGGACTGGCAGGGCCGGGAGCTGCCCTGGGCCCTTGCTGCTGGGAAATGCCCATCCTTCACCAGCCAAACCACGTGGCTCGTCGTCGTCCCATTTTCCTGTGACCCCACCACAGCTCTGTGCCCTGCTCCACGCTAGCCTCACCCACAGGGCGGTCAAACACCACGACCCTCATTGCCTTGGGGGATCAGCAAAGCCAAGAGGCAGAGAGGCTGGAAGCAGGCTCCCCACCACAGGGCTGGGAGCTGAGCTGCTCAGAGCTCCCACCCCAAAACTCACCAGCAACGCTTCCCCGCTCCGCGATAAGGCTGCCGGGCACAGGCCTATCTCCCCTGCCCAGCCACGAACGCGGCCGCCGATTACCGGTGCCCGTCCCAACACCCGGCTCACGACGCCGGCACCTCCCTGCACCGCAGCCACCGCACCGTGGCCGGCCTCACCGCCGGCACTGGGCTCTCCAGCCGCCGCAGAACCGCACCGGGGCCGTGCCGACGTGCCCACGAGCCACGCACGGCACCCGCCGCGCTGCCGTGCAACCCGTGCAACCGGTCCTGCACCTCCTGCTCCGGTGGGACGGCGGCACCGCGGCACTGCCGGCGACGTCCCCGTGAGTCAGAGCAGCCTGGCACCGCCGCGCTCGCAGGCGGCCCGAGTTTCTCTCCCCCGACGCTTCCCTGTATCGATGCCCTTTCGCAACGCCGCTGCTCGGCGCGGCCTTTGGATCCCACCAGGAGAGCCTGGCTCAGGCGGCCGCGACGCTGCTGGCGCGGAAACGCCTTCGGGACGAGGGCAGCGGCGCGGCAAAGTCCTCCGGGACTTGGCTCCGTGCTCTGCTTTCTACCGCCACCCAGCAGGAAGATAAAGTCACGCTTTCCAAAGGTGCCACCGGCCCAGCAAACACCGGCGTGCCCGTCCATCGGCCTCCAGGGAGGGATGTCACCTCCTGTCCCCAGCGGGTCCCCCCCTAGCCTGGGAGAGCCCCAACCCAGTGCCACTGGCTCCGGCACCGCTCGTCCCGGCCGGAGACCTGGTCCCAGATGGATTTCACCAGGCTTCCCGCAAAGTCTGCATGGATAGAGCTGGGAAAAGGGGTTGGGACAGCGGGTGGAGGAGCACGGCCCTGGCTGGAGCGCTGCCAGCGGCGTTGGAAGCAGCGGGTTTGTACCCAGCCCGGTATCCCCCCGGAATATAAAGGCAGTGAAACAGAAGCTGTGCAGGAGATAAGGCAGCAGTGCCCGGCAGCTCATATGGAATTACTGCAGTGACCTTGAGCTGGAGGCTGCCAGGTGGGAGAAGGACACCGGGGGCTGGGGACAGGTCCCCATCGCCCGCGTCCCGGCGCAGGGCACTGCGGAGGAGAAGGGGATGGGGAGGGAGGGGGGGGGACACAGGGGTAGGGGGGGTAGGAACGGGGTCAGGGGGGAGCAGGAAGGGCTGGGGGCACCCGGAGGGGGCACGGGCAGAGGGGACAGGGGCTGGGGGCACCCGGGGGGGGCTCGCTGGGTCCCCGCTCAGGTGCGGGGCTGGGAGGGCGCAGCGCCCGAAATGGAGGCAGAGCCCCCCGGCGGGCAGCACCGGCGGCTCCAGGGGACCGGCGGGGACCGGCGGGTACCGGGACCCTCCCCCGGTGCGCAGCGGGACCCCGGCACCCCCCTGCACCCCCCGGTACCCCCCGGTACCCCCCAACCCCATCCGGGCCCACGGCGGATCCGCATCCCCCCCCCCCCCGCCCCTTGCGCTCTGCACCCCCTGCGGATGCTCGGGGCCGTCCAGAACCTTCCTCCCTCTCTCCCTCCCTCCTTCCTTTCCTCCCTCTTACCTCGGCCGAGCCCCGCCGTGCACGGAGGGGGCCGGCACCGGCACCGGCACCGGGACCGCGCACCGGGGGCCGGGAGCGCGCAGGAGGCGGCCGCAGCCCTCCCGCTGCCTGCTGCGCGCCGCCGAGCTGCCGGGCAGGCTGGGCAGGTCCCGGCTGCCCGCCTTAACCCCTTCGGGGCCGAGCGAGCCCCGGCCCGGCCCCCTCCAGCCCTTTAACGTGGGTGTCCCCCCCCCCTCCCCGTGTCCCCGAGACCCTAAAATCCGAACTAGCGCACTCCCCCCCCCCTCGGGGTTGGGGGATGCGGCGCCGAGCCCCTGCCCCGCCGCATGCGGGAGGCGGGGATGCTCTAAATGCTCAGTCACTGCCCCTCGCTGGCAGGCTGCCAGCTCGTTTTTTTTATATATATATATTTTTATATTTTTTTTTCCCTCCCCCCTTATTTTTAGACAGGAACCGGCCATCCCCAGGCTTGGAAGCGCCTCTGAATGATGCTGACCTCCCTCCCTCCCCCCCCCCCAGCAATGCAGCTCCCTCTCTGGTACCCAAGGCCGCCGCCGCCGCCCGCTGCAATTTGAGTTCGGCAAAATTTTTGCCCGGGATCTAAATTTGGAGCGGCTTCTTCCCCTGCTCCGAACAGCTCCCAGAGCCTGGCTCGGGGAGAGAGGGAGGCATCAGATGACATTACAGAATAAGTCATGTCTCTCGATTGCTTCAGTGCCACCCCCACTCTCCCGGCCTCTGCCTTCCATTTTAATCAGTGACAGGCCTTCAAGTAGTACGGATATATATCATCTTTTTTAATATCACTGCCATTTGCCATAACAGAAAGCATCTCCCGGGTGCCGAGGCACTGGAGAGGGGATCACACCCCCCTGCTGTTTCCCCCACCACGGAGCGGACCCATCTCGCCCTGGGCCCTGCCTCGGGTCACGGGGAGGAGGCATCAGGGAGGCCCTGGGCTTCCAGGGGGCTTTGTGGATCTCCTCAGCCCGATTTCCCCAACAGGCTCACGCCAGCTGAACACACACCCAGTCCCGCTCCCGGCTGCGGCCTGTGGGAAGAGCACTGCCATGGGGTCAGGCAGGAGAGCAGCCGGCCAGGGCAACCCCAAAGGAAGGCTCCCACCACCCCGCTCCTGGGGATTTCTCTCTGTTTTCCACAGCTCAGCAGGGGCAGAGGGCCCAAGAAGGCAGCTTGATGCCCTTCAGGCACTGCCTTTTCCTCTTCCTGAAGAAAACATCCTACAAGCAGCAGTTGAGCTGTGCACACATAGGGCTTGTTGGGTGGTCTGCACCCTCGTGTAGGAAGTGGTGAACCAGCGAGGCTCTAAAGCTGATTTTTTCCATCTTTGGGGCAAGCTGGCTGCTCACCCAGGCCCCTTCTACAAGTGAGAACCTTCTGGAAACGTGCTGTCACCTTCCACACACGTTTTCCTGGAAACCCCTTCCCAGCCTAACAGCGGTGGTGTCTCCAGGCCCCGCGTCACGTGTTGGTTCTGGTATGCGGCACACAAGGCCAGGGAGGTCGCTCACCTCAGTTATGTAGCAAAGAGCAGGAATTATTAACACTAATACAAATAGTGCCCACGTTTGGGGAGGAGGAGGAGCGCTCTCCTTGCTAGGACGGGCACGATGGGGCCTGGAGCACCCCCGCGTCCTTCAGACCCACTCACCAGGGCTGGGGCTCCAAACACAGAGCCCACAGCTCAGCTCACAGCAGGCCCGTAAATGAGGGGTATACGTGTTTCTAAGGGTGTGTTTGGGAAGCTGATTCTAACTTCACCCCATTTCCAGTCACGTAACTTGCGACAATCAGTGTAAAAAATAATAACGGAGCTGGCTCAGAGATACAGCAACCAGGGCGCAGAATGTTGCACTTGTTGGCCCAGCCCAGCCCTTCCCCTGCTCTGTTTGTACATTGTCCCCAAGGAGGTTCTTGTCCAAGGCTGTAAGAGGCACTGGCAAGATTTATGACAAAAAAGTATAGACTATTCCCAGCACGCAGATTTGTTCTCCTTTGCAGAAAATCTTATGCCACCAGCCCCAGGCCTCCAGGCTCCTCCCTTGGAACGGGAAGGAGAGAACAGCGTCTGACATCCTTCCATCCGTTAGTATGTGACTAAAGGGACATTTTCTTTTATCTGTTTTCTTACTAGCAAGATTTTCTGGGAGCAGAGGTATGTGTGGAGCCTGGTTTCTATAGGCTGGACCAGATGCATGGGCTTTGCCATCTTTCAGTGTGAGACTGCCAACTAGAAGCATTCCTGCCTCTGAGACAATCACGTTGTCTCTGTTACGTGCAGACTCCCTCTTGTCTAGAAGACAGATGGCTTGAGCTGTTTGAGTTGGGCATATTCACAAGCTGATAATGATCTCCAGGGAGGCAGGAGCTATTGTCAGAGCCTGTGAGACACACCCCAACTTCAGGCCTTTTTCCTCTCTGATTCTCAAAATGTTGCTGAAATTCTCACTCCAGTAATGCTGAGCAGAGACATTCCCTTTGTGGTTCTGTGCCCGCTACGCCAGAAGAGGCTCTGTCCTTCCACAGAAGCCAAATGCTCCTTCTCGCCCTGCTGAGAGAGAGCACTTCAGAACATGAAAGGTCTCACCTGGCCAGCAGAACAAAATAAGCTACAGATTTTCCAGGAGCTGAGGGAAAGAACAGACACATTCTCCAGAGATAGCAAAGGAGTTAAAACAAGAAACAAAAAGAAAACAACTCTGCACAAGGAAGTTATTTTGTACTGCATGTGGCTCTGAGACGCGTGTCGGTGTGGTTTCCCATGTAAAAGAGCACGTGCCTGAGGCACACATGCCTGGTGTAACCGTGCAGCCATGTACAGAATTTGTAACAGTAATGCTTAGCATGGATATGAATCTGCTGTCTAAGAACCTCAAAGGTATCATGAACCTCAATTAATAATCTACATTGATGTCATTTATTTACAGGGCCAAAGCCTTTCTGGGGAATGCTGTCCAGCTGCTTGAGCAGGAAGGCTGCACTTCACCCACGTACGGTGCCAGGTCAAGGGAGACCCTGCTTGCCCTGCCTTGGAAGTCTGCTTTGACCCAACCCCATCAGCAGAGCAAACAACATTAAGAATGGGTATGTTTCCACAAAAAAAAAAAAAGCTCCATTCCAGCTGTGAAGTACAAGGAAACCCAGACAGAAAGGGGTGATAAGCAGAGATGCACACGCAGGCTGATAGAGACAGGAAGGGTGGCTCTAACACAAGGCCCAACCCTGCTCTCCATATTTATAGCATGAATTTCACTCATTTTAATTCAGGAGCGATTAGTCTTGGAAGTAAGCAAGTAAGAGTTGACTCAGAATGGGGCATGGGTACATTAGGCTGCATAAAGAGAGACTGCACGATCAGCACATAAATAGTTGTGTGTCTAAGAAAAGGCAAGGTGGCACATCCCTCGGAATGGTGCATTTTCACTGAGATCCTGAATGCCCCAGAGAAGCCGCTGTCAACAAATCCTGAGAGGAGACTGGACAAGCAGTCAAGAATATGATCAAAACCAAGATAGATTTTTCTAAGCTACTGTCCTAATCCTTGGGCTCATGAGTACAAGGGACACCCTACTTGTTTTTCAATCTTGCTTGGCTAGCAAGCAAAGACTGACATCTCTCACCCTGACTGGCACTTTTAAGTTTTTCTTCCTTAGTAGAGAAACCAGTGTTTCCTGGTCTTAATGGTTTTGGAGCCTGTGATATCTCTTGCCTTGTCTCTCATTGGCAATTGACCTTTTGCAGAAGTAACAATCCTGTCATTACTTCAGAAAGAAGAATCTCCACTGGAACTGTGTAAAAATGGTTATTTATTTAATTCTATGTCTAGTTACAAAGTGCTTTGCTCTCCCGCTTTATAGCGCCATTTTTCTCTAGCTCTTCAAATAAAGAAACCATTTTGCTCACCATTGAATCCAGTAGCCCATAGACCTGCAGCAGAAATTAACAGAAGATGGTTGCAGTAAAAATGGATGATGAAATCTTGATGACACGACTGACAACACAGAGATAGTTTCTCATGCAGGAGCATATAAACGTACAGACACGCACACAACCACATAAAAGTGGCTGCCTGCTAGCAGATCTTAGCTCTAGTAATAACTTTTCTGGCTATGAAGTGTGTTTAACATTATCCGAGATACAATTAATTCTGCTGATCCCTCAAGAGTCCGCAAGCATGCTAAAGGCATCCCAGATAGAAATCCCGCATGTGGCTATGCAATGCCTGGATTTATGTTAACAGGCTCCGGGCTGGAATAAAGGACATCCTACCTTGTATTTCACACTTACCGTGCCACAGAATTATGGACATACATTTGTCAGTTTTCTGAGTTTAACAAAATGCTTACTGCTCCACCTAAGCTTCAGCACAAGCAAAACAAAGGTAAAAGCTTTGGCCAGACTCACTTCAATGTAAAGCTTTTCCTGGTACGTCCCATACAAAATAGGGTCCACCTGGTCCTGAGGAGGTTCAACGGGGTCTATAACTACAGCTTCTACAGGTTGTGCTACCTCTTTCACCTTCTGTGATGAAGTGGAAGATTTCAGCTTTTTCTCATCTTTTACTTTTGACTTTCTTCTGTTTGGAAATTCCTATTCAGGGACAGAGGAGGAAAAAAAGGGTGACAGATCAGAACACCTTTCAGATTGTAGCAAGATGCACCCAGCAATCAGCACCTCTTTTGGTGGATTGGAAATCAGCTCAAACTCAGGATATGCAGCCTCAGAATGCACCGCACTGTCACCAGAACCCAGTGCTCAAGTTTTCAGCAGGGATCCCAACACTTACCTCCTTCTCTTTCCCTGCAGTCTTTGTTGTTCTTTTTTTGTCTTCTCTATCCTTACCACCAATTGACCTTCTCTCTTCTTTTCTACTAGTTATTTTGTCTTCTTTTCCTCCTTTTATAGGTTGTTTTACTTCCACTACAAAAGAAAGAATTCCAATTAACCCAAAGCAACATTTTCACGTCCAGACAGACAAGCCTGCTGCACCTACGCACTGTAAGCATATTATTTTTGCCGCGTATTTTGCTCTTTTTAATTCATCTGAGCTGTACTGCACTGAAAAACAATGACCTTGAAGAGTACTTTGTTTAAATGAACAGGTCTCAAACATACATCAGAACAAGCTTATATAAGAGATAAAAATGCGATAGATTTTTTCAGTTAGTCAGTGTGAAAAGCAGGGCCAAAATCCAGCTAAATTAAAACGTTTATTCGTTTTTCTCCATGCATGTCCGTGTTTTTAATACCAAACCTCAGATCACAACTATTATCTCACACACTGCTGTTTTTTCTGATGCGTTTTCTTATAAAAGCTTTGAGGGGAAACAGCTGACGTTGCTGTTTCAGCTGCAACTCAGCAAGTTTTCTGGATTGCCACCAGTCCATGGAATCTGCCTGCTGTGCTAAAAGCACCATTTACCTGTTTCCTCTGGAAGAACATCTACACAGGTGTCCTTCTCAGGCAAGCCAAGCAGGGATCTCAGCTTCAGAGAGTGACTCACCAGACCATCAATTGTTTCACGCCACAGCTGGAGACTGAGAAAAGTATCAGAAACAGAAGGGAGACAGCACAGCAACTGGGCATTTTGGGGTGGAAAGGTAGGGGCAAGGCCATCTTCTTTTACCCAATGCCCAGGAGCCTTACAGCGAAGAGCTGCTCTGTCCAACTAAACCAATACAATCGCACCTAACATCTGAAAATCTGGGCAGAGAGAAGCTACATTACTTTCCTTGGGTTTGCACGTCAACAGGCTCACATGGACCCATAAATATTACTGGGTAACTAGGTCTCCTGCTCTTCAACATGACACACTGGTAAATCAGCCTGATCTGCTGCGTGTACCGAGAGGAACCCGCACTCCTGTGATTTAGAAGCAGCTAGCAGCTGTTGGTATGTTTACAGTCTGAAAGCTTGAGCAAAGAAAAAAGAAACTGCATGAGGGAGGATACAGTTATCTGAGTAAAAGGGTACAGAAAATTACCCAAAGATTTCATAAACATATCCCAGAATAATCTTGCCAGAAATAACCTTGTGTACTCCCCAAAATTACATGAATATTCTAAACTTATCTCCAGAAAGAAATGGCATTTGGGTCCTAGACAGCTGCTACAATTACTCTATTAAAAAAAGCATTAAAAAAAAGACTTCTAGACCTCACATAATTACATGCGATCTGCATCACAACACTTGCAACTGAACTTGTTAAGGCTGTTGATCGTACAAGGCATTTATAAGCTTTGTCTTGCAAAGGTAACACACCAGGTTTGATACAAAAGGTCTGACTGGGTTGGCCTCTCTTCAACACACAGCTCCAGTGCTGCCTTATTGAGCTGGGTCAGTGCTTCTTCTCGCTGCTCCTCCGTCGGGATCAAGTTTATAGCCTGATGTGAGAGAAACAAAACACTTCTCAGTTCTCATTCCCAATCGTCTGGTCCCTGACCTCAACGGAACACACCACGGATTTCTTCCTGGACACTGGTCTGAAAGGAGGTTGCACAGGGCACTTGCACACCCAGACATGGCTGGAGATTTAGGCAAGGAGCACAGGTTACCCAAGACCTGAGAAGCAATCCCAGATCTCCCAGTTAGATTCACCCACT
Organism: Aythya marila; assembly: GCF_965140915.1. Taxonomy (NCBI): domain Eukaryota; kingdom Metazoa; phylum Chordata; class Aves; order Anseriformes; family Anatidae; genus Aythya; species Aythya marila. The sequence continues at coordinate 3,904,807 of NC_139059.1, read as the reverse complement.
GTAAGCCCCTCTGCAACTCTACAGGTAGAACAAGTCTAGCACGTTAGAAGGCCTTCTAACAACACAGAACTCTTCTAAGAGCAGAGAAGCAGCAGAAGTTTCCAAGAGAACACTACAGAAAAACTGCTGACAGAATCCAAACCACTCTTGCTTTAATCTAGGGAGGTCTGCATTTTATCCACAGCCTGCCGTGAGTGCCCGCTTAGAGCTCTGATGAATAGGGAGGACTCTCCAAGGAGAAGAGCCCTTGGGGAAGCCACAAGAGGCTGTGGGATTAAGCCTGCCCCCCGCATTCAGTTCTGGGATGACAGAAAGCTAATGGGGGAAGAGCTTAAAATATCTATTACATTGTCTGGTTCTCTTTTCTTCGTCACACAACAGCCCTCAGAGCCTCTCTTGGGAATTTCTTTACAAGAGCACTGAGGGTGTGGTCAGCAGAGCTGATGTGCTTTTCTGTAACACACGTCATAAATCTGCTCGAGCTCAGAGAACATTGGAAGCAGACCTTTGGGTGGGCTCATGCTGGGGTACGCCAGGCTATTTGTAAGGAAAATGAAAAGCCCATCGGTTTGTCACGGCACCAGAGGGAACAAGGGCGACCACCTGCTTAAAGTCCTCGAAGGAAAAGTTCCACGCTGAGGGGCCTGGCTCTTCCTCTTCCACCTGCACTTGACTCAGAGTCACACCGAGTGAGTTCCTCCAGTCTGGGATCTCTGTCGCACTCCACTGAGTGGAGAGAGCCTCCGAGACGCTCTCCTGGAGCTGCACGTCCTCCACGCTGCTCGTCGAGGGCACTTTCTCCTCAGAGGCTGAAGGGACGGTCATGTGCTGTCTCCACAGTTCCTGCAGCTGCTTAACCACTCGATGCTGATAATGCAACTTTGATAACAGGGGAAAGGTAAATAGCAAAATGTGTTGTGCCTTTCCTCTACAACACTCATTGTTCACGCCACTATGGCAAACTATGCGAGCCCCCAGAAAGCCACAGATGCACTAGCCCCGCAGGTTTTCTTTCCCTGCTGTTTCACCCGTGTAGCCCATTAAATGGCAAGCCTCACCTTGGGATTCTTCCTGTGGAACAACTCTTCCTCTGTGACATAAGCATCCACAGGAGATGGGGTGCGCTCTGGGGTCCGAATTTGGACAAGAAGTTCCTTCAGAGCCTCTTCTGCTATGGCAGCACCCTCTTGAGCAGCCAGCTCAGACTGAGGCAGCACAACAAGCACAACGTGAGTCCCCGCTCCGTGCACAAGTGCACAAGCAAATTCACACCCACACTGGTAACTGCATGTATATTTTATACAGTATTACAAGGAAAAGAATAACTGCAAACCCCACCACACCAAGCAATATTTACAGAAGCTTTTCAAATAAGCCCCACAAAAAATTCCCCAACAAAATACACTTTTCTATGCATAGTGTAATTTTCAATTTATACTTTACTTGATATCGTACTGTATTACACACAATCCTATCCCCGCTAATTAATGAATTTCATTACAAACAGAAAAATCTTCTTTAAAAGGACCAGTGTGAACAGTTCAGGTGGCATAATCACATCTTCATTAATAACATTACAATAGACTGCAGAGTTCTTAGATTTTATTTTGCAAACCTGCTTAAATACGTACAGACGTTCTGTAAATAAATAATCATCTCACTCTCAGCCTTAATTGTAGAGCAATGAAAATACCATGTCTTCCACTCCCTCCCTTGTCCTCTATTTGCATATTAAGTTCAAAGCTCACATTTACACAGTTACATGCTTGGTTACCTCCAGTTTCTCTCTGAGGTCAGCCAATTTATCCTCATACACAGCAATTCCCCAAAGGGTCACCTGCAGCAGAGCTCCTCCTAATAACAGGGGATGTGTCCTAAATTCCCAGGACTCGCTGAAAATGCCAGCTCTCTCTGACTTGAAAAGAAAGACAAACTTTCTAGTTTCTCCAGGCAAAATTACACCTGAAATTAGAGAGAAAAATGTGCTGCTCTGTAAGAATCCACCTGATTAACACAGCTCTTTTCCAATCCCCACCAAGTGTCCTCATCTCCTCATAAGACTCTTTCCCCATAGCTTAGCTGGCTATCACACCTCATCCAACAATTTTTCTCTCTCCAGATTTACACCAGTTACCATGTTACTGAACTGGTATTACTTCCATTGCATGCTCCTTTTACAGCAAAGCTCAGTACTCTCTCTGGTAGATCATACCCAGTCCGCCATCAGAAAGTGATTCACTTCTCAGCTTTCCACCCATTTACATTCAGAGCAGGAGCAACCTCCTTTCCTTCAAGTCCCATGAAAAGGATCTGCCTCACACACCTATTTTGGTGTGAGTCAGCTCTGACAGCCAGGGTGGCTTCCTAAGAAGATTCACCCAGGAGGCTTGCTCTGCCATTAGTCAGACTCAGCAGCTCAGATAACACCTGAATATGTACTCTCTGCTCCGTGCACAAAGGTCTCAGAGCTCAGCAGTTCTCATACCTGGTCTGGCATCAAAGTAAAAACACTGCATCCGCTTGGTTTCTCTGGAGGGAATCTGCTGGAGAAGCCTCCTCCAGTTATACCAGACGGCAGCTGTGCCATCGTTGCTCACCGTCAGGAAGCTTTCGGCTTTTTCACCAGCCACGGTCTCAAAAGTGAGACGGGCAGCAATGCCAACTATATGCTGTGAGGAAGAGAGAAGGACAAAGATAACAATTTCTGCTCTGTCTTGCCTGAAGTCACACCACAAATAAAGGGGTTGAACATCGGTCGGAGAACTTGTAAGGCAGGTCCAATGAAGCAGCCATTATACAGAGTGCACCTGGGAGTCTGAGCATCACGCCACAGACAGAGCCATCACTTCTGCTTCCAGACCTCTCTGGAGAAAACGCAGGGACACTCTGTTATGCTCAGAATAAATCCCCCATTCTCCAGCCTGGGAGTGACACTCATTGTACAGCCGTGACTCGGGAACTCAAGCAAGCTTAGCTCAACGAAACAATAAGAAGTGCACAATTACCCTGCAAGAAGTGATGCAGTTGATCCAACGTGCAGGCTGGCCACAGAAATCTAAAGATGGACCCCATACTGCTTCTGGAACCAGATCATAATAATCCCCTAAGGAGTCACTGCAGAAGAAAATAACAACAAATGTTTCCGTGGAGTGAAATTCGCTTTCTGAGGTGGGAGAACAACTGGTGGCTTACAAGACCCTGTAAGAAATAAACCCCTACCTAGTGCTTTTCCACAGAGCTCTCTCTCTTTACAGAGCCCTGCAGATGTGGCAAACAAACTCCAACTAAAGACTTGCCACCACCAAAGAGGACAGGACAGCCAGAACAATAAGGAGAAGAATGGTATCTGCTTAAGGAAGGCTTGAGGGTACGACTGAGTAAGGAGAAAAGGGGTCCCTCATTACAGACGAAGAGGGCAGGGGAAAAGAGACAAACCGGTCATGGAAGTGGATGGCTGCAAAGGGACAGCCAAATGGAGATCATTTTGAGCACAGTCTCCACCCCGACCGATGTAAGCTGAGGAGCCACACAGAGGCAAGACTGGAGGAAAGGCCTGAGAAAACTTCCCTGACTCTTGCTCCTTAGTCATTAGGCCACTCGACTCCTAAATCTGTCGATTTTAGCATTGGCACATGCCTCTCACTGTGCCCCTGTGCTCTGGGTAAGAGCAGCTACAGAGATCCCTACAGATGGATGGTGCACACCCCAAATTGTTTATTACTGTCATGAAATAAAACTTACAGGGTCTCAGAATCTTCAGAACTGGTGGAACATGGAAAAGACTGCATTGAGACAGACGTGAAGGGCTGCCCTTTACCGATCACCTCCAGTCCGTCCAGATCCTGGACATACAGAGAAATGACCAGCCCTCAATTTCTCTTTTCTATAGAAAAGTCAAATACTGGGCAAATGTACCAACTGAATCAAGTAAAGTGAAGCTCAGATACCTCACTCTTAATAGTTTCTAGATGTACCCAACAGATGTGTAAGTTAGACAGGAGTTAACTGCTTCTGAGTCTCCTGAGAACCATAGATAACTGTATTCCTCACCACAAATGCTTCATGGATGGGAAAAGTCTCCTTCTCACATCATTCTCATCCCAAGAGCCGTGCTTTGGGAAGAAAAATGTGAGGTCTATTCAGTTTTTAAAAGGAGGGGCTAACTGCCTTCAGATTTTGTATGCAACCACATGGGGAAAGGTGTCTTCCTTCCGCCCTAAGGCACAAAATCAAAGTCCTACACCAGTATTTGGGGTTTCTTTTTGTTGTCCAGGTCTTCGCAGCTGTATGCTGCTGGTTCAGGGTCCTATTCTGAGGCTCCCAGCCCAGTCCATGCATCACTTAGACAGGCCAGACATCTTTCATGGCTGTGGCCCTTTGGAAATGTGGAAACTGCTAAGATCAGTACTGCAGGGCTAAGCTTTAGATTCCTAATGCTTTTTCAGATACAGTCCTTGGCAATTTTATGTTATTGTACAGCATTTCATTAGAGATGAGAGACACAAAGAATTTTCATGCTCCTCTAGTCTTACCGGCTTATAAAAGTCTAGCTCCTCTAGGACAGATTTTAGCTCCTGCCGTCGGCGCTTCAGGAAAAGACTCTTATCCCAGGTTAGACGGAAAGGGATCCTCTTCGGAGGCTTCAGACCTGTGGAAATACCCAAGAGCTCACTATCTACATACCCACATGCCTATTTATTTCACTCGGATCTAGTAGTGTGAGTTTCATTCCAGCAGTGTGCTGGGCGCGTCACAGAAATTACAGCACCACAGCCTTTCATGCAGCAAGCCTACCTCTGGATTACTGCTGGCCTGAGTGACGGTGACGAGCAAGTAGCTCGTGCTACAGCTGCCAAAAGGGACAACGATAATGGCAGCCTCTGCACTAGGAATGCTACAGCCTCTCTGCAAGGCTCCCTTACCCGTTTCCATTCGCACAGTGTGGGGTTTCCCCACGTGAGTGACTGGCTCTGGGTAGCCCCGCTCCCTCTGAGTCAGGGTCAGCATCAGGCCGGTGAGTTCATCTCCGATGCGCTCGGGCTGCCTCCAGAACTCGCTTCCTGTTTGGTAGCCCTAGGGCAGAAAACGAGGCTCCCACCAAGAATTTCAGAGATGCTGAGAAGAGAGCTTCCTGCTATTTTCACAGGGACTCGAAGCTAAAAGGAAGGTGGTGTCCAACACTGCTTGTGAGGATATTTTAGAAGTCTATAAATTATTCCTTTTCTGCAGGGTAAGCCAGAATTTTTAGCAGGCTGCTGTCAAAGACAAAAGAAGACTTCTATCTAGTGCTACACACAGGTTGAATGGTACTAAAATAATACAGCACATAAATTAGAATCTTTGAAAGAATTATAAATGTAAAAAAAAGTTACCGTAGGGTACTCCCATAATCCTCCTGACGTACCCATACCCCTTTCTCTGTGTAAATTCCTAAAATTCAAACTATCTGACCTTTCTGGCCCTGAAACAACTGTGGCACATCCCCAGTACGATGTCCAGGGCATGTCACTCCTGTAAGAATCACAAAATGGCACAGCCCATGTACAGCAGCTTGTTAGCAAGGAGCCAAGGCACACCACCACTTCTGTCTGACTGGTACAGAGGGCACAGTTCCTGTTTTCATTTTTAAAATCACCAAAAGCTCTGCCTGCATACTAGGCTGAAGGACTCAGAGTGAATGACTTTGATAAGTATCTAAAGGCAGAGCTGCACAGATGTTACTCACAGCGCCTGTGTCTGAGCTCTTTCACAACAGCAGAGCCATCAGGATGCCGAACAAGTGGGGCTCTCACCTTTCCAGGAAACAGGGCAGGGAGACTGCGGTCAATGAGGTCACGTTCTTCCTGGATTTGTCTGTAATCCTCCGAGATGCTCATCAACAACTCATTTTCCGGCTTCTGAAGAATTTCTGTAAAGAAGGAATATCAAAAGTGCTGCGCTTCTTCTGAGCGTACCCGTTGGTATTGTGGCTAGGTGTAACCCCCATATACTGTTTCCTATCAGGTCCCCTGTCCTTCCCCCAGCCAGAACCACCAGCTCATCCCCCCCACAGCACCCAGGGCCCTCTCCAGACCCCGGCACTAGCAGTGCGGGGAGCCTGGAGAACCTGGAGGCAGGCTGTAATGGCAGCAGGACCAGCCCGGGTTGGCTCTGCCCACTGAAGTGTGTGGTGGTGCCACCAAACAGCCCCATGTTCACACAGAATTTATAGCTCGGCTCCTCTCACCTCCTAGATACCTCTCCTGCCTTCTCCTGATGGCCATATTACGGTGCCAGTTCTGGAGAGCTTTGTGCTCTGATGGTGGGGCCTGACGAACCTTTTTCTTTCTCTCTCCTCCATGTTCTTCTTTTAAAACTGCTGCAGTAACATCTTTACGAGGAGCCTCAATAAAATCTGCTAGCTGAAGAGAAATGAAACATTAAATTGACTCTTAATGCACACAATGCTAATGAAACAAAAAACGGGACAGCAGAGGAGAAAAGAATTCTTCAGACTGGCAGCACCTTCACCTCATCACCCTGCAAGGAACTAAAACGTGGCATTAGGAACACACTCAAAAACAACGGAGGGATTTAGCTGAGTAACTGGACTCAAGCTCTGGCATTGCTGCATCACCAGCTGTTCCCATGCTGATGCCGTCAGCAGGAGCAGAAATGGAAGAGGAAGCCTCTGTAATTCTTCCCTCCGTGACCTCCGCCTGCACACACGACTTCAAAACCTGCTGGGGCAGTTTCTCTGAAGACAAGCCCCACAGAGTAGGACAAGGCAGGGAAAACCACACCTCAAACCTGACCTGTTCTTGATAGGTGCTGAAATAAATCATAAAGTACTTTACACATCACATTCCACCTCTAGAAAAGCGCCGCACAGCAACATTTTCGCAATTTTAAAATCCAACCTGAGTGTTTCCTCTGGCCAAGGCTTCCATCTTGAACTCCTGCAGACTTCCCAAAATGTGGTGAGGGAGAATCTCTTCACAGCCATCACCAAACTGTCCTGGTCCTACAACAGAAACAAACAAGCAAACAACCCCCGAGACAGGTGACTAAAGCTAGGCTTGACAAAACCAAAAATCAAAGGCAAAATGTGGAATTTAACCATACCAGAAAAAATCAGCTGTTCCTCAGGTGCCCTTGGGAAGACAGGATATGCCACCAGGAGATGGGCCTTCTTTTTTGTCTCTTTGGGTTGGTATTTTCGAATGAGGAATTTCCTCCTAACTGGAATTCTCCCATCGTCACGAGGAAGGTGTGGAGCATGGAGCTTCAAAAATAACCATCACGATGCAATTAGTGACACACTCACTCACCTTCATTCCTTCTGACCCTTCCAGGACACACAGACAAGTCCTATCGGTGCACGCTGCTCCTCCTCAGAGAGGCACGTTACCTGACTGCGGAGATACCAGTTTAGTTTCTACCTCACTGTTCTTGACTCTGCATTATAACTGGGACAGGGAAAAGAGTTTTAAATTGCTTTCCCGGTAATTTTCTGCTGTGTCACTTGGTGTCAAATGCTTCCACTCACATGGCTTGACCCGAGTTTTGGAAAGCAAGCGGTGGTAGCTACTAAACAAAATACTCTTCTCATTAGATCAGGAAGTTGGAAATGTAGTTCCAAAAGGGCAGGTGAAAACATCGCGTCGGGATCAATAACCCTTTACTTTTAGGGACTGAGCCTGATAAGCCTGACAAGTCATAAAAAGCAGCACTGGCAAGAGGGAATGAGAACTGAACTCTAGCAGTTGGTTTTGGTTTAAATGAATGCACAGGACCCTCTGTTAAAGACATACACACACACAGAGGAAGTTTCACTGAAAGTAGCTTTTTCTATGAGTAAAAATACATACTTTTTCCAGGTCCTCTAGCTTAATTGCAAGTGCTTGGATGTCATCTCCTCGCAGAACGTATGGAACAGGCTCTGGCTCCTCTAGAATCGTTGAGATGGTTTGTTCACATGCCTTTTCCTTCTTGTCTGAAACACAGAAGGGAAGACCTCTCCTTCAGTCACCCGAAGAAACTTCATCTTCCTCTCAGCCTGCCTCAAACCGTTTTTCCAGCTGAACTGTTCTTTTAAGGTTACGCGGGACAATTAAATTCAGCATCTCTCATGCCTGGAAGATCAAAGTTTAGGAAGCTACAAGGGCCAAAGTGGGTCACTAGGATTCAGCTGGGTCATGCACTTTGTTCTTGATGACAGCAAATTAATGAGATAAATACTCCGTGCTATCTGCACCTGGAAGAAATCTCAGACAAGTTTCCTTCCCCAGTTCCTAGCACAAGCACACGACTCCAACGCATCGGCCACGAAGCAAAACTTCACCTCAGAAAGCCACCACCCCTCCAGAGCACCCAAACTGCAAAAATCCCTCCAGAACCGGGCATGTAAACTGCTCAGAGAGACCCCAGGGCAGGAATCAGCCGCAGGCAACGTTGGGTTGGTTTTGTATCTCGTTTTATTTTTGACCCGTAAGTCCTTCCAGCACCTCCTTTACCCACAGATACACACAGAGGAGCCTCTCGGATTAAAAAAGGCGAAGGGAAGGGGACAAAAAGGAGAAGGCGCCACCTGAGGCCTGCTCCCCCCCGTGCACTCGGGACGCGCAGGGGCCGCAGCACCCCCACACCCCGGCTTTCCCCCGGCTCCCCCCCGGCTCCAGCCTTCAGCTCCAGCCCCCTGCGCCCCCCGGGGCCGTGCCCGTACCCGCGGGGGTCCCGGCCCGCGGCTCCTTTCGGCCCTGCCCCGCGGTCGATCCCCGCCTCCGCGCCCCTCGGCCCTGCGCCTGCATCCCCCGGGGCCGCGCCGCGTCCCCATGGCAACGGCACCACCGAGAGGAGCCCCCGAGGCCCAGAGCGGAGCGCGGCGCCACCGCCCCCACGGCGCCCCCTGGCGGCCACAGGGCTCGGACCTCCAAAGGGGGGGGGGTCCCGGCCTCGTCCCCCCGCTGCCTCAGGGCTCGGAGCCGCGGGGGGCTCCGCGTTTTGTCCCCCCCTCAGCCTCCGGGCTTTGTGTCCCCGCAGCCTTCACGTTTTGTCCTCCAGCAGCTGCTGGGCGTTGTTCTCCTCATGGTTTTGTCCCCTGCCAGCCTCCGTGCCTTGTCCCCTCACAGCCTCCATGTCCCCTCGGTGCCTTGTCCTCCGTCAGCCTCCTGCCCTCGTCCCCCCGCAGCCTGAGGCTTTGTCTCTCAGCGGGCTCCAGGCTTTGTCCCCAAGCCTCTGCGCTTTGTCCTCCACGAGCCTAAGGGCCTTGCTCCCTGCCAGCCTCCGTGCCGTGTCCTCCATGAGGCTCCGTGCCTTGTTCCCCCACAGCCTCCGTGCCTTGTCCTCCATGAGCCTCAGGACCTTGTCCTCCAGCAGCCTCCTGCCCTTGTCCTCCAGGACCTTCTGTGCCTCGTCCCCCGGTGCCGGCCGTGCGCTGCAGCTGGCAGAGCAGTGCTGGCAGCAGCGAGTCCAGCACCGCCAGCCCCTGGGGCGTGCAGCGCAGACCCCTGGGGGACAGCAGTGGCTGAGCCCCAGCCCCACACAGGGACCCCCTGGCCCCATGCAGGGACCCCCCTGGCCCAATGCAATGACCCCCCCATCCCAGTGCCCCCAGTACTCACCGGCCGTCCAGGAGCAGCCAGCCCTGCTGCTGCAGCGCCATCGCCTCCCCCGGCCCCCCGAACATGGCCCGCAGGGGCAGCTGAGGGGAGAAGCGCCCCCAGCGCTGCAGGGGGTTGTTAGCGGCGGCTTGTTAGCAGGGATCCCCCCCACACGCACTCTGTTGGTGCCTCACCTGCTGGGTGATGCCCTCGTCCGTGCGCAGCCCCAGGGCGAGCAGCTCCTCCAGCCTGCGGGCACAGCGAGGTGTTAGGGCAGGTAGGGTTGGGGTGGGGGGCACACACGGGGGACACCCCATACTCACTGCTCCAAGGGGCTCAGCGCCACCCGCCTCCGCGTGCCGTGCCCGCGGCTCTGCACCTCCCTCATCCAGGCGTCGGGATCTGGAGTCTGGACGCGGGCCTCCCGCTGGCGGCTGCCCTCACCCCACGGCACGAACCTCCCGTGCGCCCCTGCGAGGGCACATGGAGGAGAAGGGGGTGCAGGGGGTGCACAGCCCTGTGCCCCCCCACCCTGCCCTGCTGCCACCCTTCTCCATGGGCTTACCCGGCCCCACGCCGACGTACTGCTCGGCCCGCCAGTAGGACAGGTTGTGGATGCTGAGGGCGCCCTGCGGGACAGCAGTGCGGTGGGTGAAGAGGGGCAGAACCCACTGTGGGGGCATAAAACGGGGCTGGGGGGGGCTCACCTTCCTTGCAAAATTGGAGACCTCGTACTGGCGGAAGCCAGCAGCCACCAGCACAGCCCGGGCGGTGTGGTACATATCGGCCAGGAGGTCCTGGGGGGGCGCGGGCAGAGCCCCCCGCCGCACCCGTGCCTCCAGCGCCGTGCCCCGCTCCAGCGTCAGCTGGTAGAGGGCCAGGTGGTCATCGCACAGCCCCAGCGCCGCCTCCAAGCTCCGTGCCCAGGCCTCCCGGCTCTGCCCCGGCAGCCCGAAGAGGAGGTCGATGGAGGTACGGCCGGGGAAGAGCCCCCGCGCCACCTCCACCGCTGCCCGCGCCTCGTCTACGGTGTGCTCCCGGCCCAGCAGCCGCAGCTCGGTGGCATCCAGCGACTGTGGAAGGAGCACAATGGCAGCGGGGCTGTGTGGGGCCATGGGGGTATAAGGGGGGACAGGAGGGGACAGGGGGGCCCCTCTCACCTGCACGCCCACCGAGAGGCGGTTGACGCCGGCCGCCTTGAAGCCGGCGAGGTGCGCGGGGCTGGCAGAGCTGGGGTTGGCCTCCAGCGTCACCTCGGCTCCAGCGGGGAGGTGGGCGGCCTCCGCAGCAGCCTCCAGCACGGCGGCGATGGTGTGGGGGCTGGCCAGGCTGGGGGTGCCCCCGCCGAAGAAGACGGAGGTGACGCTGCGGGGACAGCGGGGAGGCTGCGGGCGGCTGTGGAGGGGGCCCCAGGACCCCCACCTGGAGACCCCAAGCTGGGCACCCACCTCTGCACCTGGCCAAGGCGGAGCAGGGTCCGTGCCTCGCGCACCAGGCAGGCACGCACGGCTGCCTCGTCCACCGCCGGCACCACGTACTTGTTGAAGCTGCAGTAGGAGCAGTGCTTGCGGCAGTAGGGCCACTGCGGGCACAGGGCAAGAGTGGAGGGGGCGGCTGGGACCCACCCTGGACACCCCCCCCAGTGCTGCCCCCCCAGCTGCCCCCAGGCTCACAGCACGCACTCTGTGGGTGCCCCCGTTGGATGCACGGCGCAGAGACCCCCACAGCACCCCCACATGTGACCGGGAGACCCCCATGTGCAAGCCCAGCAGGTCCCACCTGCAGCCCCCCCTCCGTGTGCACCCCGGAGGTCCCACGAGCAGCCCCCCCTTAGGCGTGCGAGCCTCCAGGTGCCACGCGAAGCCCCCCCAAGTGTGCACCCCAAGTGTGCACCCCCCACTTCCCACGTGCAGCTCCCCAAATCCCCGTTGTGCGCACCCCCAGGGTCCCCTGTGTGCCCCCCATGGTCCCCACGTGCAAACCTCCCCGTGCGCCCCCCTTGTTCCCAGGTGCCCCCCCCTTATTCCCGTGTCCCCCCCCCCCGTTCCCAGGTGCCCCCCCCGGTCTCTCACATGCACATAGAGCGCGGCTGTCACCGTTCCCCCCGGAGCCCCCGGTTCCGGGCCCGGCCCCGTTCCGGGAGCCGGGGCCCCCCCCGGGTCGCTTCCCCGGGGCCGCCCCGCAGCGAGCGCGGCCGCGGCCGGGCGCCAGCCCCGCAGCGCCATGGGGCAGCGGCACCGCTCCGGGACCGCCCCCGGGCCAGCCCCGGAAAAGCGGGGGGGGACCGAAAGGGGGGGTGAGGAGGCAGCAGGGAGCCGCGTTTTGCCCGGTGCCGGTGGGAATTTGCTCGGGGAGCTTCATTTCCCCGGTTCTGAGCCCAATTCGGAGTCGCTCCCCGGCTTGAAGCTGGATTCGGAGTCACTCCGGTGTGTTGCGGGGAGCGATTCGCAGTCAGAGCGTCCGAAGCTTCCATTCTCAGCCCCCTGCCCCGCTCGGGAGGAGAAAGCCCCTGGGCAAGGTGCTTGGGCAGCACCCCGAGGTGCACCCACAGCTGGGGGCTGGGTGCCCCGAGGTGGGGCGCGAGGATATGGCCGTGCCAGGGACCAGAGCGATGGGGAGTGGGGAGCGGGGAACGGGGAGGACAGAGCTGGGTGCCTGCAGCTTTGGGGCTGGCGTCTGCCCCATCCGGCCCCGCAATCCCACAGCTGCTCCCCACTGGGTTCCCAGAGGAGGAGGAAGAGGGTTGAACGGGGCCAGGCGTTGCGTTTTCTCCGTTTTGCTATTAATAGAGATGAAAAACGCCCGTGACAAAGGGGAGTTTCGCAAAGGCCACCGCCGCAGATTCCCGTTCCCAGCCCGGGAGCTGGTGTCTCAGCGGCACTGCTGACGCAACCCTCGCCGTGCTGGGAAGAGTCCCCGCTGCTGCTGGGGGTTTCCGAGCTCAGCGCCGGTGCTTTAAGACGGGCACGGGCTGTGCCCAAGCCCAGGAGCTTTGTGCATGAGCCCAGGCACTGAGGTTATGCTGCGAGCTGCGGCAGGCAGCCCTTCTCCTCCGGTGAGTATTGGCGGCCGGAGAGCTGTGCTGGGAGAGCAGCTGCCTCAGAAGCCTTCGAGGTGGCTGCGAGACAGGGAAAATGCTCAGGGCAGGGCTCGGGGCTTGTGCTCGCAGAGGGTGCCGCTGCTGGGAGCAGGGATGGGGGTGCTGGGGGGCTGCACCCCCCGTGCTGGCTGTGACCGGCGCTCGGCGCGTCTCTTTGCAGGTCTCCTACCCACACAAGCCAGCGTTGATTCGTAATTCTGTTCGTATCAGCAAAGCCCAGGGATCCCAGACTTGGGTGAGTACACGGGGCGCTCCTGGGGACCAGGAGCTTGTGTCAGGCACAGGAGAGATGCCTCTCGGTGAGAGCCGGCCTGTCCTGCACCTGGGTTAACGGGGCCCAGTGCTAACGTTCTCGCCCGCTTTTCTTTTCAGAAAGCAGGCACGAACCAAGGGCTTTTTGTCCGATTGGTCTGCTTCCATGGGTAGAGCCCACAGCCCAGCTTGGAGAGCCAAGACAGAGACCTCGCTGCCACCGCACGTCTCTCCCCGCGCACCGTTTCTCGTCACCCTGCAGGGAGAACGGCAGCCTGGAAGGCTCGGAGGCTCGGTCGCTCATCGTCTTTGGGAAGGAAACGGGGGGGAGGCAGGAAAGGAGGCCGGTGAGAGTTGGCAGCGATGGTATCTGCGTCCCAGCTGGGGTGGGACACTTACGGCGGGAGGAGAGGAGCCGCGCTCTTCCACGTCTCGTCTGGGTGTGTCATGGTTGGGAGGAACCAAATAACTCCCGTAAAAACGCTGTCCCGGGTATTCTCTGCTTTGCACTTTTATGGGACAGGAAGTTTGGTATTTCTGTAAAATGCTTTCTGTCTGTCTCGTCCGAAACAATAAAAACATGCAACACCGAATCGATGTTGGAGAAGTTTTATTTGTGGGTCACAAGGCCCCCGCGAGGCCTGGGAACAGGGCTAGCTCTTCCAGCCAGCTGCAGGGAGCTGCTTCCTATGCAAAACCTCTCTCTCTAAAGCCCCTGCCCTTAATTTCAAGTTTATCAGGTGTGTTGTTTCACCAGGCAATGTTACATGACCCACGAATCTCAACAGCACCCAAGCAGAGAAGGTACTCACTGTGTGAGGCTGTTGTGACTTAAAATATCAGTAAAAATATCTTACTGACATCTGTTCAGGCCTACAAAGTCCTCTGAAATGGCTGTAGCCAAGCTGCTCGAAGAGACACGAGGTTTTAGGACCTTCACAAGGTCTCACAGTAACAGGACAGGGTTCCAGAAATAAGCATCCCTTCCTCACACCGCAGTATTTCTTTTGGCAGAGAAACAAACCTAACTGGGAAAAAAGAGGCTCTCTGTTTTGTTAACACGGGAGTGCCACCGGGCTGACGGCAGGGAGAGAAGCCCTCCAGCGCTGATCCTGAGGCACAGGTGAAAAGCAGACAGAAAGCTGGCTGAAGCAAGACTGATTTATCCTTTTTTTTTTTTTCTTTTTTTCTTTTTTTTTAAAATTCTGCCTTCCTGAGCTCAGAGCTGAAGGTGCTTCTCCATCTGCTCTCTCAACTTGTATTTCTGAACCTGCAAGAAAGCGGAGGTGGAGAGGCTCAGCCAGCAGCCAGCGCGGGAGGCCGTGGCTTCCTCCCTGCCGCAGCCCGACTCTTACCTTGCCCGAGACGGTGAGCGGGTACTGACTGACAAACACGACGTACCGGGGGATCTTGAAATGGGAGATCTGGGGAGAGAAAGCCAGCAGCTACACAACTGCCAGGAACGGCGTGTGCAGCCCGCGCGCTGCTGTAACAGCCGCTGTGTGGTGGCCAGCCTGGATCACCCACTGCTCCCAAACCCTGCAGATCATTTGCAAAACCATTTGCAAATCCCCAGCTGCTGCTGGGTGTGAAGACCTGGCAGGGAACGGAACAACTGGGCACGCAAGAGCACAAGACTGACCTTCCCCTTGCAGAAAGCCTTAATGTCTTCCACGGTGCAGCTCTGCCCGGCTCTCACTCGGATGCAGGCACAGATCTCTTCGCCCATCACCGAATCCTTCACGCCAACCACCTGGGAGGGACAGAAGGACATGAGAACCCTGGAAACATCCCTGTCCTCCCACCTCTGCTGGGCCCACGAACCCTCACCCCCCTCCATGGGATGCCCGGGCAGGGGCTGGGTGGCTGTACATGGGGCAGTTTGGGCTGCTAGAAATCCCAGCAGAGCTTTCTGCGTGCCATCAAAGCCTCCCGGAAGGATTTCCTTGCCGTTGGGAGGAGGAAATGTGTCACAGCAGGCACCCAGACGCCAGCACCTTCAGAGTGATAGGAATCAGGGCTGAGTCAGACCCGTAGCAGGGGCCCCGTCATCTCTCTTTGCGCCGCTGTTTCCCCAAATGTGAATATGGGGCAATGGGTTTTATGACCAACGAGGAGACTTGGGAGGCTGCTTCAGCCGCCTGCTTTGGGATCTCCAGAAGAAATGGCAGGCGAGGGATGAAGTAGAACGAAGGGATTTTTTGGAACCCTTACAATGGCAGCGTTCAGCCCACTGCTGCCTGTGACACCGGCACTTCACATCGCTCCGTGCAGGGCTTGGGTTTCCCAAGCTCCATCTCTGAATTTTGCTCACTGTATTTCACCAGAGTCCTACTGTCATCCCCTGCCTGGAACCAGGATCTCGAAATCCTAGAGACACGTCAGTCCTTTTGAGTCCAGAGTGGTGACATAAGGCCCTAGAAACTACATAAACAGGGCTGGTTTGCAACCCATCTGCACGGGGCCTGTTCCAGGGAGAGATGCTAGCCTGGCACAAGCACAACACTTACTAAATAACTGGTTTATTTATGGGGAAACTTGTCTGGCACAAAACCTGGAGGAAAACAATCCCAGCAGATTGGGAGCAGCTGCTCAATGTTGCAAATCATTTCTGTCTTGTGAACGGATAAGACTGAGTCTAACTCCTCATCTCCAGGGACTCGTTGGAGGAGTCTTTTTTTGATTTAGGAGCTCAAAGTAATTAATTTTCAGTAAAAACTGTCCTCTCAGTCTGCTTTCCAAGTAAGAATTTCAGAGAGCGTTATGAAAGCAGACAGGCAGCTTAAAAACCGAAGAATGGCAGTCGTTGCTCCGCAGATGTGAAGCTGTTGCACAAGGAGTTTGCCTGAACTTGTGTGCCCCGCACCACGGAGAGGAAAGACCCAGAAGCTCTGCCTGCCCCTTCCTGTCTGCCAGACAGCATCACGCTAAAGGAGAAGCTGAGAGCAGAGGAAGCAGGCTCAGGCATCTTTGCGCACAGATTTCCCACCGCAGAAACCACTGCTGCTCCCCCTCTCCCGCTCCCTCTCGCTCACCTGCACCTCCTCCACCTTGGGGTGGGTGTGGAGGAACTGCTCGAGTTCTGCTGGGTAGATGTTCTCTCCGCCCCGAATAATCATGTCCTTGCAGCGGCCGATAATCCTGCAGTAGCCGTGCTCGTCCAGGCAGGCGATGTCCCTGCAACGACACCACAGTCCTCACCCTACCCCAGAGAGCTGGAACAATGACTGGGATGCCCAGCCAGCCTGCTGGGGGGGCCAGGTCTGATTATTTGGAGGGTACCGGGTGAGAAGCCACCTGAACACGCGGAATAAACTCCTGCAGAGCTCAGAGAGCTCCTGCTACAACCTCCAGTCATTGGCAGCGTCTCCACAAACACCCGGGCTCACGGGGAGGACACTCCCGCTGCTGCCGTCCTCGTCCCTGCTGCACGAACCCCAACCCTTCCCCTCTTGGAGGGAGCACCACCACACAAAGCGTGTCCCAGCCTCCAGGAGCAGCTCGCACCGAGGTGCTGGAAGCTCTTCTGAAGTTTCACGGTGAGGGACCGACTGATCAAAGCCCTAAATCTGCTCAGGTTTCCCCACTTTGGAAGTCCCTGCCAAACCCTTCGCGTGCGCCTCAATCCCCATCCAGCGCCACCTTGCAGGACGGCCTCAGAAGGGCGGCTTTGCTTGCAGACTCACCCCGTTTTGTACCACTTGTCATCGGAGATGACTTCTCTCGTTCTGTCGGGGTCGTCCCAGTACCCCAGCATGACGCAGTAACCACGGATCTGAAGCTCCCCGGCGGTGTTCAGAGGCAGGGGCTTCCCCGTTTCTGGATCCTCGATTTTTGCCTACAGAAAGAAGAGAAGCAGGGCCCTCGGGGTGCTGAGCCAGGCGTTGCAGCAGGCACCCCAACGCCAGCGCCGGGGCTGCTGCAGACGGGGGACCTGGAGCAGGCGGGGAGGGCCCTGTTCACCTCTGTGTGGGGCATGATGTACCCCACTGTCGCGGTTCTTCTGTCAGTGCTGTCATCGGGGAACCCCATGAAGGTGACCGGGCTGTTCTCTGTGGTCCCGTAGGCAACCTGCGAAGAGGAGAAAAGATGCCTCAAGGGGAAAGGGGGCAGCGCAGCTCCAGGCTTGGGAAAGATGAAGCCAGTGACGACCACACGGGAGGTGGGGGTGGATGGGAAGAGGACATTTTCTTATGTCCAGTTACTTGGAGGCTGGCAGAGCCTGCCCTCCTCTTTTTTAACCTCTGTATGTCTCCCCGAGCCCTGCCCTGTTTACTCCCTGCCATCTCAGCCAGATACTGAACTTGCCTTTGTGCCCTTGCAGCCATCTGCTGAAGGTGCTGAGCTCACCTTGCATCTTCTGCAGCTCGGGGCACCTCGGACATCACTTGGGGAAAAGCCTGGAGCTGGCAGCGGGTTCCTGTGGGAAACCACGTGCCCCACCGCACGGCTGGTTGCTCCAGATCCTTTTGTGCAGACATCAGCTCCTGTAACCCTCCTACGGGCATCACGAGGCTGCACGGCGCTCGGTGCAGCTGCATTTACAGATCGAAAGCCTCACAGCAGGACGAAAGCTGCTCGCTGCTAACCCTCCCTCAGCGCTAATCCCAGCGGCAGGCACCGAGTCACCTCGGCTGAAGGTCACTTCTTGGGAGGAAAATTCCAGCTCTTTATGCCCAACTCCGCAGCCCGTCGAGCTCAGCAGCTCGGAGGCGATGGGAGGGAGGGAAGAAGTGCTCTGGGCAGCTCCAGCACCAGGCTGGGACCTCTGCTTCACCTCCAGCTTCTGGAAGCTGCGTGGCAGCAGGGGGATGTGCCGGAGCACTCTTCTCACCTCTCCAGCTCACTCTGTGCGTTATCACCAGTGGCTGCTTGGTTGGGAAAGCATGGCTGGGAAAGGGCTGATGTAGGAGGGTTTGCTCCTTTCCCCTCCATGTCTTCAAAGTGAAATGAGCAGCTCCAATCCACTGACCTGCAGCAGGGCCCTTGCCCTTAGGGCTCCACGTCACACTGGGGGGAGCACTTGGCTCTTTCTGCTCCAGGCTCACGCTGGGCACAGCCTGCCGTGACGTCTGCTGCTCCTGTTTGACTACACCGGGGTCAGCGTGAATCTGAGCCGATTGGTGGGAGCCTCTTCCTAGCCAGGAATCTGGAGGAGATCGTCTCCAGGGTGCTGCCGGGACCATCTGGTGCAAACTGCTCTGCCAGGAGCCTGGCAGCCCAAGGGGAGTGACTGTAAATAGGCTCCTACCAGACGTAATGATAGCTTAGCAGCCGGGGAGGAAACCTACAGTGTTTAATGCTCAGAAAGGATTTCGCTTCCACCCACTAATAGAAGTCCTGTGGCTGGATCAAATGACTGACGAGACACAAATCCAAGATCTCAAACGCTCATTAAAAAGCCCAATGCCTTTGTTTTTCTGCTTCACTCTGCTGGATGTATCGGGATATCAGCCCCAGGATCCCGGCCAAACCCTGACTCAATCCCTTCTGCCTCCCCAGATCTCTCCAGCCCTGTAATCAGAGGCAGCAGCACACAGATCCCTCGCAGGGTGCTGCTGCGGGTGCCGGGGCACTTTGGGCTCCGCCAGCTGCTGGCGGCGTGCCCTGCACCGCGGGCACAGCCACACGCTGCGGATCCGTGCCTTGCCCTGTGGCCTGTCCCCATGAACACCCTCGCACCTTCAAGGCTGGAGGTGGCACGGCTGTGTCGCCAGAAACCCCACTGCTGGGGTGAGCCCAGGGAAATGGGCACCTCCTGATGCTGCCCAAGGAGCTGTGCGGGTCTGAAACCTCCCCCCTGAGCCCCCAGCTGGGGCTGCTCCCTTGCCTTCTCTGACAGCAGCTGGGCACCACCACGCTGCTCCTGTGCTCCTGCACTTCTCTCTTCAGAGAGAAGCTCTCCGGATAGCACTTTCCTCATCTGCACACCCTGGATCCAGGCAGAGGCTGAAGCGAGCCCTCCCGGTGGCCCTGCCGTCCTTCCCTCCCCTCGTCGGACGCGTGGCGCTGGCTCCAAGGCCTCCTTCCAGCCCGGCCGCAGCTCGTGTCAGCACGAGATGGACCCAGGCTCCCACAAAACCCCACGCAGCAATTTGAGTTTGGAGAGAGCCACGAAGACTCCGAGTTTTCAAGACCCAAAGGGACACTTAATGCTCATCCAGCCTTGTCATCCCGTGTAATTCAGGCCAGAAAACCTCACCCAGTAATTTCTGCATCAGATCCATAATTTCCACTGGAGCTATATCTAGTGTCAAAGCAAAGCTTTTCGGTGGCAAAGAGCCCGGCTCGGACTCTTGGCTTGGAGAGGAGCTGTGAGAGAACAGAATAGAATTGACTTTAAAGCTTTTTTTTTTTTTTTACTGCTAGGGCTGCAAGTGACCTCCCAATACCCAGCGATGACAAGGACAGCTCCAGCACAAACTGCTGCCTAACTTGTTCCTCCTGACAAGAGATTCATTCTCCGTGAATCCCAAGTCTCTGTCTAAACTGGGAATAAAAAGAGCGTCTTAACAGGACGGTGTTTTTTAGAGCACATTTCAAAAACATTTCCTGCTAGCGCTGTTTAAACAGCGGCCACTGTGGAACAGGCAAAACAGCCCGAAGAAGGCAGCGTCTAAAAATTAAAACCAAAACCAATCCGACTCCAGTCTCCTTGGCAAACATGCGGACAGCAGGCTGACCTGCTGGGTAGAGAGGGGACCTCAAGACCCTGGGTTTTTCCCAGCCGTGCCGTTAATTTATTGCAGAGCTTGGAACAAGTCTCACCGGCTCCGTGCTCACCAGTTTTCCCAAACCCTCGATGGCAATAAAACCAAACGCTTCCCCTGAGCTCTGCTGTTTCCCAAGGCTGCAAGAAAAGGGCAGGTTCAGCACCGCAGCACCCCAGGAGGGGTTATGCCAGGTGGAAGTGGAGGGGAAGGCTCTGCACGAGGACCTGAGGGCGCTGGAGGGGAGCCCTCGGGACCCTCTGGTTCTGCCATCCCCGAGAACGGTTCCAGGCCTCGAACCACCAAAGTACAATGCACGGAGACTGAGCTTTGCTGAAGACAATGCTGGCCTCGGAAAAGAGAGGCAAATTGAGCGTGAAATAATAGGGATTTTCAGACTTCAAAGAGAGCGTAACAAACAGCGGAAAGCAGCCTGACAGCCCGAGATGTGCTACGGGACCTCTGACAAGCTCTCTGAACCCTGCTCGGCGTAACATTTCGGATGGATCTCATTATTCCTAAACCCATGCTGAGTGTTTCGTCTCAGATATCTCCACCAAAGTTAACTGCAGCCCTTCCCTCAGCAGCCAGCTCCAACCTGCTCTCAGCCGAGCAGTGATCTTCATTCACTTGCCCTGAGTTTTGCCGTCCCCGGAGGGCGTTGATCTCATTGCTTTGGAGCTATCCCACCATCCCGGATTGTATTGGAATATTCCTGCACCTTCAGGTCAACTTTGCCACTGCAAAAACAACTTCTGATCCCATCCAGCCTGTGTCACATCGAGATTTCATTTCCTGCCACAGCAACACTGCCATCTTTGTGTCAAAGCACCGGGCCGCAAACAGGCAGGTCTTGTAGGGCGAACCAAGGGTGGCCACCCCGCTGGCATCTCTCCCCACACAAACTGCTGCCAAACAGGCCCAGTTTTGGACGGGGCTTTGAGAGTTCCCAAAAATATCAGGTGCCCAAAGCGCTGGCTTTGTGTCGATGCACGCAATGGCTTCGCCTTGGGAGGAGACCGCTGCAAAAACGGCAACCCAGCTAGCCCGGGCCAGCTGAAAGCTGGCCTGCTGTGCCTGGCCGGTCACTCCTGTACAAACTGCTCCTGCGGTCTGCAGTTAAAGCTTCCTCTCTTCTTTCCAGGCTGATCAGAAGTCTCAAGGCTTGCAAGTATCCCAACAGCCCCGCCAGCACTGCAGAAACACCGCCCAGAGGTGACCAGCGAAGGCACGTGCAGGACCTCGGTGTTTTTTCGGCAGCTCGAGGGAAGGGGGTGTCAGGGGATGAACTCCCCCTGGTGCTGGGGTGCCACTGCCGTTAGGGAAGTGGAGTAAAAGGAAAAAGAGAGAGGGAACACGAAGAAACAATGCCTTGAAAAGACAGAAAAGCACTGGTTTGGGGGTGTGTGAATGCTCAGAGCCGCTGGAGGAGGAAACTGGCCCCAAAACCTCGGTGTGGGGGGAACAGACTGCATCGAAGACACAGCTGGAAGCCTGCTGTCCTGTTGTTTCCATGCCGTGTAAGAGGTTACCATTTGAAATGTTCTCACAGCGTGCTCCTACAGCCCGTGCAGCTACTGAAACCAGCAGCTTGTCAGCTCCCCCAGCAGCAAGGTGGGGCGGAACGGGTCCCTCGCTTTGGTCAGGGCCAGGCAGGGACGCTGCCGCCGAGCGGAGCTGAATTTCTGTCCTGGGAACAGCGTGGACTCACCACTGGGGAGCATTTGGGAAAGTCAGGAGCCTCGGGGGGCTGATTGGTGGTGGTGTGCTGCTGGAGAGAGCTCCGGTGTCCTTCAGAGCAGGCAGGTGTGCAGAGGAGAGCAGCGCCAGGCAGAGCAGCGACCACCTGGGGATGGCCGGGGCCCTGGGGGGGCACAAAGCACAGCCAGGAGCTTCCCAGGAAAGCCCAGGGCATCGTGCAGTGGTTGATCAGCTGGCAGATCTCCTGCCAAAAAAGAAAGCCTGGGCCCCAAGGCCAGATGCACTGGTGCCACATCAGGAAGGTGACTGCTACCGATACGCACAGCATGATCCGGATCCCCTCCGAAGCTGCAGAATCAGGCTAAAGCAAGCAGTGGAATATTTTAACACGGAGGAGTACATGTGCAGCTGTCTTTATATACCAGAGCTGTTCATGCTAACAAAAATAAGGATTAAACATGGAAAAGACCATCTCCAATGTTGTATCAAAACAGCCCTGACCTGCAGCAGCAAAGCAACACCCCAAATCTATATTTATACTGCTTCAAAAACTGTATTTATTTGCTCAGCCCGCAACGCCTCCAAGGAGGAGAGGAGGGGAGCCCAACGTCTGCAAACGACTAGGCACCGGGAGTGTTTGCAGAACTGTTAATCAATTAAGAAAGAGAGGATGGCGAGATAATCCCGCCTCTCCTGCCGTGTCCCAGCAGCACCAGTCCCAGGGGAGCTTCGAGGTATGGGGCTGGCCGGGACCCAGGTCCCTGCGGTCTCCTGCCCCTGCAGAGGGAGGGCTGACACTGCTGCCATTGTCACCAGCAGACTGCAAGCCACCCCCGGGACACGAGCGGGGCGCAGGCGAGCTTTTGAGGATCTCTACGTGTTTGCTGGCCGGCCTGACTCATCCTCCGGTCAACGAAATCCAGCGGGGGAAGGCCAGGCAAAACACAACCAGCTGGGAGCCCAGGGGCCTCTCCCCGCAGCCAGGCGAGGTGCCAGTCGTGGCAGATGCCAACCGGCTCCCGCCGCAGGAATGTGCTCACCGAGGCATGGAAATGAAAAACACGAGGGGGAAGAACTTCCCTTTTATTCACCGTTTGCGCCCGGAGAAAGGGAGCCGCCGGGCAGACACCTTTCCCCCAGTAGCGCTGCCCTGCTGCCACCCCGCAGCAGGACCAAAAATAACACGGCATCCTCCCAGCTCTGCTGTGCTGGTGAGGAGCTCTGCGGGGCAGGGACACCCTCCCACCAGCACAGCATCAGGGCAACTACCTCCCGGCAGCACCACGGGGAAACGCAGCGCTTACCTGAGCCCACAGCCTGACCTCTCCTGCTACAACGCGCCTGTCCATGCGGGGAGAGAGGCTCCCTGGTCCCCAGAGCCTGCAAGCTCAACCCTCACGTAGATAAAGGGTGAAAGAAAGGGAAATGTACCCTTGGAGGAAGAAAGAATAGAGCGTGGTTTGAGGTCTCCATGGTTTGGACTCTGAAAGGGGTCTTGTCCTAGGAATACACGTGGGTGGGATGCATTTACGGGTGGGGTTTGCAAGGACCTCACCAGCTTTTAGCTCCCATCTGACCCAGGCTAGCAGAAATCTCTGCAGAGATGGCGACCTGTCAGCCAGTGGATCTTTGCAAGGGGATAAGAAAACCAAGGATCAAACATCAGCTGTGCTCAGGGAGGAAGCACAGATCCACTTCCTGGCTCCACTGTCCAACAGAAACAGGCTGAACCTTGAATCTCACCGATCAGTTGCTCTTGCACAGCAGAGCTGGGACACAACTTTCAGGAGCTGTTCAACAAATGGTTTCGAGTCAGCCTAAGGCAGCTGGACCTGCTCAGAGAAAAATCAATCAGTAGAAAGAGAATGTTTTAGGGGTGAATTGTTTGCTTTTCCGCTCTTTCACCCAGTTCCCTTTACCAATGGCACACACCGGAGGGGCACACTCAGTCCTGATCAACCTGGAGCAAAGGAGGAAAATCTGGAGGGGTCCGTGCACTTCTTTCACTGCCTCGAAGTGCTGAAAGCACTCAGAGAGAGATTCCAGCGACCAAAGCACGTGCCCAACTCAGTAGCTACCGAATCAGGCATAAGCAAAAATACCGATCAGCATTATTTTGCTCCAAGAGTTTTAAATTCTGCAGTAACCACAACTAAACGCTGCAGCAGGTCCCTCCGGCAGGAGCCCTGGGGTCCCACAGTGACAGCACCTCTCGGGGGACGAGGCAGGGAGAATTATTTCACGTTGAAGCGGGCGGCGAGGCCCCAGCTGCTCACCAGCAGGGCGTTGCACGTGGGGACTGCCACACACTGGAAGACCGACACGGCCTGGTTTGCACCGAGCTGCCCCGTCCAGCCAATGCCACCTGCCCCACGGGCTCCCCAGCGCCGACATTCCCACCCCAGCAGCCCTCTCTTTCTTCCCCAAATTAATCACGCCGCGAAAACGCTGCTTAACCTGGCAGCTGCTGCCGGAGCTGGGGCTGCCAGGCCCTTTGCATAACGCCTGGAGCATGCTCGGTGGCGCTGCCTCATTCCTCGGCGCAACAATGGAAAAACCCAGAAATCTCGGTGAATAAGCCAGTCTGTGTCCTAAGGCAGCCCTTGGATTTCCTCCCTTTCTTGAGACTGTCTCGCCTCTGCAAAAAGCTCCACTGGGGCTCCGCGGCCAGGCTGAGCAGCAGCGAGCTCAACAAGCTCGCGGTTATGTGCCGGGCTCCCAGCTGTTTGCTACAGCCAGGAACTGGCTGCAAATCAGTTCAAAATGTTCCACTTCCAAACCCCACCCCGCCACTCCTGGATCTCTCCCCTCGCACTCCCAGGAGCGGGCGCTGGGGCTTCTTTTTTTTTTTATTTTTAACTGCTTTGCTTTGTGTGTCTGTGTCGGGAGAGCAGGGCAGATCCCGCGCATCAGCACCCCTCTGCACCACCATATCTTGCAGCGGCTCCTCCAACACGGCCCCAGTCCTGCTGCAATTCCCTCCTGCAGCTTCTCCATCCCTTTACCCCTGCCCACAGCTTTGTCTGGCGAGCCCTGCCCTGCACCTCACCAGATCAGGCCCGCTGTCAACACCACCAGCCGGCGTTTCTTCCTTCAGTGTCCCGTCCACCAGCCTGTGCCTCGCCGCCTCCCTGCGGGCTCTGCCTCTGCCCCATCCCTTGCTGGAAGGCAGCGGCCGCTGCTCCCCATTTCCACGTGCTGAGAACCCCCCCTCATGTCGCACTCCACGGGGAAGATGCAGCAATAAATGATAAATGTGCTCCCTTTCCTGACCAAGCTCCTCGGTCAGCCTAGACCTGAAGGTCTTCAACCCAAATTTTGCATCACAAAAGCACCTCCAGGGCTGGTGACCACGGGCACGGCACCGCCTCTCTCCCCTCTGCTCCGGTCCCTGCTTGAGCAAACTCCTTTGAGATCAGCAAGACAAAATCCTCCAGGACCCCTCCTCTGTGATAACAGATAAAGGTGCTTCTCCCCCCCAAAAAAGCGCTTCTCCCCAAACCAGCCTAGGCTAAAACATCCCGGGAGCCTGCTGAAAGCTTCAGCACCTACGGCCACCCAGGTGACTGCGAAGAGCAGCAGCGCTCCTCGCTGCGCACCCTCGGGCTGCCGCTCAAGAGGAACAGGTCGCTTTTTCCCCTGCTGATAGATCTGGGCCCCGCTTGGCTCAGCAGGGACCAGGGGTTCCCCACAGAGCAGGTTTGCTGCCCGTTTGCCTCCCTGCTGCAAAAACCACCCCTGCACGGTGACTGCTGCAGCGGAGCCTGGCAGCGCCGAGGACATTCCAGCGCCTGGTGCCAAGGGGTTAAGCTCGCAGTAAGTTCCCAAAGCCACTTGCTTCCAACTGGCTGCTGCCTGCGGTTTGTGGGAAGGGATTTTGCTTTTTAATAACGTTATAAATAGGGCTGTGTTCGGCATGCTGCAAACCCAGCCACTCTCTCTCTCTCCCACCCATCTCCCTCCTCCTCCTGCTGCTGCTTCCCATCCCGCTGCACCGATTCCTGAGCTGAGCATGGCTCGGTCGGGCTTCTTCCTCGGAGTCCTCCTGGCGTGTCTCGCCTGCAGCGTGCAGGCGTGTCCCCCGAGCTGCCACTGTCACGGCGGAGACCTGCAGCACGTCATCTGCGACAACGCTGGCTTGAAGAAGATCCCCAAGGTGCCCGAGCAAACGCGGCTGCTCAACCTGCAGAAGAATAATTTCCCCGTGCTGCCCACCAACGGGTTCCGGGACATGAAGAAGTTGGTGTCCCTTCACCTCCAGGGCTCGCGGATCAAGGAGATCTCGACGGGAGCCTTCAGGGGGCTCAAGAGCCTGGTCTACCTCTATCTCACCGACAACCAGATCAGTGTCATAAAGCCAGGAGCCTTTGATGACCTGTCTGAGCTCACCTACCTGTACCTGGACCAGAATAAGATCCCCGACTTATCCAAAGGGATCCTCTCCCCTCTCGTCAACCTCTTTATCCTGCACCTAGGCAGCAATAAAATCCAGGAGCTGAAGCCAGGGGTCTTCAGCGGTGCTAAAGACCTGCGCTGGCTCTTCCTCTCTGACAACTCCCTCACCAGCCTCGTGCCCGGGGCCCTGGAGGACGTGGAAAACCTCGCTGTGCTGCACCTGGACAAGAACCAGCTGAGCAGCTACCCCGTGAACGCCATGAGCAAGCTGCGGGTGCTGGAGGAGCTGAAGCTTTCTCACAACCCCATCGAGGTCATTCCCGACAACGCCTTCCAGTCCTTCGGGCGGTACCTGCAGACTCTCAACCTGGACAACATGAAACTGAAAAAGGTGAGTCCTTTCTCTTTCCCTTTGCTCCAGATGGGAAGCACGGGGCTCAATTCTCTTCTTTCCAAAGCTCTCAGTTCGTTGTCCCTCCCCCGGTTTGCAGAGGAGAGGGGGGGATCCGGGCCTACAGACAGCGAGGCACAGCTGAAAAAATCCCTCACCCAGCCCAAGCGAGGGATGAGAGATGCACCCCGCCCTTTTGGTGGGGTGTTTGATGCAAACCCAAACGATCTGGGGCTGATCAAACTCCTTGGAAAGGCAGCGCATTCCCTCCTGAGCTGGAGCTCACACCACTCATTGGGAAAGTATTCGGGGTGCTCCAGGACAATCGGCAGCCTTCCAGCATCCCGGACCGGGGCATGGGATGAGAGCCAAGCATCCGCCTTGCACACGAGGGGCTGAAGGGCACTGCCACCTTGCAGAGCCGAGCTGCTCAGCCTCCTTCGTTCAGCCGGGTGCCCGCTGCTGGCTGCGAGGGGGAGATTCCTCAGGAGGGGCCACGAGCAGAAGCTCTGTGCTCACGCCTTGCAGACAGGTAGACCTGAACCTTCACCTTCACCTCCCCCCCGGCCTCCCAGCCTTACACGTTATAAAGAGAGGTTTGTTTATTGATGCTCTCTCTCAGAAGCAACTCTTGCAGCACCTCACAAAGGGGCCCTGTTCCCACTAGGGAGGAGGAGGGACATTCAGGTATCCCGGCAAAACAACCCCCTTCTTCTTCTTCTGTGAGGAAGCATGACCCAAAGTCAGGAGCATCGCACTCAGGGAACTGCTGGCATGGGGATCTCTGAAATGCCAGGCAGCAGGGCAAGAACAGAGAGGAGCACGGTGCAGGAAGAGCAGCACCCTACAGCCTAGGTGCACCTTGTGAGGCTGGGAAGGGAGGGAGCCTCCGTGGGAGGAGAGCAGTTCTCGCTGGGATGATGCTTGGCCAAGAAGCCCAAAGACAAAGAGCAGCCGGGTGAGGCAGGGCAGCACTTCACAGCACAGCAACAGCCACTGCGTGCAGAAAGACGGGATGAAATAGGGAACTTCTTGGCAACAAAGGGCAGCCCAAAGGGTCTCGGGGGGTGAGGACATCACCGGTAAGTCAAAGAACAAACCCACCGAGAGCTACCACAGAGCACAGCAGTCAATACCATCAGTATTTGAGCCCTTGCCCACTCCCAGCACTAACCTCTCCAGGAGGGGAGTAACCAACCCCAAACCCAACCCGCTGGCCTCCCTGGGGGCCACACTACACACGCTGTCACACCGCTTTCGTAGGCTCCGTTTCCAGGCAGTCCCATCACGCACAAGCCAGAAGTTGCAGCACTGATGTCCCACCAGCTGTACGGGCACCAGGGTCCCGAGTTTGGTGTTGAAGAAATCTGACTAACTCAGGGTGCTGGGGTGCTCCAGAGAATCAAGTGCCCTTGGTTCCATCCAAAAGCATCAGAAAAACTTAAAGTCTATGAATCTTGTCTTGTGTAGCAATGACCTAGTCAGTTAGAAGACCACCTACAATATTCAGATAAGGACAGATCAAGGAACTGCTCTGGTGTCTGTCATTCCTTATTCAGGATGCCTTCGAGATTCCTAGCTAGACAAACACGATCTGCTCTTTGATGGTGTCTGCAGCTTCTATGAAGTCAAGGAAAATACCTTTCTTTCTGAATCTTCTAACCCAAAGCACGATCCCAGATCACAACAGAGCTTGAGGGACTCAAGACACAATTATGCAACAGCCAAAAAAGAGCTGGAAAAGGTTCTGACACCTCAAAGAAATTGCAGAGGTTTGCAGACAGATTTATAAGGGCTGGCCAGAAAGCAAGGTTTAACAATTCTAGCCAGCAAGGAAGACTTTTTTTTTCAGTGACCACCTGGGGACAGGGCTCTTTTGCAGCCAGCTGCCTCCTTTCCTCCCCAATGTCCTGGTAAGACACCAGTTTACTGGATCAACGCTTACCAGTGGTGGCCACTGCAGCTTCTGGGCTTTTTTTTTTTTTTTTTTTCCCCTCCAGGAAAACAAAGTCCCCGTGCCAGCTCTGAGCTTCCTCCTCAAAACTTCAGCAGACCTCATATCCAAATGGCCCACATGCAAACTCTGCAGACACCTAATAGCAGACATCTAATCACAGGGGCCACGTGACCTAGGAAATCACTTTAAGTGCTGCTGACGTCTGAACTGCAGCTCTTTTTCCTTCATAAAAATATCACCCTTAGCTTTTCCCTGTGTGGTTGCGAAGTTTTAGAGCTGACCAAGCGCAAAACCATTCCACGTGACAGTCACAGCCTCCGTGGCACTTGAGCAGAGCAAGGATGGCCCTCGGGCTGCTTTGCAGCTCTACAACCACAGAATTCCCTTTCCCCTGTCACCTGGGGGCTGCAAAAGGCATCACAACAGCAATCCTCCGCTCAGATCACGGGAAATTCACCAGTTTCTCACAAACGCCCCTCTGGCAGGAAGCACAGCAGCTGTTACCTGCAGGTACTGCCTCTTCTCATGGGGCTGGGAGACGAAGGAGAGGCTGAGATGGAGCCCCGCTGGCCAACCCAGCACGCAGCCGGGGCAGGCAGGTTAGCACCCCACTGGGCATCATGTCAGCATCTCACCATCAGCACCATAAAACCCACCACCACCAAGCCCAGCTTTGGCCCCAACAGCTCCAGCACTTTGGGATTCTCTTAGCTAAGCTCCAAACCTATCCAACGCTGCTTATTTTGGAAGATCGCTGGAGCTCACGGCTCAAAATAGCACCTTTCCCTCTGACGAGCTTTGCAGCTTGGAGAGCCTGAACACACCCTGGTGGTCCTGTCTGAAGCGTGATTGGAAGCACAGGTCCTCGACTCGGAGGGTTTCTGGTAGGCCTGGCGAATCTCCTCCCTGCATTTTTGAGAAAGCTTTTCCCTGTTTTGAGGCAGAGGGAGGAATGGCTCGTCGTGGCCAAGGTCGTGTGTCAACAACTCCATCTCCAATTCATCACCTCCAAGAAAGCCTGTGTTGATGGGTTGGCTTTCAAGAAGAAACTTTCCAACCCGAGTAACCATTGGCTGCGAAAACCAGAAACAAACCCAGAAATGAGGCCTGAAGGAAAAGAGAGGAGAGGGCTGCAAAGCTGGGGCCATAGCCACGCCAAGCTTCAGCAGGGGAAGCCCTCCCTTAAAGGCTACCCATTAATCAAGAGAAGGCAGGTCTTGCAGCATCCCTTGCAAAAACCTACTAGAAATGAGAAAAAAAAATAATGGAGGAGGTTGAGGTGCTGGAAACCTGCCTCTGTTTCTGCACCGCTCCGATGCCAAGTGTAACTTTCCACTCGGAGCCCTTGGGCACTGCCAAAGTCTACAGGCCCCTCAGACGCCACAAACACTCCCTCCTTCAGCCGTTCCAGGACAGGGCAGGCACCAGGCGGGTTTCCAGCCTTGGAAAGGAATAGACCCAGAAAATACCTTCTTTTAGAATGGAGAAGGATGGCTCGAGAATTAGAGAGGACTGGCAGACTCTGCTCTATTTAGGGGTGTAGCTGCAAAGGCAATCCTGCATGGATTTGGGATGCAGCTTTCTTCAGGTAGGAGACTGTCCAGGAACCCCCCAGCACAACACCTCTCCCGTAGCTTTGTAGAGCTTCCAGCGAGCCAGGACTCTCCCCTCCCCTCACATGCTTGCTCTCTGCACACTTATGCCACTGAAATTCCTGAATGGAAGCACTCGAGGACCCGGGAAAACATCTCCCCTCCTCTCACTCAGCACCGCTCAGCGTAAACCTCTGTGCTTAGTTTGCAGACAACGCGTTTGCTGGCGTGACCGTTCTGAAGACGGCTCACCTCGAGAACAACCGGCTCACCCAGCTGCCCCGCAACTTCCCCTTCGACAAGCTGGAGACCCTGACGCTCTCCAGGAACGCCTGGCACTGCACCTGCCAGCTGGCACATCTGCGCAAGTACGGCACCGCTCGCCTCCTCCCTCCCCTAACTCCTCGGGCTCTCCCCAGGCTGTGCCAGGCAGGAGGGGATTGCTGAAGGCTGCCACCAGCCCGGCAGCTCTCCCCAGCCTGCCACGTGTGTGTGTGCGTGGTGTGAGCAGTGCCCTCGGTGTGCTGTGCCTCTCGTAAGCTCCCTGTGTTCTTCCTCCTCGTGTCCCAGGTGGCTGAAGGGCAACCGTACCCGCACGGAGGACACGTGCTCCACGCCCGCGCAGTACCGGGGGCAGTCCATCCGAGACACCCCTGCCCTGCGTGCCTGCAAGCTGCCCACCAAGAGGTCCAGGAAGGGAAGCCGTCATTAAGCACGTAAGAGGGCTCCCGGAACCCTTTCTCCTACCTGCAGGGCGTAGGCACGTCTCACACGGGCACGCAGCTAGCCCCAGGGCCACCGGGGTTAGTGGGGTTTTTGACTTAGATGGCAATAACGCTGAGATTTGCCTCAAAACTCACCTGCTGGCGCTGCGCTCAGAGCTGCTCCATCTCCTGGGAGGCGCTGGACTCCACACGCTCTCAGAGCAGGGAACGTGCCTGGAGCAGCAGGGAGGGAGTCAAGCCCATAAAGCAAACACCGAGCTAAGGACAGGCCTGGGGCAGCAAGTGAGGGTGAAACCTGTAATTAGGTGTCAGATGAAGGGTGGATTTAGCCCACTTCCAGCCCTGAGACGGGATAATACACACCTTACCTCCCCAGCTGAGTGGGGATGCTCAGCCTTTTGCCCCAGTGAAGGTGCTCCCAGGTCTGGTTCAAAAGCAAGACAAGGCTGGGAAATCTGGCCCCAGGCTGCCCAGCCCACGTCTTCCGTAGGAAAACAAATATCTTCCCGGAGGAGCAGCTCCCAGCCCAGCACCTGCCTTTTAACAACTACTGGTCCATCCAAGCCACTCAGGCATTCATAAACAAAGGCTGGTGCCTTCAAATGAAGGTCCCAGAATAGGGAGGAGTGAGACGGTAAATACCCGTTGAATAAGGTGTGCTGGGCCAGAGGGTGGTTCAGGAGACGGGGCTGCCTTCCCTTTGAGCAGCGAGCTGCTGACATCTACCAATGCAAACACAAACCGTGAAAAAGTAGCACGCAAACACCTCTAACAACTGGAAAGTGCTAAGCATTCAGTTCAGAGCACGGAGCCGCAAGAAAGCCACAACTGTCATCACTCCACCCCGAGCATTTTTCTTTTCCCCATCCCGGGACGAGATTTGGAGCTTGGATGGATTCCAAAGGACTTTGGATGAGCCTGCAAATTCGTAAGCTTTTGGGAAAGGAAGGGAGCTTTGCCTATTTGTTAAGTAAAGTACAGTGACCCTGCTCTGCACTGTAGGAACAAGAGCTGTCGCTGTGCCCTCTCACATAGGAAAGGACCAGGCAGGAGCCCAAGGCCCAGGTATGGCCGTTTGGTCACCGAGGAGGTGTGTGACAGAATGGAGAAGGTAAATTTATGACCAAAATGTCAGGGATGGTTCCAGCGGCTCCGAGCCGTCCTGAAGTGATTATTTATCTTGTAGTGCCAGAGGCTTTATGGATCAGACATGGAAATACCAGGCGTTCCATATAGGGCGGGTAAAGTTCCGCACTAAAGATGGAAAAACTTCAGTTTCCTAAACCACAATGCTTAAATGTGTGTTATTCACAGACCTGGCCCTTCTTAACCTTCTCTCCCTGTCTGAACTCAATTTCAGTTCACTCCTCTATGAGGAGAGTAAGAAAACCATAACAATACCTGGCTTTCCTATAGCAGCTTTTACCCAGCAAGTTCAGGAGCATTACTGAAATGAAAACCTATTTATTGCAGCCTTACAGTAGACAAAGCTCGGTGCCCTCGGGTGTGAGTGCCAAAATGCAAGCACACAGACCCAGTTCAGTGCAGTGACACAATTTTCAGGAGCATGAAGCAACTCAGACCTCACCGTGCACCTCCTGAGAGCCAGGCAGCTTTCTCAGCTGGGTTCTGCAGGCACAGGTACACGTTTCAGAGCTGAACGGTGACTTGGGTCACTGCACAGGAACCACGTTTCAGAGGAAAGGCTGTTTGGCATTTTCTAAAAACTCTGCCTGCTCTGGAGTTTCAGAACTGGGGCACCAAAACAATTCACTGCTCCTGAACTCCCTTGTTAATCTTATTTCACTGCTCTCGGGTTTCTTCCTTTACAAAGGAAGCGCTCGCTGGCTACGAACACTTCGGGTCAGATACTCAGGAGGCAGATAACCAGTTGGCAGAAGAGGTTGGAGACAGGACTAACACATCTCCTCTGTGGTGGGAACTTGGTATGGCCCCTTGACCCCTAATTCTTCACTTTCAATTATGGGCTTCACTCACTCACTGAGCATAAAAACAAACAAAAGCTCCGAGTTGATTTATGTGCTTAGAAATGCCCTTAACCATGTGGACTTCTTTTTCTTTTTTTTTTCCCCCTAGCAGGCCCTGGTATGGCCTGTCCTGGCGACCGGTCACTCCAACCACCAGAAAACTACTGACTTCCGAGTCCTTCCTTAAGCTTCTCCTACCTATCAGGAAACATATCTGATATATCCCAACACCTCCAGCCTCCTCCGAATCCCCGCTTCTCTGCTGCTCGCAGGATGGAATCCACCTTCTCAAGCTTTTCCGACATCTATGTATTTTAAAAGAGGCATTTTTAAAACCTAAACTATGCATGAGCATACTAAGACGAGCTAAGCTAGATCCTGCCGGTAAAACACAGTCATCTTCCCCCGAGGCAAGGTAACCACAGCCCTGATCAATCACTTTGTTTTGATTGATCCTACAAGCAAGTAGGAAGGCAGAAGCGTTCTCCCCCAGCTGCTTGATCAGGAAAATTGGGCTCAAGCCATGCAAAAATACTCCTCTGCCTACCCCCGGAGGGGATCCCTGCAGGCCAGGGCTGAGGATGATAGGGGAAGCGATGCCCAGAGCTGCCCTTTTGCTACGAAAGGCAGCGATTTCCCTAAGTCAGGCAGAAATCTTGAAGCGAAGCAGTACTGGGAAAGGCTGAAACTGAAGCAAGCTGAGACTGGATTCCCTCCCACCCTGTGGGGTCTCCCAAGGTACACGCATGTCCCAGGGGAGAAGGTGTGCACCGTGCTCCAGCACCCCTCCTCCTCTCCCTGCCCGTACTCCAGAGGATCTAGCAGGACACCAGGATGACTGTGGTTTATTGTCACGGCTATCACAATGCCACAGTTGCAACTTAACTGTGTTTTTTAATCCTAAAGAGTTATATAAATATATGTATATTTATTCCTCTGTAACTGAGTGTAAATGACCTTTAAGAGGATGGAATCTCCTCCGTTTCCTACATAGAAATCAAATTGTATATTTTCTTATGTACATCTTCTGTATAAAGCTCTTGCTGCAAAGATGAATTCGCCAAGTCTCCCGGTGTCTGTCTGAGGGCTCAGAAGTAACACGAGGCTGTTGGTACAAATATAGACTTAATCCTCTTTATCCTACGGGCACAGTGACTGTTTGGGAGAGGAGGGCTTTATTATTTTTCTTTCTACAAAGCAGGAATGGGTGACACCTAACGAGTCCCGGGCGGCTGTAGTAATGTCTGAAAATATTTTGGGAAGCTGAACTCTGGCCTACTATAAAAATAGGTGGCTGTCATCTGACAGAGTCCAGGGGATGGCACCGGCTGGTGTTTTCAGCTCAGCATTAAGAGCTTCACATCCAGGAAAAAATTCTGGCTGCCTCTGAGACAGCCCCAGGACGGATGCCCTGGCTGCTCCCGGTTCACCCCCGAGCACACAGCCATGCCTACGAGGCTGCTGGTGCTGGCGAGGGCTGGATTTGCCAACAACAACAGCCTAATCTGACGCCAAGCCCCACGTGTTCAGCCACCACAACAGAATCCTTCCTCAGCGCTGGCAAGTGGTGTGGCACTGAGGCAGAATTTGTTTCCTTTAAAGCAAAACAGAAAAGCTCTTTTTTTTGGCTCAGCCATTCGCTCGCAGGCTGCAGCATTTCCCAGCACCTCAGAAAGCCATCACCCTGCATGCCAGGGCCCCTTTGCTGGCGGCCTGTCCCCTCCCCATGCAGGACACGCTGGTGCTCGTGTACAGGCCCGCGGGTGCGTGGCCATGCAGTGGCCATGCAGTGGCCCAGAAGCACGTCCTCCCACACGTGCTGCAGTCCTGGCAGGGCAGTGCCTGCTGCCGCGTGTCTGCATCGTTCCCTTCCCACCTTCAGCCTCCCAAACGCGCGGCGTGCGTGAGGTTTTATAGCTGCATCCAGCCCCAGTGGGGAAAGAAACCCGACAGCTCCGCAGCAAGACGAACGCATGCGGCCACCCCCAGCAATACAAACCAGAACCGCCTCTCCCCAAACCATTCATCCTTGCGGCGTGTACGAGGAGACACGAGGGTTTATAAACTTTGAAATACACCAGCAGCAGCTCAGCTGATGACACTAAACGAAGCGTCTCTTCTTACAAGGCTTCCTCCCCAGGCGCCCCAGCAGTTTGCAGGCAGAATTCCCCTCCTCCCTTCCAGTCCCTCTACGTCTTCACTCCTCAGCCCAGCCTCGTGCCCCCATTCCCATCACACCTGACCCCTGCAGCTCTGGCACAGCTGTCCCGAGGTGCACAAACCCAGAGTCTCACCACAACAACCGACCCTGACAGCTCTGCTCACAGCAACCATGACTCACCACAGTCTCTGGCATGTGCATCTTCGTTAAAATCATCTTCATGATCTCAGGGGGAACGGGGGAACCTGCAATAACTCCTAGAAGAAAGAGGAAAAGATGAGTGTCTTGGAAACCATCTGTTTATTCACAGGAGCAGTCTCTCAGAAGGTTCCGCGCTCCTAGATTTAAAAGCTGGCAAGACCTTTGGGATACACTGGTTCCTGTCAAAATACTTTCTATTTTTATGGATACAGGTCCTAGTTATTCTAGACGCAAAAGCTGCAGCAAGGCCAGTTTTCCTGAATGAATTAAGGGTTGGCAGAGTTCACTTATTAGGAAAATAAACTCTATAGCACATACCGAGTCCAAGCTGCAGTTCCAGAAAAGGAAAGTTTCAGAGCAGAAAGAGGCATAGATTTTTAGCAGGACAAACACTCCCATAGATCATCTACCACCACAAATACAAAAACCTTTCCTCCTGACTTAAGCAGACCAGCCCTTTTGGGAGAGGGCAGATCACATTTTCACCTGTTCAAATCTCTCCTAGGATGACAGAGCGAAAGAGCAGGGCAATATATAGGCTTTGCTGGAGAACAAGATGAGACAAGGATCATTTTTCACGTAACAGGGGCGAATAGATAATCTGCTCTAGGTGTTTCTTTATGCTCCAGCACCATCTCCCCCCTGTGCTGCCAATGCCTCGGAAAGACAGGTGGCATCCCTGTTTCAGCTGTCGTGCTCAGCTATTTCTGAGGCTGTCTGAGATGAGAGATAAAGCTCACGCACACGTTACAACACGTGCTCCAGTATTTATACGAATGACTTTAAAAACAGGCAGGAAACTTTAGGTCAGAGAAAAACACAGAATAGCTCTCGTTTTAGATACTGCACCAGCTTAAAGCACACGAAGTGTCTGCTGCCACACAGCGGTGGTTGGTGATAGAGAGTCGAGCAGTATCAGGCTTCCCAGCTTACCCCACAGCAGACAAAACAGAAAAGTCCTTCCCTAGACTGCTTTAAGATGAAAGAAGAGTCCTAAAAAATACAGAGGTCTTGAAGGAAACCCCAAGGAAAGGAAACGTGGCATCAGGTTAACAGACTCACACAACAGAACTTTGTCCTCCAGGAGAGTGTTCTGTTCACACAGCTAAATATAGCCTCCCAGCAGGGGACCAATAATATCCAATTTCTCAGTGTTTTTCCATTTTCTGTTTGAGTTGTCAAACTTACCTCCCCGGAGAGACGACAGGTCGTAGGAGTCAAAGTCTGGCTGGGAGAGCATGTCTATAAACATGGTTGGCGTGCCATGTAAAAAGGAGCATCTTCAAGAAGGGAGAGAAAAGGCAAAGCTGCAGTGTTGGATCCCGGTGCAGTAACAGCTCCAAACCCTGCTCCCATCACACTCTGGGCCTCAGAGGCAGTAGCACAGAGGCAGGCACAACACGAGAGCCTCATCGGGGTGTAAATACATCCACCAGGGTGCATGCACATGTGTGCATATAAAAATATACAAATATAGGCATAAACACAACCACAGATGCTTTGTTCTACAAGCTGCACGTGAAGCACAACCCGGAAACGCGAGCACCTCAGCAGCAGAGCTACATTTGGAGAAGAAGGGCAAGTGGCTGGGTGTAAAAACACAGCAGCCCTCACAAACCAAGAAAACAGTTGACTTTCTCTCATTCCTGGGAGAAAAGCAGCGTGACAAACTCCCAAACACAACTGCAGAAGTGCCCTCCTGCAGAGCCTTTGCCAGTATGTGCACCCGCAAACACGCCTCTCCTGCTGTGGGAAGGAAGCGTGAGCAATGGGCTGGCAGGTGAGACAGGGGAAGAAAGCACTGCCACGGGGCACAGAACTCCTCCGTAGCAAGAACACACAAACTCTCACTTCTCTCGAGACACTGCCTCCAGTGTCGCCTTCCCCTCGAAACTCGGAGATGAGAAGATGCAGGAGGAACCGTGCAGAGCCGTCACCATGCAGCCTCCCACCGACGCCAGGCAATGATAGAGGGGCGCAGGGAGGCAAATACGATAGTCCTGGGATCAAGCCAAACAAAGACAGCAGTGAGGAGACGAGATCTTCCAGTCCCTGCCTAGCCCATCTCACTGCTACAGCTCAAAGACCTCAACAGAGGAATTTCCTCTGTTCATCTAAAACTTGCTGGAAACCTGACATTCATCTGTGCTCCCACTGGATGAAAACGCTGCTCTGATGCTTCTTGACTTGAATTAGAATTAGTTTAGGAATTTTTTTCACATCAAAATTTCATTCTGGAATTCTGCAATGTCATTTCTTTGCTGGACTGCTGGACTTTTTGGTCAGGTACTGCTTACATGTTACTCTACAGTATGCCAAAATAGACAGTGGTAGTGCTATGAAATACGCAGGATATGGCACACGATTTTAATTTTATTGTGTTTTTTAAAACACCAAAAGCTCTCAATACCAACTGAAACAACCCATCTATTTTTTTTTTTTTAAATTATAGCTGTTGTGTGAGAAATAACTACTTCAGAACTTCAAAAGAAAATATTTGCCTTTAATGATTTTTAAGAGGAGCTAAAAATAGAAAGCTTCAACAAGGTCATATCCTGAGTACCACGACTGTGTACATGACATGAATGAAGCCATGTAAAATACATTAAAACCTCATTCAATAGAATTCAAAGCTGGCATCTAGAGTCTTGTAGTTGTTTGAAATGAGTATTCACCAAAATGAGAAGCAATCCACTTCACTATTTTTCCCCTACAAAAATGCCTTTTTTTTTCTCTCCAAAAAACTTCACATGAAACTAAAACGCAACTTCAGTGCAACTCCACTGAAAATAAAAGCGTTATGTGGGAAGAACACAGCAGGGTCCTTCCATCTGCTGGCTGTAAGGAAGGTGACCTGAAAAGCATGAACTGTTTGTTAGAACAAACTCAGCCTTCTGAGAGTTTACACTTTCCAAACTTGCCCAGCACCTCATTAGTCACTCAGTAGCCCTCAGTACCAGTTGTGGCATCCTGCCCTGCGGCTGAGCAAGCACCAACTCTCTCCACACAGAGACCATCCTACCCCTGTGTTCCCAACGAGACCCACCTGCTCTGTGATCCCCAGTCTTTTGCCAATCATGTTGCCATTATTCACAATGTTCCTATGAGAGAGGGTGGCTCCTTTGGGGCTTCCTGTTGTCCCCTGAAAGACAGAGAACATTCTGCAATGAAGTCACCTTTTTAGAGGATGAGGTACGAGCGTTCTTTGGGGCAATTTCCCAGGCATTTTCCCCAGGCAATTCTGGGGTGATCTTTCACTTCATTCTTCATTCTGACCAGAGAGACTTTTTTTTCTTTACCAGCATCTCAGTCCCGAATCAGCAAGAGAAAAGTGGCCCAACTACAGCTGGACAAATTCACACAACACCTCGTACCAAAAGGCTGAGCAGGAAGAATAGAAGTAGAATGGGAACAAGTCTGGAACACACTCTCCATCCTACAGCAGAAGGCTAAAAAAAGACAGAACCAGGGCTTGGTCTAAGAGTGCAGAAGGCAACATGATGCTCAGCACCTCACACAGTTCTCTCTGTCTCCCCACTTAGGAACCCAAGCACAAGCCGTGGAGCAGCCAGAAGCACTTACTGAAGTGAACTGAATGTTGATGGGCTCGTTGCAGGACAGGGTCTGCTGTAAGGCTCTTAACTGCTTCATGTGGCTGCTGTCCCCAGCCTGCATCACCTCGTTCATGTGGAAGGTGCCGGGCAGCTTGGAGTCCACCATAATGACGACAGATAAGTCAGGCAGCCTGGCAGAAAGACACACACCATCAACAAGAACAGAGAGAGAAGAAAACTGTCTGGATAGCCACATGCTAGTCGGGGCAAACTTCCAGGACAGCCTAACCTGTTCTCTTCAGATGAGACCAAACTATCAGACCACAAGAAAGAGAAGTACATTAGAGCAGTTCACAAAGGATACGTGTATTCGAGGAGTCTTAAACCCATTTCTAAATCTGAAATCTAGTTTAGAAGGGAGGAATCGTGTGCAGGATGTTCAAGTGAGCCACCAAGAGCCACTTTAATTGCTGGCAATGACAGCCAAAGCCCAAACAGGGAAAGAATAGCGATGTCAAGGTCAACAAAGTTGTTGCAAGCTTCCCGCATCGGTACCTAAAATGCTAAAAAGAGAGCTCTCTGCACAGCTCCTTCCTCCTCTAGAGCTTGTGATGTGTAAATGAGAGAACACGAGGCAGGACACAGCTGTGAGGTCATTGAAAAAATACCAGATGTACCTAACTCACCTTTTACTCTTTATTCCCCCTGGACTGGAATTTTCTAGCTCAGGACATGACTGCTTTAGAATATCATAGTATTTCTGTGATTTAAATTGAGTAGGAAACACCAGTGCCTTACAGCCAACCTGTGAAGGGAGACAGACACTCATAAGAAGTCATCCTGGGTTGATGTCAGGACATGGTAAAGAGCAGTCACCACTGATGCAAGAATGTGCACAGCCCTGTGACCCCACGCGGCAGGAGTTGGCCATTAACACTTCAGGGGGATTTTCTCCATGGCTGCTTTCTCGAAGCACATGAGCTGACTCCCCGGACTAAACCTGGAGCTTTTTCACACTTTCCCAGTAAGAGCTGTGGTACGGAAAGTTAAAGATTCATTGAAGAACACGTAACAGGTCTTTGCACGGTGAAGGTACAGCAGCCACCCTCTCTCAGCTGCGTGTTCATTTTCTGTTGGCCAAGAAGCAGAGCTG
Organism: Aythya marila; assembly: GCF_965140915.1. Lineage (NCBI taxonomy): Eukaryota > Metazoa > Chordata > Aves > Anseriformes > Anatidae > Aythya > Aythya marila. Next base: position 3,865,346 of record NC_139059.1, on the reverse strand, counting down.
CAGCCCGAGGTTACCCCGCTCACAAAAGATCGGTGCTGTTCATTGCACTGCACAAGGCAGATGACTGATTTTTCAGATTTGGAGTCCCAACACTAACAAAAAACCCAGCCCCAAAATAAAAACATGTCAGCTGTTTTGAAAATTAAAACATTTTTCATTCAACCTTTACATGTACATGATCCTGAAACAAAGCCCTTTAATTACTCCAAGAATTTATTTTTCAGCAGATGTGATTTGCTGAATTTGACCCAGATCTGCAAACTGTTTTCACCTTCCAAAAATCCACTCTTGTCAAATAAACTATTTACGTAAATTACATACTTGGCTGTTTTCGTTATTTTCCCAGGGTCCATGAAATAAAGCGACCAAGGCTATGCCAGCAAGTTATTCTTAAGTACCCCCTGGGGTGTGTCAGAAAGGAAGACAAACATTTGCTCAATTTATGGAACAGTCTGCCTGGAACCCAGGGGACTGTGTCTTTTCTGGGATGTTTTGGGGCTTTGTAACTTTTCACTACTAGTCACTTCAATCTACTATTCTGATGTAACCGGCTTTGAAAAACAGATGCTGTGTGAGGGGAGAGAGCAAGGCAGATGCTATATGAGAAAAGGGCCTTTAGTCAGGCACCTCCTACTCGATGTCAACTAAAAGGCAGCAGGCCCTTTTTCAAAGGACCTGTCATACAAAAGCTGTCAACAGTTCACTTCACAAAGTCCCGGAAACAACAGCAGCAATCAGGGAGAATGGCTATTATTCGGTGTTTGTTACTCTATATACTGGAGGGTGGGAACCTGATGTAGCAAGAAAGGGACTGCACAAGCTGAGATGATCCAACAGGCAAAGCTGAAAACTCCTTCGGGTTTTCATTGTGCAAAGAAACAAATACGATCAAATAATTAGCAGTGGTGAAGAAAATCAGAGATTCCAGTGCCAATGGTACAGAGGAAAGCTAGGAAAACTAGAAAACCTGCAAGGGTGAGACAGGAGTAATTCCCAACGGAGCTGAAGCCCATTCTGCTCTCGCCCCTTCAACACTTCAGGTTTACACTAGAGGAGAAAATCAGAGCAGAATCTGACACAAATAGCCAGAAAGGAAAACAAAAGCTAAGTCCTACTGGAAAACAAATAAAACACAGACACTTCAGGAGAGATGCACAGGATGAAAGTCATAAACAGAGCCAGGAAAGGTAAACTTAAGAAGAATGCAGAAGTCTTTCATCAAAGGGATCAAGTGGCAGCCAGAGAACAGCAACAGCTGGGACCACTACGCTGCAGTGTCATCCCCATGGTCACTGTGGTGGTGTTCCCTTTGCACGGTCAGCACCAGCCCTGTTCTCTGCCCAGCTCTCCCTACCTCTTCCTGATGTACTGAAGTGCTTAACTAGAAGTTTACCTCCGTACCGTGCCCTTACTACCCCCTTTAACAGACAGCTGCTTTTATGATTTCTCGTAAGAAATCAAGTAGCAATAACAGCAAGTGCCACACAAACCTTCCTGATGACAAACTCCAGCTCACGGGCCTGATAGGCGGGATTCACAGACACCTGAAGAGGGAGAAACAAGAAGGTTACTCAGTTATCCCCGCCTTGAAAACCCTCTTCCCTAATGCATACTCCACTAGGAAAGTTCTCCCAGGGACAAGTCACAGTCAAAGCCTCTCCTGTCTGAGATGCAGAATTAAGAGCTCACCACCACAAGGATCTCACGTTCATTAGAAAAGCAAGCTGAATCCTGTGTTTGCATGGCAGGCAAGTGAAGAAAAAAAAATACAGAGAAAAGATTTATGTGAGGTCACATAAACCACACGTGAGCCACAACAGTTTAGGAACAGACACGGGCCTCATTTCTGCCAGGCAGACATTCAGTACGCTAAACTAAAGATGTTCAAAACTCAAGGACAATTCAAATTTCTTGATAGACAGCCAGCAAAATAAAATATCAGCTTTGCAGACACTGAGAGGAACAATGTTGAAGTAAACACACCAGATGTGGTACAATCTTTGCCACAGAGCAGTGTATAAATAAGACATGCTCTGGTTCATGTACCAGGTCGTACAATCAAATGAAAATTTGAGGTGTGGAGGTTGGGCTCAATTTTTAAGTGAGCATTTGTACCATGAAGCAATACTGGTCCTATTTAGGAGGGACATAAATAACCGACAGCTGTTTAGGACAACAGCATGTCACCTAAAAATGGTCCTAAAGGCAAGCATGTTTCCATCTATAATTGTTTACTGCAAGCCATTTGCCAGCAGTTCACTTCCTTCTGCTCCTTCCTCTCAGCTCTGCAGTCTGCTTTCCTGCATAGCAGAGGACGTGTTGAGGGCTGCAGAGATCTTGTTTAAATACTGGTTTCAGTTAAGAGCTAACATGCTGGGTATGAACACAGAAAATGTGTCAGACAGCAAACTTTTCCCTCCAGCATAACCTATTGCTTTTTTGTCTCCGTTTCCTTTCTCAATACACCACTAAAAACCCAGAAACTCAGACTCAGTAAGACTTACCAGGATGATTCCTGCCTGGGCAGTTGCAAACTGCATGAGAACCCACTCGTATTTATTGGGACCCCACATTCCTAGCCGGTCTCCCTTCTTCAGGCCAAGAGCCAGAAGTCCAGCTGCTGCTTGGTCCACCTGTAAAATACAAGACAAGTGCCTGAGGATCTCAAACAGCATGCATCAGGGGATATTCATTTCCAGGCACTACTTTCTGGGGAAGAAGCATCACCTTTGCAACTGAAATCAGACAGAGCGTGCCTCTGCTGCGCAGTCTGTCAGCTTACTGCTGCAGCAAGATCGTATTCTGGTTGTAAAAGTACCTCGTGTGGACGCTCACCTACCTGTCACGCTGCTGAAAAACATCAAAACTGCCAGGAGGAGGATCAGGGTGCTAGAATTGAAATGGCTCAGGCAACATAAGGGTGAGTTATAAATAACTCGGTGGGCCCATGGCACCTCAGGCCATCAGGGAAGAGACAACATACAGATGGGCTTGTGATCGAGGGCTGATCCTGACCATGGACCCCACTGCACACGTTATCCACGGATGTGAAGCAAGCCGAGTGGTTAAAGCCTCTCTGGCATGGCAGACAGCACCATCTTCCCCCGCTGTGCCAGCCCAGAGGTTTGCTTCTGTGCTGCTTTTGCTCTGCTTCCACTGCTGTGAGCGCTCTCCCAGGGCACTTGCCATCATCCACAAGTCAGTGTCATGGAATCACAGAATATCCTGACACGGAAGGGACCCACGAGGATCACTGAGCCCACCTCCTGGCTCCACACGAGACCACCCTAAAAGCAAGCTGTATTTCTGAGAGCATTGCCAAAAGCTTCTTGAATTCTGGCAAGCTCGCTGCTGTGATCACGGCCCTGGGGAGCCCGTTCCAGGACAGACACAGAGCACTGGGCATTTTACTTGCTCAGCAGTATCCAAAGGCAGCTGACAGCCTTCACTTCTGCAAACATCCTCCCCGCGGTCACACGGGTAAACCCACAGGGTGGCACGTGGTGTTGCCTACTACATACTCTCTCTTGAGCAGAGGAACGCTTACTCCTAATAGCTGAGCTACTGGTCCACATGGGTGGGTGAAAAGGCATATTCTGCATATTCTGCCTCTCTTCAAGCTGCTGGATCAGGTTCTCCAGAGCCAACATGCAGGGAAATAGAGGAAAAAGACTTCCTTTGTACTGCTAGTGTTGGCCAGCCAGCGCAGCCGCCGTTGGTTCCTCTCCATCTTCCCAGGTCATTACTGCCAGCGAGCTGGTGCACAGCAACGGTGAGCTCCACACAACGTTCTGCCACACGGATCACACGCACTTGACTTCATCTGGGCCTCTGACATTGCCCAGGTCACTGGAAAGCACCTCCAGCATGGCTAATTCCCTCGGGTGCTGGATGCCCCTCTCCATGGTGTCCACGTGCCCTGAGGGATGCCTTTCCTGCAGGAGTCACCTGCAGAGCGTGAGGGCTTTGCCCCTTTTCCAGTTGCCCTGTCAGTGCCTCCTTCCCTAGAGAGGGATCCCGCTGCCTGGGTTCCCAGCCCTTTAACTCCATGCTACTGGCCCCGTTAACCCAGCATCGCAGCAGCCAGGTGACAACGTGCTCACCTGGACAACGGCTGAAATCTCTTCACAGATCTCGCAGCTCACCCTAGGATAAGCTTCTTTCCTTACCCACCAGCTGACTTCTGCTTCCACTGTTTTTGGCCTGAGTTGGCTCTCTGCTTCTGCCGCAGCACCTGGTGCAGGGGCTGGATCCGATCTCGAGGCATTCTCTTCCCCTGAGGGCGCTCGATGGTGCTGACCAACATTTGCTAGGTGCACAGCAGACCCCAGCACAGTGGGGCAAGCTGTACATCTCTGGCATTGCCAGGGGCAGGGCACACCTTTGGTAAAGATTCTGTCAATTTTTTATTTGTAGGTTTCCACACTTGTTCACGGGAAGTCCGTAACCCTTGGAGGTGACAATGACAACTGTGCTAAATCCCACACACCCTGTCACCCAGAACTGTCCTGCCTCAGGGCAGGATATTCTTAAGGGTATTCTTAACCCACAATCAGGAGGCAGAGCAATAGGACCAGGCTGATTTGCACAGCCCAGGGATACCCCAAAATCTCAAGAGGAGGGGGAGAGAAAGGGGAGAGCGTCCTCCCTCATCTCCTCCACTGACTGGCTCTCCGAGGAGAAAGGGAAAATGTGTAATCGTTACTAGTTTCCAAGAAACAGTTCCCAAAGCAAAAAGATGATGGAAATGCTGAGTGCAAATACCAGATTAGGCTCACAACCGGTACTTTTATTGTCTCATAAGCCAATGTGACACAGCCCAGCAAAGTGATAAAACCAGAAGCCACCTTAAAGCAATGACAAACAGCGAAACAGGAAGCACGCCCAGCAAGGAAGGGGTTACATAACACAACTCTGACAGCAAACTTTGAGAGCAAATAAATCACCCTGGTGGCCAGCAAGCATTAAACAAATACAATTACAGCTAATTATAAACAAATTTGTTCTCTCTAACACACTCCGCTCAGACCTGCCGTTACCCCAACCCTTCGCACCCCACGCTCGGTGCCACAGGGGCTGTTGGGGTTTAACCCAGCAGGGAGCTCAGCAGCACGAGGCCGTTTGCTCACTGCTCTCCCAGTGGGATGGGGGAGAGAATCGGAAAGGGGTACAAGGGCAGGAACTCGTGGGTGGAGGGGCAGTTTAATAAAAAAGAAAAAAAGAAAAAAGAATTAAAAACAAGCGATGCACAATGACATTGCTCAGCACCCTCTGAAAGATGCCCAGCCTGTCCCCAGGCGACAGCAGCCCCCCCAGTTTCAGGGCTGAGCCCTGAGGCTTTGTGGTGGGGAACATCCCTCTGAGCAGCCCGGCTCAGCTGGCCCGCCTGTGTCCCCTCCTGGCTCCTGGGGCACCCCCGTGCTCCTCGCTGGAAGTGCAGCACGGGGAGCCCAAAGCCCTCGACTTTGCTGACAGTTGCATTCGTGCTAGGAGCAGAAATCCCGACACGCTCAGGAGCTCTGCAAGTCAGCGCAGTGACACAAGAGCTGGAGTCTGCTCGGGTGACAGAAACGTCATGACTCAGCCCACTCCAATTACAGCCACTATCTGTTAAATACAAAAGTTCCTTCTGAGATGTGAAGTAAGCACTTCACGGGGCATGACTCACAAGGAGGACAAAGGCAGCACACACCCCTCATGAGCTCACCCAGGCCATGCTGTTACTGCGGGCTCGGGGCCAGGCCAGAGATGCACACTGGACAAACCTCCCTGCTGAGCTAAGGGCTGAAGCCAGCTCTGATGCCTCCACCGTAGCTGTTGCTGCCAGAATCTGGCTGTTTGGGCTCCCTGACAGGCGAAGCAGACGCTCACCTCCTCTTTGAACTGAGCAAACGTTTTCCGAACCCCATCTCGGACGAAGACGAAGGCCTCACGGTCAGGAAAGCGCTCAGCCGTCTGGTCCAGGCACTGGCCCACGGTTTTGTTTAGAAGCGGGATGTCCACGGCCCCCTGGACATAGCTGTTGGTCGCCCGCTGGGACGCAGCAGGTCTCCTTGTGTGCAGGGCACTGTGAAGGAAAAGAAGGTATGAAATAGATGCCAGCAGGGTTTCCTCTGCTGTCGCACACCCCCAGAGCTCTCCCTGCCCCCTGGCTGGGGTGATAATCCCAGTTTACCTCACCGCCGTGGTAACGCTGTAATCTAAGACCCAAACGGTTCCTAAGCCACAAGGTTCAGAGCAGGGCTCTGGTTACAAAAGAGTGTGTATTTTTTTTTTTTAATATAACCCATCAATGCAACCCTCCCTGCCTGCAAGGCCTATCAGTCTGCCTGCAGTACCAGGAGTTTCTGCATGAGGGTTAAAAGTCTTGGCAGTTCATCCCTGGGTCATCTTTTACAGCCTTTCCTTGCGCTGTTCCAGCCTCAGTTTCTCTGCCTTGAGCTCCACCCAGGTGAAGGACCATAAAATACCAAACCGAATCACCAGACAAAGGTGGAAGGTGTTTGTTTGTGTTTTTCTCCTCCCCAGAGTTCAAGGGCTCACTCTCAGGAGGTGCAAACAGCGCATCCCACTGAGGTAAGCAGACAGCTCTTGCTTTGCATCAGCTCCAACAGCATTTCAGCAGTCGGCTGTTAGAGAATCACAGGATCACAGAGGAGCTGAGGCTGGCACGGACCTGTGGATGTCACCTGCTCCAGCCTCCTGCCCCTGCAGGACCACCAAAAACTAGCTGCTCAGGACCACATCCAGGCAGTTTTTGAATGTGTCTGAGGACGGAGACTCCACAACCTCCCCGGGCAACTTGTGCCAGTGCACGGTCACCCACACGGTAAAGGGAGGCTTCCTGACGTCCAGAGGACCCTCCTGTGTTTCACTTCGTGCCCGCTGCCTCTTCTCCTGGAGCTGGGCACCACAGAAATAAGCCTGGCTCCGTCCTCTCTGCAGCCTCCCTTCAGGTACTTGCAGCCTCCTAAGAGAGAAGCTCCACTCCCAGCCCCTCCTTGGGCTCTCTCCATCTTCCCCCTGGCCCGAGGAGCCCAGAACTGGACCCAACACTCCAGGGGTGGCCTCAGCAGTGCTGGGCAGAGAAGGATCCCCTCCCTCAGGCTCCTGGCAATGCTCTGCCTCAGGCAGTGCAGGATATCATTAGCCTTCCTCGCAGCAAGTGCACATTTCTGGCTCGTGTTCAACTTGGTGTCCACCAGGACCCTCAGGGCCTTTTCTACCGAGCTGCTTTCCAGCTGGGTGGCCTCCAGCACGTCCTGGTGCCTGAGGTTATTCCCCTCGAGCGCAGGGTTTTGCATTTCTTCCTTTGCCTCCCTTCGGGCAACAAAGAAAACTGCTTCTGGCATCTCTAAATATCTGGACGGGTTCTTGATTTGGCAGTTTCCTGAGAGATTGTAAATGGCTTTGATCTTGCTACAATACGAAAAGGTGCAAATAACGTGGAAGGTGTGCAGGAAAACCTGTGTGTAGGCAAATTCCCCGGACTGGCTTCCCTCAGCTGGAAAGAGCCGATGACTGAGAAAGTGAAACCTAAAATCAAAGTCAGAGAGACGTCATCTGAACCTTCCCCTAGAAGGCCTGCAGAGAACAGGAAATTCTCATCTCACAGAATAAAAACTGCTTAGAGGAGTTCAAAGAAGTTGAGCTGTACCCGAGAGGAGCCGGCGAAGTCAGGGGCTGTGTACGCAGCGCTAAGCGGGCTGCGAGCACTTCACTGTCTCTGTGAAGTGCACTGGAGAGAGTTTATGGTCCTGAGGATGGCATCAATAAAACGAGGAGCTAGCAGATGGATGAGGGGAGGGAGCTGCAAAGATAATAAAGCAGGCATGCGGGGTAGAGGAGCCTACACCCACCACAAACACCGGGAGGACAACAGGGGAGGTGTTCCAGCAGAGAACCTCGGCAGAAATGGCAGGACAAAATACCTGAGAGGGGCGCAGAGGAACTGTATTTGAGGCCAAACTGGAGAGATGTGGGCAGGGCAGCAGGAAAAGTGTTTTCAAATCATTTTGGCTTTCCCTGAGGTCTGCCCACCAGCTGCCTCGCTCAGTGGAAAAGCCGCAGCCTCCCCTGGAACCACAGCTCGCAGAGATGCAGGTGCTGCCACTCCTCTCCCTGCTTTCTCACCACTTGCTCCTGCCCTGAGCCTTCCTCCACCCAAGCAGCCTCCCAGCCCCCTGCAGGCCTCCCTGGGCTCTCTTGCCTCCGTCCTCACTTCTTCCCTGCTTTCCTCCAGGTTCTCAGCTTCCCCGTCCCCGATGCAGGTGACCAGGAAGGACAGGGTTAAGGAACACGTTTGGGGCGCACGGTGCTGAGGCAAGGTCCTGTGTTTAAAGCTGGGGGCAGATCTGTGAGAGGAAAAAACCAGAGCAGCCTGAAATAACATAACAGCTGGGTACAATGGTGCCAACCTTCTGCAAAGACTTGGTGCTATTCACTGCAGGAGATTTGCCTTCCTGCCCACGAGATGCAAGCAGCAGCATGTAGCTGCTTCCTCTAAGGGGTGAGCACAGAACAAGCTTTTAGCCTCCAGGCAGGGAGTTCTGCTCTGAGAGCTCAGCGGTGACTGAGCCTCCTTCCCCGTTCCTTTCCGGGGATGGAGAGCTCTGCAGCTCCTGCTCACCCCACTCAGGCAGTCGTTTCTAGCAGTCTTGTAGGGCAATTTACACTAAGGCTGTACAAGGGTCACCAGAGAAGGAGAAGGGAGGCCACAACCAAGCAAACATCACAGAGAATTATCATTTCTTGTTTGAAAGCTCCTGGGCAAGGCAGGTATAAAAACCAGGAGATGAAAGAGAGCTCTGAAGAACAAAAGCCTTTTATAAAGGTTGAGAAATCTCTCCCTAACCCAAGGGAAGGAGGAAAGTTCCTAACAAAGCAATAAAAACCACCGCAGCCATTGTCACTTGCTGTCGGTGACCAGGTAAGCCCTTGTGCTGCTGGAGAGAGCTTTTAGAGGAGCCGCTGCAGTTTCTGGCACGTTGGAGGAGGAAACCACGAACTGTTTGCAACGACATTAACTTGGGGGCACTACGTCCTCACCTCTCTGAAGCCAGGTCGCCTCCAGCTGCAGTGGAAGCAGAACCTGTCCCTGAGCACAGCTCCAGCTGCAGCACAAAGAAGCGGCTCCCTCCCGTGCTCAGCTCCCACAGGCAGCCTGTAAAAGGCAGAGGAGGCTGGGGGCAGAGAGCAAACGCTGACCTGGCTGCGCACGAGCCCTTTCACCAAGTGCCCTCCCGGAGCTCACCTCGAGCTGAGTGGGCTGAGGGCTCGGGGCTTTGCTGGGCAAACAGAAGCATTTCATCAGCTGCTCGGTTCCTTTTGGGACGCAGAGCAGGGGAAGCGTTACTAATTAGCAGGGAAAAAAACAAAACAGAAAGTTGCTCTGCCATCTTTCCCTAGCATGTGACTGACCAAAAAAAAAATAAAATAGACTGAAGATAGAAAGGAAAATTGTGAGAAATCCAGTCCAAATGCAGAGGGTCCAGAGCTGAAGCAGCTTCATGCCTTCTGCCACCGGCCTCTTGCTCTCCCAAGCTCCTTGCACAGCCCACACCGCCAGGACCTGACAAAGCACAGACCAGGCCAGGCCTCCTGCTCTTACTCTCCTTTTTTTTTCCAGGCCTGAAGAGCCAGAGGGTTTCACTGACCTCCCAGCAAGCAGAATTCCACCCTCCCTCCATATTTAATGGTTTGTTTTCTCTGTGCAAACGCTGGAGTCCCTCCTGCAGTCCCTATGAAGTGCAGAAAAGTTGAAGGGCCCGATCCTCACTCATGACACGCAAAGCCAGAGCCAAACACAGCTCCTCCTCCAGTCCTCACAGCTCCCTCCCTGCCCCCAAACGCGGGGACGAAAGAATGTCCAAGACCAGGGAAAGATTTCTTTATAAAGCCCGGCACTTCAAAATCCTTCTGCGAAAAGCCAACGGTTAGCCTCGGTGCGAGAACACGCGCAGCTCATTCTCACAGGTCCCAGCCGTTCACACCCTCACTTGCAGCTTTAAAATTAGGGTCTAAGGTGCCTCGTGCTCATAGCCCGGAGCCACTACCTCTTCTCAAAGTGCCTCCTCGCACAGCCTCTGCAGAAACATTAAAGAAGCAAAATTCACAGCTGTCACTTGTCAGAGTTCCCTGAATTCCAGGCTGATGTTGCAAGAGCTTCAGCGTTTCCATAGCACGCATTTCTTGGCCGTGGTGTGGGTCAAAGAGAGGTGTGGGACAAAGCAAAGCAGGGCTCTGGAGGCACTGCATGGAAGGAACAAGGCAGGCACGTGATCCCTCAATTACCAGCAGCACCGTGCTGAAAGAGGTGCCAGAACCAACAGCGAGTGTTGAACTGGGAGAGTGCTTCGAGAGGCCTCTACGTAGAGGGCTCCAAAGGATTTAGAAATACTTGGTTTTGTTCCTCTTTGTTACAGAAGACAAATAATTCCCCTTCCACCTTCCCCTAGGAAACAGCTGGCACTGCTGGAGATAAACGAAGCCTGCTGGGCCTCGCTCGGATCCTACGGCAGCTCTCAGCTCCCTGCCTCAGCTGGAGGAGAGCAAATAAACTCCACGTGCTCCTGGGTTTCAGCACGCTGATGAACGCTACTCCTGGGGAGCGCGTGCCCTCTTTCAGCAGCACATTCCAGCAGCAAGCAGCCTGCCGCGCTGCAAACAAGCCAAGCTCATCACCAGGCTGCCCCTCACTCTAGGAACTTCAGAGTTCAGCAGCGTAACTGGACAGAGACCTGGGGAAAAGCAGCTTCCCTCCTTGGCGTGCGTGGAAGGAAGGCGGGCAGCTGGATCCTGGCAGCTGGATCCTGGCACTCCTGCCTGGCCGTGAGCAGCAGAAGCCATCAAACTTAATAAAGCACTCCTGGCTAACATTTTATCGCTGTTGACAGAAGATAAGCAGTTTCATTTTTCACCTTTAACTCTTCCTGTCTCTATAGAAATTATCAGAAGAGCAGCACGGGGCAGAGGCATCGCTGTAACCATTTGTCCCACTACAGGGAGTACACCAAAAGCTCCAGCTTTGCAACCGGGAGGGACGCTGACCTGAGCTGTGGCATTCCCCCTGCACCTATATAAAAGGCTCTGCCCTCCCGTGGCTTCAAATTGAACCCGGCTACAGAGGTCGCGTTTGGAGAGGTTCACGGGCTCCTCAGCCAGCTCCTTTGTTCTGGGAAGTCGACCACGATCATCTCCCTTGTTAGAAATGGCTCAATCTTCAAAATAGGATTAAATAGGTGCGTCCTGGTGGAGTGGAGACTCCCGGTGCACCCAGCGCTGTTTGCTTACCTCTATTCTTTTAACAAATCCTATTTTTTTATTTAATCCTATTTTGAAGATTGAGCCATTTCTAACACCCTGAAACAACTTTGGGGTCTTTTACGTAACGCGACTGCAATAAAAGGGTGGTGAAAGCTACCTCTGCCCTGCAATGCCTTGCCTCTTCCTTGCTCTTTAAAGCAACTCTTTTGACTGAGGGTTAATGGGGTTTGATTACTGGTTATTTTGTTCGTTTTAGCTTGAGGAATGACAGTCTCCAAAGCTTTAACGGAGTCCTCAGATTTCAAGTCCATCAGACAGCAGAATACTTTCTCCACTGCGCCTCTTTCCCTTCCGCCCTCTTCCTGCCAGAAGGCCAAGCACTGCCCGATACTAACAGCAGAATTTTAAAAACGTTTCTGTTCCTAGGAGGAGTTTACTCCTTTAAATCTGCGTTGCATCCCACTGCTTTGGGCTCCTGCCCCTCAGTCCCACTTGAAATTCTAGTCTGGAGCCCAAACCGCAACAAACTTTGCCTTGCTTCTCTTCTGACCCCGTTTCTCGAGAAGAGTATTTGTGGTGGCAGCCCTGGCCCCGGCACCACCTCACTCCCTCTCTGAACCCAGCTGAAAGGAAACACCTGGACCTCTGTGTGAAGAGCAAGAGCTGCCCCTTGTGGAGTCACTCGCTGCAAGCCATGCCTCCTCGGGAGGCCGACTCCCTGAATTTCAGCTAATATTCCCAAGCCCCTTTCCAGATCAGTTCTTTCCCTTTTGCTGTTTTCTCCCAAGAACTCGCTCTGAGAGGCAGCGATGAACAACAGCAATCACTGGCCAGGCTCCAGAGCTCCTCAGTGCCAAGGACCGGCTGGCACCACGTTGCCCCTCAGCACCCTGCCCACGCTCTGCAGGGCCCTGTGCCAGCAGGGATGCTGCCCTCACGGCAGGGTGCTGGGGGAAGAGGAGAAGCCCTTGGGTCCATCTCCTGCTGCTGCAGCACGAAGGGAGCTGCTGCCCAGCTGCCCAGCCCCGGGCACACGCTCCCATCCCTCTGCACACTGTGCTGGCCTCATCCCTGCCCCTTGTGTCCCCCCCCCAGGACAGGGCCCCTGTCTCCTGCCGCTTTGGGGAGGGTTATAGGGAAGCCAGGAGACAGTGACACATGCTTAGAGGAAACCCCCAGCACTCCGAGCTGAACCTGACCTCTCTGCACTGCGACCACCCCCAAATTCCCTGTCCCCTCTACCCCCACCTTGCACCACTGCTCCTTAAAGTCCCTTACAGCCCCTTAAAGCCCCTTACAGCCCTTAAGGTCCATTATAGCTCCTTAAGGTCCCTTAAAGTCCCTTACAGCCCCTTAAGGTCCCTTATAGCTCCTTACAGCCCCCTAAGGTCCCTTATAGCTCCTTACAGCCCCCTAAGGTCCCTTATAGCTCCTTGAGGTCCCTTAAAGTCCCTTACAGCCCCTTAAGGTCCCTTATAGCTCCTTACAACCCCTTAGGGTCCCTTGAGGTCCCTTACAGCCCCTTAAGGTCCCCTATAGCTCCTTCCAGCCCCTTGAGGTCCCTTCCAGCCCCAACCCCACCCCCGTCCCGCAGCCCCCCCAGAGCTCCCCGGTCCCTACCGGCCCCGCAGGAGGAGCAGCGCCCGGCGGGGCAGCGCTGCGAGCCGGGCGGCGGTGGCCATGCCCATGAGGCCGGGGGCAGCGGCAGCCGGGAGCCGGGCGGTGGCAGCGGCGGCGGCGGCGGCCGGGGCTGGGGGGGGGCCGGGCCGGGCCGGGCTGGGTCGGGCGGGGGCGGTGCGCACCGGGAACCGCCTCGGTCCCGGCCGAGCCTGGCCCCGGGGGGCTGCGGAAGGGGCTGGGTTAGGGAAGGGGCCACCCTCGGCACCCCCCCGGGTGCTTTCCTGGGAGTAGGGTGGGATGGGGTGGGATGGGATAGGATGCGGGGACCCTCAGCGCTCCCTCCGGCTCGCCGCCCCCCCCCGGCGGTGCCAGCAGGGGGAGCAGATAAAGGAAGGATGGGGGAGCCCCAAGGGGAAGGCTGCGTGGCCCAGGGTGGGGGGCGTGGGTGCTGGGACCCCCCAGCCCCTGCCCATCGCCCCCCTGGCCTCCACCACCACCCCGCACCTGGTGCTCCGGAGCCGGGCGGGCTATGGGGGACCCCACAGCAGCGCTGACACTTTTGGGGCACACGCGTTGTCCCCCGTGGGACAGCACCGACAGGCTTTTGGGGCACGGCGTGGCACGGTGGCAAAGCCCAGCTCGTTTTGGTGGAAGGGCTGGGGATGTGTTTGAAGCCTCGATGGCCTCGCAGGCAGGAGCCAAACAGCGCTGGCAGCACGGGGCTGTTTCTCGCTCGGCCACTGACCTGTGGGGTGATCGCCGGCACTCGTTCCGCTTCTGGTCCTCCTCCCACACTCTGCCCGGGTGGATGCGGGTTCAGCAAGCAGAGTCTGCACGGCACGCTGTGCTGTGCTGAGCACGAGAGGGCTCATGAGCAAGGGAATTGGTACTGGCCCCAGAATCGGCGTGTCTGAGGCATCAAAGCCATAAAATATGCTCGTAACACGGCCCGGTAGTGAAACGCTGACTGCCGCCATATCTCCCCTCCCGGCTGGTTGGTTTTCGAAACAGGCTTTGGATTTTCCCTCGTGTGCGTCTTGTTCACAAAGCACAAGGAGTTTGCTCGGTGGTAGCAGTGACTGCTTTTTCTGTGGTTGGAGGAGGGGAAATCTTTGTCTTTGAAATGTGCAAAATCGGCTGCGGCTGTGCACAGGGCACTGGGCAAAGCAGTGGGAATCTCCTCCAGCCCCCGACCCCCTCTCTTTGTGTTTTTGCTGTTCCTCCACCCTTTCTCTTGCAGAGCAGGCAGATGTGCCCCTTGGTTTGATTTGTCTGCCTCGTGCAGGTTTGAAGGCTTGTTAGACACACACAGGTGTTTGCACATGTCAGTCCCGCTCAAATCAGGCACTAGGTGAGTTTCTGGAGATGCTGTAAGGCCGCCTGACAGCCATGGCCAGAAGTCATCTCCTCCACTGCTGCAGCAAAGCCCGGTGCAGTTAGCTGTATCTGTAGTGCCGGAGCATCAGCGTTGTGCTCGGTGTTGTTTAACCACAGAGGGGAAAAAAAAAAACACAACTGTGATCTAAAAAACCCTCACCTTAAAAACAAACAAACAGAAGTCATGCTGAGTTTCAGGCTGACCTTTCTTTCCCCACTCGGATCACGGCTACTGAGTGAAGGCCGGTTAGGTATTAAAGAATTGCACGGGAGTTAACGTGACCTTCAGGTCTGGGTACGTCCCTCTGAGATGGTCAAAGCCTGAGACTTCGAGATGGCAGCCTGGCATGTAACACTCCACGCGCCACCGAGTGATAAATAATTCTAATAAATTTAAAAATCTGCCTGGAAGTTAATCACAATAGGTGGCACACACTCCAGGCGTTCCAGTCTCTGCAGCCCTGCACATATGAAGGTATTTTCTACACGTGCAAAAGGTCTCACCCAGGTCCCCTCTGTAAGTTGCTGAGGCACTGGGGAGGTTCTTGCGTAAGCAGACCTCGCTTTTCTCACAGGAGGGCTCTGTAATGTCAGCTTGCTGCTGGGAGGTGCAAAAACCTGCTTTGTAAACCTCCAGAACCTCCTGGGTGGGAGCACGTCAGCTTCAGGCAAATTTCATTACGTTTCTATGAGACGAATCCGTGTCTGCTGTTTGTGATGCCTTTGCTCGCAGACTCCTGTGATCTCAGTTCCATCTGCGCTGAGGTGAGCAGATCTCAGTGCTGGGAGAGGCCTGGAGGCAACTCAAAGCCTCACCAAGGCGCCCGAGGGGCGGATGTGCTGGAGCAGCTCTGAACAACTGTGCCCGACCGTGTACACCACAATTTGCACAGGGGCCAGCAAAGCCGAGGCTGGTACTCGCTGCAATCCCATTACTGGGTGATACCCATTTGGCTCTGTCCCCGGCTCCTTTTTTTTGACTTTCCCAACAGCGGGTCAGGCGAGGCAAGAGAGCACTTTGTGTAGTGCTGGAGTTCTGGATAAAGGGAGGAGGAGTAAGTGCAGAATTCCTCCTTGTAAAGAGAAACACCTTGGTGCAAAAAAAGAAAAAAAGACACAAAAAAACGAGTGTGGCACTTGGATTATGGACACCATGAAGAGAATGAAGCGATGGCACCAGTGAAACAAGGCACCCAGTGCCCAGATCGCTCAGCTTGGCCACGATGTGCTGGTGAGGACGCTCCGAAGCGGCAGCAGCAGCCGGGTGCCGGTGAGGAGGGGACGCAGGAGCCCTCGGAGCCCCCCTCCGAGCCTCCGAGCAGCCGGGGGCCAGCGCTGCGGCCCCGGGGAGGAGGAGGAGGAGGAGGAGGAGGAGAGGGGGAGCCGAGCGCGGCGCTCCGGGCCGACAGAGGGCGCTGGGGACCCTCCCGGTCCCGGAGCGAGGACGTGGCCGCGGAAGTGGGTGGCGGGGAGCGGGGAGCGGCGTGGCTCGGCCTGGCCCGGCAGCTCCGCGTTGTCTCGCTCCGCACCGCTCCGCGCCGCCCCCCGACCCCGCGCCTCCCGCAGCGCCGCCCGCGGCGGGGCCATGGCTCGGGGAGGCGGCGGTGGTGGTGGTGGTGGCAAAGCGGGGAGCCTGAAGGATAAGCTCGACGGCAACGAGCTGGACCTGAGCCTGTGCGATCTGAGCGAGGTGCCCGTCAGGGAGCTGGTGAGCGGCTGGCGAGCGGGGAGGTGCCGCCTGGTGCCCCCCGGGGGCTTCGGGGAGAGCCGAGAGCTGCGGCCGGGGGTGGCCGAGCTGGCCTGCGGGTTGGTAACGTGGCCGGGAGGAGGGTTTGCGCCTCCCGGTAGGGAGAGGTTGCGAGCTGTAAGCGCAGGAATCCTGCCTTTCGGCTTTAAAGGCAGGATGCTGAGTCCCGACCCCGTAAGGAACAGCCTCGGGGAGGAAGCTGAGGGCTGGGGGGGAAGACTGCAAGAAAAGTAGCAGGGGCAGGCCGGGTTTGTATCTACCTGCGGGCCCAAGTACTTTGTTTCTCTTTCAGGCTGCACTTCCCAAGGCAACTGTATTGGATTTGTCCTGTAACAACCTCATCTCCTTGCCGGTAAGATGCTGGAGGGAGCCTTTGTGAAGATCAGGAAGGTCTGCTAGGAAATATTCAGGAGAGATAAGCAGAGATTCACTGGGAGGCTTGGAAATGGCCCTCTGCTCCTCCTGGGGTGGCTGAACGGCACTGCTGCTGATTTGGGGTTAGTACAGGTGGGCAGCTTTTACTGAGGCAGGTAGCACCTAGCGAGAGAGAAGAGGGCAACCTAAACAGAGAGGTTGCAGCAAATCCCTGCCAAAGGATCCCAGCGTGAACACAGACCGCTTTCCTTGGCAGTGGGAATTCGGTTTTCAGTTGTCCTGCTGCACATCACCACATTCGGTTTGTGTCCTGTCCGTCCCACTGCTACCTCCCTCGCTCTTCCGAGAGATTTTCTTCCAGCTGCCCTCCTGGGCTAAGTTGAGGATTTGCAGCTTACACAAGGCGCAGCCTATCCCAGCACGTTCCCTGCTCAGGTTCCTTCGTTAAGATGCTGACCGGATTTTTCTGCTTTTTGTACCTGGCTTTTAGTCAGACTTCTGTAGTTTGATGCACCTGGTGAAACTGGACCTGAGTAAAAATCGCCTGCAACAGCTGCCTTTGGACTTTGGCCGCCTGGTCAATCTGCAGCATCTGGACCTCCTGAACAACCGTTTAGTCACCCTGCCAGTCAGCTTCGCGCAGCTCAAGGTAAAGCTGTTTGCTGGGCAGTTACGTAAAGCTTTGGGACGCGAGCCAGGGTCTTGTGATCCTTCTCAAGTTGATTTCTCTGGTAAAGCATCCATCCTGATGCCTACCCATTCCAAAATTCAGCTGTCTCTGCACCACAGCTCAGTGGAAATTATCTCCCATCTATTGAAAACACCTCTGCCTGAGCCCTCTGCTTGCCTTCCATACCTGTTTTACTCTTACGAAGTGGCTCTTTGCTTCTGCTTTGGATCTCTTAAATAATTTCAGGAGTGTTGTGCTGCTTGTGGTCAGCTGCTTGCTGTGTGCTCTTACAGCCTCCCCTTTGTCGTTCCTTCCTGCAGAACCTGAAGTGGCTGGATCTGAAGGACAATCCCCTGGATCCTGTTCTAGCTAAAGTAGCCGGCGACTGCCTGGACGAGAAGCAGTGTAAACAGGCTGCTGTCAGGGTAAGGAACCTGCTTGCTTTTATTCTTTTTTCCTTACTTAGCTCTGTCGGTGGAGGGCTTTTCCTCTTTTTGCTTAGCAAGCTGGGCAGCTGCTGCTGCAGCACTCTGAAATTTCTTTAGCCAGTGAGGTGCTGGTTCACTGCACTGACTTCACTGCTTCCGTGCCTAGAGAGGGAAAACACCAGGCTGAGCAGGACTCTCCTCCATCAGCAAGGAAGCAAAGGGACACTCAGACAAAATAATCCCTGTGTAGAGTACAGCAGAGTACAAAAATCTTTGGAGAAGCTCTGGGAAACTACAGGGTCATGTAAATAGTTACTGCTGGGAGTTGTGGAGCAAGAATAGTTAAAAATCTGTGCCTGTGCTACTGCCTTGTGCTGCTCGTTGTAGGAATTCAGTTTGCTGAAACCAAAATTGTTCTGTGATCCTCTGTATTGGCTCGCATCATTTGCCACATTTGCTCTTCTGACACACAGACCTGTTTCTTAACTGCAGAGGCTCATGCAGGAAGGGCTGAGCTCTCTCCAGAGCTGTACCTGCAGGGCTAAGGCAGCTGTGTGCAAACTTTGGGGCTGGTCAGACCCAGCCGAGTGTCCTCAGCTGCACTCCAGCTGTTCTATTTTGAACTGGCTATGCAGTGAGCCTTCTGCAGAGCTCTCAGATTGTTTTCTTGGGCCTTGAAGGTACTGCAGCATATGAAAGTGATCCAGTCTGAGCAGGACCAAGAAAGACAACGGAAGCTCCAAGCAGAGCGAGGTAAGCACAAAGTCCTCACACACACCTTGCTGAATTCTGTTCTCAATCTTTAACATGTCCACATACAAATACCCGCTGGCTGGCAATCGATGTAACTGGCAGAAATTTGTGTTTGTAACTATCAGGGAGTCCTAGGGTAGGAGAGCCAGGTGGAGAAAGATAGCCTGGGATCACTGTGCTGTTTGTTGCCTGAACAACACAATCTTGGAATGGTTTGGGTTGAAAGGAACCTCAAAGATCCACAGGCAGGGGCAATTTCCACTAGACCAGGTTGCTCAAGGCCCCATCCAGCGTGGCCTTGAACACGTCCAGGAATGGGACACGTTAGGTCCCTAGTTGGAACGTTCTGTGGGTTGCACACAAAGTATATGAAAGAAGAGCACAGAACTTGTTTTAAGGGAAGCCTAAATCTGAGGTAGCAAGATATATAATAAAAAACAGCAACAAAAACAAACAAAAGTCCACCACAGGGATTATTTAACTTCACAGAATCAAAGAATAGCTAAAGGTATAAGGGTGCGGTCCCCATGCTACAGCAGGTTGCCCAGGATCCTGTGCAGGGATTTGTTTCCTCATTCCAACTGGGAACAGATAAGCAAATAATAAGGAAGAAGGCAATGACAGCCCTTTAAATTAAGGAAAATGCTTCCTATTAATCCCCAGAAATGGAGAAGAAGCGTGAAGCTGAACAGCGAGCCAGGGAAGCTCAAGAAAGGGAACTGAGGAAGCGGGAGAAGGCAGAAGAAAAGGAACGCAGAAGACGGGAGTACGATGCCCAGAGAGCTGCAAAACAGGAGATGGAGAAGAAAACTAAAAAAGAAACCGTGCAAACCCGAAGTAAGTAGTGTCCACAGCGAGTCCAAATAAAGACTGTGGTGTGATATTTTAATGTATGCCTTGAGCACTGCGTAGGCAAAATAAGCCAAGGAGAATGAATAAGACCACTGCCATAGAATTGCAACATATTTTTAGTCTGCATCCTCTTTTTGATGCCAGATTTGCTTTTATGTAGCCCAGGTACTGAGAGAGTAGGAATGGTGGGGAAACAGTGCAGCAGTACAGCTTGTTAGAAGCCTTACAGCTGGACAGCTGTAGCTGAGGAAGAGAGAGTTGCAGTATCTGGGGTGAACTGAAGAACTCTCGAGAACTTCTCTCCACTCCTTTCTTAGATGTACTGAACTATATAGTGAACTATATGGTTAAAAACAGATCTCATGCAACACAGAGATGCTTTACTCCCCTTACCTTCATGGGCAGAAGTGAAAATCTCAAACTTCTCATGTAAGTAGGGAGGTCTTGTGCATTTATTATCGACCAGAGTTACGTGATGAGGATTCATAAGACAACCATAGCACAGGCTAAAGCACATTACCTGAGCAGCACGTTTCTGAATGTAACCGTTACAGATATTTGACTAAATCCTCACATTCTTGATCTTGCCAATGTTCTTGTTGCAGAGCCCGCCTCCAGTTCTCGTCCTCCTCAGCTGCCCCGGCACAAGCACTCCTGGTCACGGTCAGTGCTGAGGGTCCTGCTGCTGGCGCTGCTGTGCATCCTCTGTACCTTGGCTGTCTGCAAGCTGACAGAGCTACGACATCAGCCGCTGTGCATCAGCGTGAACACTCTCTATGAGGATGTTGTAGCTGCTGTGCAAAACCATAAAGCCCTGCAAAATCTGCTACACCAGAACTCGCAGCAGTGATCGTCCGGGACGGGCACGCGCTTCCTCAGCATCTCCTTCCACCATCCATGCAGCCAGAATTCCTATGGAATTGTGTTCTGATGAAACTGCTTCTAATCAGTCAGCATCGATTTGCTGGTCCACTCCACGTAGAGCAGAGTTATTGTTTGGATCATCTTTGCTGTGCATGTTTCTCAGTTGGCCTGTAAGCTCTTATTTGCCCAGATTAACTTGCTTAAATTTGTTAATACTTCTTGCCTCCAAGGAATTTTTACCTAGATTGTGAGATACAGAAAGTTGCTAATTTATAGGAGCAGGGGAAAGAAATACAAAAGCCTTACAGTTATCTAGGTAGCTATAGCTCTATAATGGAGGCGTAAGTTTTGTAATACATATCCATTTCTTGCTCTCACTTCTATTAATGCTAAAAATCAGTGATATGGCTGTATGGGGTTGATATATGTAGGCCTCCTCCGGGACCAGTTGCAAGTTTGTGGCATGGCTGTGCGTCCTTCTGTTGGAGTGAAGAAGCTGATGTACTCTTGAAAACAAGCTGAGAATTTTCAATACAACAGTTTTCGCATCAATTTGTCTCCACTGGATGTTTATGTTGCTAATGCAGAACACCCCTTGTTTTCATTGTAGTTAAGCAATTTTAGCAGTTTAAAAATAACCTCTGACTGCACGCAGTAACCGCTCGTTTTAGCCAGCTAGTGCCAACAAAGGAGCTGCAGCTTAAGAAGGGCTTCTTGCCAGTCTGCAGACTTTTTTGTGTAACTAGAGGGGGTCTGACCCTCACAGAAAGGCAGGGGATGGGTGGCAGCACTGGATGGCGCTGTTGCCGCATCACACACGGCCTGGCAGAACTGGACTTCACCTTGGGACTGCTGCTGCAAAGGCTGGGAGGTTTGGCAGTTCGTACCTAGAGAAGAAAACTCAGCTGTACAGAGGCCTATTAATTATAAATAATCTCTGTAAGAACAAAACAGAACTTGGTCGTGTCCTCAAAGAGTTCACGAGCACTAAAACCAATTGAAGTGCAGGCGTAATGGTGCGAGTGCAGGTTTCAGAATAGCCACGCTCCAAACTCCGCTGAGACGCGTGGACATCAGTCAGCAGAACGGCTCCCTCTCCGCTGCTACCTGGCCTTATTGCTGATTGCAGCACTGCACTGCCAGGAGGAGCGGCAATTACTCTGCTCCACTCTTACTGCATTGCCACGAGTAAGCCATCCATAGCATTTCGCATCAAGGTCATCACTCAAACAGTAAGCCCTCAGCTTTCCATAGGCCAGCGATAAGTTCTCTCACAACCTTGCAGAAGAAAGCAACAGCATCCATTTAAGCTAAAGGGAAGGAAAGGCTGCCAGTCTCTCTAGCTTAGCAGTATGTATGTTTTCCAAGCTTCCTCGAAATAGCTTTGGTATTTAACTCACTATAGTCTTTAAAAGATCCTTGGTTACTATCTGGAAATGTTCAGAAACATTGCAGACAGCACTCAAAGCAACATTCCCCCTCTGCATCCATTCCTCTCAGCATCTGGCAGGAATCTGCTGCTCTGCTATCTAAGAGAGAGCGCTGTGTATGATAACAATTGCAAAGCTATAAAGATTTATCAGTTCAGGTCAGAAGTATGCTTCTGGCTGCACAAAGGTACCTGCTGAGTGTGTGAAGCTGTCATCGCTCAGGGTTTTTTAATTTGAAAAATGTTGCCCCCTTCCAAAGGGTGACTTCCATGCTTTGGACGCACACAAATTCACACTCGGCTCTCATCTCACTAAGTGCCTCTGGAGCACAAGACCTCAACCGTCCTTTGGTGCACATCAGTGCTGATGGCTTCATGGCTAGGCAAGCGTGGTCCCCAATCTAATTAAAAGCAAGCTTTTTTTCTGCCAACTGTTTAGATCTCATAATTCCAACACATGTAATCAGATTTCACGACCCTCTATAGGTTAAGCTGTCTGGAGACTGCATCAGGGCAGTCTAAATTTAAATCCGAAAATTAGTCTTACTCATTCCCATCTGCCACAGCGGAAAACTGAAAAAGTCTGTTTTGTGAGGTAAATTTTTCCCCCTCACTAGAGCAGGTGCTGCGGCAGCACCATACCGCTTTCAGTCGTGTTTTTCACACTGAAGAGAGAAGAAAACCACTTGCAGTTTAGGACACCAGCAGCAAACACTCCTTTCAACAGGAGACATACCACAGTCACAGAATGGCTTGAGATGGGAAGGGACCTCTGGGGGTCATCTGGTCACACCTGACTACTGTCAAGACAGCACGTTAAGAAGCAACGAAAAGCATCGTACAAAATGATTTATTTCCTAGGAAGAGCTCTTGATAAATAGAAAGGCACCATCAGTGCAGTAAGCATGTCCATCGCACGCTGTTATAGAAAACATTCACCGTCTGTGTGTGAACCCCAGCCATTCCGCACGGTTATCCAAATTTCTTCCACCATGATAAAAGACTGTACGTGGTTAAAATCTTTAAACTACCAGCGATGACCCCACGTGTTACCTAAGCACGTCTTCCCAGAAGGGAGCAGAATATTTAAACCAGGGAAACCACAAAATCCTCCTTCACTTGGGCTACCCGGTGGCATCCAGGTAGAGATCAGGGTCATGAGAAGTCATCTGCAGATAGATCCGCCTGGAAAGTTCGGGTCCGATCCGGCGGGAGGTGGCTGTCACACCTTCACCGCGGCGCACAAGGATATTAGCCAGCAAGTTCTCCCGCTCCTGCTCTGAGGAGCATCTACTATAGGCCTACAAGCAACACAAAGGAACCATGGCATCAACTATTTGCACCCAGTGCTCAAAGAAAATAATAAAAAAAAAAAAATCCCAGCTATGCACCTGTGACAGCTCTACGCCTTCATTTTTCAGCTGGTGCCCCTCCAGATCTCACTTGTGTGGGTACCAAGGTGTCAGCTCCTTCACTACCTTACTAAACAGCTCATACAGAATCACTGTTATCAAAATTGTTATCAATTAAAGGATTCCTTCCGCCTTTGCAGTAGTTGGCTGTCTGCACACAGGCCTCAGGGTTCCTGAAGCAGCCTTACCTGGTCCAGAAGCTGAGGAGAAGGGTATGCAGTCACAACAGCCTCGGCCATCTCCAGGCTGACCCGGTTAAACTGCTGTATCTGCCTTTTCCAGACTTCAAAGAGGCCCTTTCCAGAGGGATCCACCTTCACGCCTCTGCACCACTTGTTCTCTAAGTAGAAAGAGAACCCCGTCTTCTCCTGCTGTCGCCTACAGACAAGGGATGGAAATGCAAATGAAGCCATGGAAAAAAGAAAAAAAAAAATCAATTCCTGTATCTGTTATCACATCGACAGAGAGAGAGAGCATCTCTTCTTGTGCCAAGCTATTACAGACACCACTGGCATCAAATGATAGAAATGTGACCCTGTTTTGCCTACACGCATTACCTAGTTCTTAGTCTAAGGCCCAGATTTCCTGTTGAAAAAGAAACAATCCTGTAGCAGGGAGCAATTCTGCCAGAAGCCAACACGCACACAAAGTGGTAAACAAGAATTCACTTTTTGACTGCCAGGGATAATCAAACTCTTTTAGATGTCATTTTTAAAGACATCTCTTTTCATGGCTGAGATGTAATTTACAGCAGCTGCTGTGATAGGAATGCTAAGGCTGTGTGAGACTACACAAGAAGGTTTTCTTCGCTCTCACCATGTAGCGTGTTGCTGTCTTTCTTTATCAGCTGAACATTTAAATGGTGCGTTCTCGATAATGTCTCTCCTGGTTACATACGGAGGAAAGGCTCGTACTGTGAGTTCAGCCCTACTCACATCCCCTTCCCACTCTTAAAATCAGACTGAGATCAAGACCTTTGCTTGATGCCAAGAGACTACAACTTGAAATCAGGGTCTGTCCTCACCCCTGCTGCTCCCTCCCAGGAATCCTGAGAGCAAAGCCTTTCCAAAGAAGATAGGCCCATGCCTCATCTCTTTACTCACTTGTACGGTGCTTCAGCCACAGCTTTTGAGAACATCGTGGCAAACTCTCCAACCTCCTCCCAGCTCGCAAAAAAAGTGACTGGGACTTGTGTGCACAGCTGCAAATCCACTAAGGCCTGTGAACATCATTGGAAACAGCAATGGAACAATTCACCTTCTAACCTCAAACCCCACGCCTGTCTGGAAAAAAAAAAAAAAAAAAACAAAACACAAACAAAACCAAAACAACACAAAAATAAAACAACGAGTCATAACATCTTGCTCTAAGTCACAACCACCCACTCCCTCCCCATTTTGGAAACTGCTCAAGGCACAGACGTATTCAGGGATGCTTTGACTCCTTAATAGCAGCCGAGTGCCATCCAGCTGACATCGCCCCTCGGTGGAAGGCTCCTGTTACACGCAGGCCACCAGGGCAGCAGTGACGGGCTTTACCAGTGGGCCACGAAGTGTGAGAGATGCTAACCAAGATTCACGTTTTCCTGCCCAAAATTAAGGTGAATGAAACCTGGTGGACCAGGGGAGAGCGGGTTTGTATCTGAGTGGCGGGGAATTGAACACAAAGAGCTCCGTCCACAGCACATAAACTAGTGAAAGCTGAAGGTCCCTGTCCAGGAAAGTGTGTGATCGGGTCAAATGTTCCAGGGGTGGCAGACAGCAGAGACAACAGCTGCCTGCCTGTTCTCAAGGTACTCACTCACTTCTTCCACATCCAGCCTGGTTATCTCCAGGCCAGAATCCTGAACTTCCTTTCTCCTCTGCTCGTCTCCTTCATTTCTGTGCGCTGTTGCCTTTTGCAGTCTCTTTTTTGACTGAGCTCTGAGACATCTAAGAAAACAAAGATAAGATTGGAAATTCCCTTCAGCAGAAGCAGCAGGACCAGGCTGCTGTGGAGTGTGAGACCAGTTAGTGCCAACAACCCCTACTGAGGGACCCTGAATTTTAAGGAAAACATCAAGGACCATCAAATCCAAGAGCATTATATCTGATTAACAAAATTCCTCAGCAGCAGTTCTTTGAAAACTAGAAAAGCACACCAAGGAGGTATTTGGGACTTTTTTTTGCCATCCTTATGTTCTTCCCCAGCTATTTGCCCTTGGTCACTGCGGTGACAGACTCAGTGGAGCTTCGCTTCTGTTCCTACACAAAAAATAGTGGAGTACTTCTGGGTAGGAACACTAGTTACGCTCCAGTCTTTGCTAGAAAGAGTTAGTGTAAACATCTGTGGCATTCTGCAAGGCCAGAGATAACGCAGAAACATCTGGAGGGAAAAAAGTCTCACCTGAAATACTTTTCTACTTCAACTACTGTCATTGCCAAAGTTTTCCCAGGCATTTTCTTCAAAACCTGAGCTACAAAGCTCTGCAAGGTCTCCTTCTGCCCTTCTGCACAGCCCTGGGCCTCCTGCAAAGATCAACACAACCATACTGAGTTACGCAGGCAACCCCAGGAACCTAGGGCTCCAATTCTGCAGATGGAAAGGTCTGCTCACAGGGCTCTTTGGGGACAAACAGACAATACTTGAGGTAGTAATAAGCTATGGCAGAAAACAAACCAACCGACCAAACCAACCCACAACATACTTGACCTGGAGTATCTATTAGGACAACGTTATCTCTTTAAAAATCTGTGAATAAACAAATTTTAAAAAAAAGAAAGAAAGCTTGTCAAAACCCTGCATTATACAGCCCCGATGTGTTTGATCAAGTACGGGCTTCTAAAAACAAGACTTATGGTCTACTGGAACCACGGTTTTCATCCCACATCAAAACCATCCCATGAAAAGGGATGACAAGTATCCCCTCTCAGCAAGGCACGTTCAGTGAGCATGACAGCCCTAAGCAGCCTTACTTGCTTGTAGCCGCGAACCATGGACAAAAACTCCTCCAAGCGAAGCAGAACCAGGACGTTTGGCTCTTCTGTCCACTCGTCACCATCTTCAGTCTGCCAAATACAAAACCAAACAGCCAGAGCATCACTCTGTTTGTAACTCAAACTCACTCAAACTGGCTCTCCCACTCAGAGCTCTGAGACAGGGAGAAGTTCGGAGGATGCTCACGTGGGTTGCTAAAGTGCAAATAACACAGAAATTAAAGGGCAAGCACAACAAGGTTCTGTCCTCGCACCTGAGGTATCACAGCTTTTCTCCTCCAGGTGATGCTGCAGGGAACAGCCTGCCTCTCAACCACACAGGAATAGTTTGCCGACTGCAAGGCAGCAAGGACCTGTGCACCACCTTCTACCTGTAAAATAGCTGAAATTGATACGTGGGTCAGGCTTCCACGGCAAGAGCCAACTGCCAGCACAAGGCAGGGGAGGGGCAGGCAGCCGGGAGAAGCACCTGGATCCAGCACCACCGTTATGTATTTCTGGCACTCCCCCGGCCGCTGAGCTTTCAGTATCTTGGCAAGGGTCTTCTTCCTTTCCTTCTCCTGCTCCTGCTCCCTCTTCCGCGCTTCTCGTTCCTTTCTCCTCTGCCACGCAGCCTGGCACATCGCCTCCCTCTCCTTCTGGCTGTATTTTCTCCTTTTCGGAACCGGGGAAGTTTCTGCGCTGCCTCCACTCGGCGGGGACCCGCCGGGCCGGGCCTCGGGCTCTGTCAGGGCAGCTTCTGGCAGGCCGGGAGCCGCCCCCTCCGCCCCTCCGGCACCGTTTGCGCCTCCCCAAGGCCCGACTTCGGCCCCCAGCACCCCGCCCGTGCCGGTCCGCCCCCCGCCGCCAGCCGCCGGCCGCTGCCCGCTCCCACACGGCCTCTCCCTGAGGGCCGCGCTCCCCTCCGCCGAGGGCCGGCCGCGGGGCAGCCTCCTCTTCACCCGCTCGGCCAGAGGAACCACCTCGGGCTCGCTGTCGCTGCTCAGCACCACAACGGCGCTTCCCCACGCGGGGGAAGGCGGCGACCCCGGCCGCGGGGACGGCCCTGACGGCGGCGACCGCCCCTCAGCGCCCCCCGCGGCCGCCGCCATTTTGTCTCCCCTCAGGAGAGGCAGCGGGAGGGCGGGCGGGCGCTTGCCGCGCTGAGCGCCGATTGGCCCGAGCCCTCGCGCACGCCGCGCGCTCTGGGCGCTGATTGGTCCACGGGAGAGCGTGCGCGAGCGCTCCGGCCAACCGCCGCTCGCCGCGCCGGAAGAGGAGGAGAGGCGGCGCCGGGAAGATGGCGGCGCTGGGGCGGCTGTGTGAGTGAGGGGCGGCAGAGCCCGGGGGGGGCCTAGAGCGCGGCGCTTCCTTTTTATTCACAAAATAATGAAAAATTACGTAAAATGTAACCCCGGCACCGGCCGTTTGCGTTTTGTGTGTCTTCTGGTACAGTCAGCTGGGCGGTAGGTTAGAATTGGGGTGTGTTTGCCTCTGTCACTCCCCTTCCCCTGCCTGCTGCCAGGGCCCAGAGCCCGGCCTTGGCGCAACGAATACCCGGCGCTTTGAGTTAACGTGATTCATAGAACAAGACTACAAGATTTCTAGCTCGCTGACCATCTGTGGTAGCTTAAGACTAAAAGAATCCGGGGGTTTTCTCAGGAGGAGGAAAGGAGCACGTTTTGTGGTGTGATGGGCACCGTCCTGCTCTTACCTGCTGCTTCTGGGGTTGAAAAGAGTTTAAAAAAAAAAAAAGCTTGAAAAGTTTGGAGAACTTGGATTTGCCAGCTAACTGCATGAAAGGAGGAACTGCTGAGATCCTTCCAAAAAAAAAAACTAATTATGTCACAGACATGTTCTACAAAGAATTTCACCTGAGGGTGAACAAAACCAGAGCGTCAGCCTTCCTGATAACAAAACCGCAGTGTTTTCTGTCAGTGCCCTTTTTTTCCCCAAATGAGTAAGTTTGTGGTGTGAGCGATGCTGTGTTTCCAGACACAACTTCTGACTGTAACAACTGACTTCTGCTTGACTTGTCCTGGTTGTAACTCAAGGATTGGCACAAAATGCTGACCCTGTTACCTTCAGGGTAACAGTTCTGGATGTGTTTACACATTGTTCTGAATTGGAGTCTCTTCACTTATAAGATTACAAAATATTTACTTACTAACTAAATAAATGCCATTCAACTGAGGGTGAAACTGAAACAGAGCTCACAGTTTGCTTTTTCTTGAAGCAATGTAAGGCCAATTCGTAGCAGCTTGTGATTTCTGTAGCACGTTTTACAAGGCCTTTACCAGAAGTGATTTTGTTGATGTCCTGATCGTTTTATTCTCGTCTGGGTAGCTGCAGAACTTGAGACGTCATCTCTTTGCAGAAGATTTAGTCCAGGGTGGTCTAACTATGATTTATCTTGGAAGTAACATTTTTTTTTTTCCTCTGGGCTTTTGTTTGCCTTTAGTTTTAAAAACTGTATAAACTGATATCCTTTAAATCCGAAAAAGGCACGTGTATTCATTTTTTCAGCTATTTTTGTTGTTCTTGCTCCAAATCTAGTTCTGAGTGTTCCGCGAACAAGCCTGGCTGCTGTCCGATGTGCTTCTAAGAAATCTGGGGGCAGCTCAAAAAATCTGGGTGGCCGCAGCCCTGGGAAGCGCTACGGAGTCAAGAAAGTGGAAGGTAGGCCAGGCAGATACTCTGCCCTTACGCGTGTTTCGTGGCATCCTTCACGGGTCAGCCCCTGGCAGGGGCGGTAATTGCAGAGTAGGAGGCGGCTGAGGCGCTCTTCCAGCAGAGAGGAGAGAGGAGGCTCAGCGAAACCTCCTGATCCGGGGTGGGCAGCAGGAGGGCAGCGTGAGTCAGCCTTCCTCCCCGATGGGCCCACGAGCAGGCAGCCAAAATTGGCTCCAGAAAACGTGCTTTGCTTCTCCGGAGAGGCTGGGAGGAGGGCGTGCTGTGGGACACCGAAGAACTGAGGTGCATTTTCCCCCCATGCTGGGTTGAGAAGTGTGTTTACAAAAGGGAGAACTCTGACGCATAGCTGAAGCCAAAGTACAGATCCTCGCAGCTAAGTGCTTAATAATTAGTGAGTTTGCTAATGAAAACATATCAGCATTACAGGTAATAAAACTAATGCCTTCAGCAAACAGAAAATGCCTTGTACCCCAGGAGCAATCTTTTCAAGGACTAGAATTGCTTTTTTCCGCTGTATATCAGTTGCCCTCTGCTTCACCCCAACAGCATTTTTGTTTGGATGCTTTCAGCGTTTGAAGTCATTTTTTCCATAGAAAATTTCCACAGAAAGCTGTTTGTTTTTTTTTTTTTTAAGTCCTGGAGCCATTAGTTTTCCGCTAGCGTCAGGGCCTCGGGGAGCTCCATTCCTCCACAGGCTGACTCTGTTGTTCTGTTGCAGGCGCGTTTGTGCACGCAGGCAACGTTTTGGCTACGCAGCGATTGATACGCTGGCATCCAGGGGCTTATGTAAGTCACTTTTCCTTTCCTTGGTACTCGGAACAGCAGCCCAGAACAGCCCACCTCACTGTTCCCTCTCTCTCAAGCTGTTTTTTTTAATTATCGTTTCTATTATTATTTCTTTTTTATAATCCTGAAATTGGGTTTCATTATTTGGTATTTCTTAGTCACAACCTGCATGAAATCAGAGCTGTGCCCACCTGATTTAGGAACAGACTGAGGGTTGGAGAGTTGGGTTCTTATACTTTAGGGTGGAATCAGCATCTTGTAACGAGCTCACACTGCTTGCTGCAAGCGGCGTTGTTTTCTTCCATTTTAAAAAACGAAGCAGCGGATGCTGCTGAAGCCAAGATACAAAGCAAGGCAGGCAGATGATCAGATCTGCTTCAGCAGCAACCTCCAGCCTTTCCCTCCTGATGCTGTGCCGGTCCTTTTGCAGGTGGGGATGGGCCGTAACAAGACGCTCTACGCCCTGGAGGACGGGATCGTGCGGTACACCAAGGAGGTGTACGTGCCTCCACCCCGCAGCAGCGAGAGCAGGGAGGTGATCTGTCGCCTGCCCAAAGGCGCCATTCTTTATAAAACCTTCATCAGTGTTATCCCCACGGCAGAAGTGGGGAGCTTTAAGCTGGTCACCATGCTCTGAGGCCCCTGATCCGCGTGGGGATGGACGGGAAGGAGCGGCTGGGGCAGACCCTGGGCTGCCAGCTGAGGAGGACGAGAGTGTTCCAGCTCTGAGGACACCCGTTCGTGCCTTTGCTCTCTTGCTCCCAAAGCACACGGGGTTGGAGTTCAGGCACTGGAGAGATCTGCTGGGTTTTGTTAGAGTGCTCAATAAATGCATTGGAGTTCTTGTGGCTCTTGCCTGTTTGTAGGGCGTTACCTGTGTTCGTTCAGTATGTGGAGCTGCCTTCCCCTGGAGAACCCCTTCTGTTGTTCCACTGAGTACTTCACTCCAGAATTAGCTTTATGACAATAATTGTCCTATTAATAATTCCCTCATATTCCCTCAGTAATAATTTTTACTCGTTTTAGGCACTGCTGCTGTATTTGTATCATAGCTCAGCACACTGCAGGAGAGGACAGGTCCTTTTCTAACTGCACCTAACTGCACCCCAGGGAGCTAGATTTTTGCTAAATGTCTAACCCACCTCACTGATTACCTCAAATAGCTGGGAGCATTCCTTTTTCTAACTATGCCAGGCAAATTCATACTTCCAAAGCTAATTTGTAACTAATTTTAGAGTGCCTGCTAAGATGCACAAGTCAGGGATGGTGTCAGAAGCTCAGCAGCTGGAGGTGCCTCGTAAAGCTGTAATCCGGAAGATTGAGCCTTTTGTCTCCCAAGCCCTTCCATGATGGCTTATGCTACTTGAAAGAAAGGAGCCCAAATGCCTCGTGGCCGAGCTGATCTCATTTTATCTACAGGTTGTAAACAATTTGAAACATTGGCTCTGCAGTAGAAAACAGATTATCAAAATTGGTAGTGTAATGACATCAGTAGATTGTCTGCCCTGCAAAAGATGAGTAGGTAAACTCTGTCAGCACGGATCTCCACCGGTGCTTTACGTCCTTCACGGAGACCACCAGCATTTTGCCTCCACTTGGTCCTTTCCCAGGTTGCACATCCATTTCAGCCTGGAGGTCTGTGTTTGCACGCAGCACTGAAAGAGATGCAACCCCTGGATCTCGAGCATCTCCAAACCTTTCCCTGAAGTCCACACAAAGTGGCTGTAAATCAGAGGAACGCCGCTGTGGGAGCACGCAGCAGTGCCCCGACGCACGTCCGTTCTGCCACTCACAGGTCAGATTCCCGCCTGGTATCTGCTGCGCTGATAAAGTAAACAGCTTTATAACCCTGATAAAGTAAACAGTTTTACAACCCGAGGGAAACGTGAAGTAGCACAACGCAACCACCCCGAGGGCTGATGCCCCGCGCTTGGCGGTGCCTGCCGCAGCCTCACAGAGGTACGGGACGCCAGCTGCCTCGAGGAGCTCTGGCTGAGCAGACCTTCACCTTTGCTGGTCTTTCGGCGCTGGCCTTGTGGCTGTCCTCGTGCTGCGGGACGGACATCGCTGGCTGGGTCTGACTCGCCTGCATCTCTCCCAGCTGATGGGGAATAAGGGTGAAGGTCTGAGGTTTGGCTGTTCCCTGCAGGTGAGAACCATGTCCCAGGCACTTCTGTCGCTGCCACCAAGGGAAGGAGGAGCACGGCGAGGCTGAGGCCTCACACCGCTGTGTTGCGCTGGGTTTGGTAGCTGAGCGGGGCCGGGAAAGGGTCTGGTGCACCACGGCTGTCCGAGGTCTCTGAGATGATTGCTGGTCCTGAGAAAGCTGGAGGGTGCCGCAGAGCGTGCTCGTAAGGAGGTGGCATCTGTCGGGGAGAGAGGAAGAGTGTCAGAGCTGGTCAGAAACAACCAGAAAATCTCCCCACCTCTGCTCAGGTCCGAGAGACAACCACCGCCTGCCCGAAACCAAACTCCTGCTCTCCCGAGCAGAGCAGGCTGAGCACCTGGGAGATGGGACCTTAGCACGCCTCTGCCACACCGGCACAGAAATCCAGTGGTGAGGACACAGCGTGTTCCACCCGCTCCCCTGATACACTGTACAAGGTTCCTGTTCTTCCTTGTCCCAAGGACTCGTCACCACTTGTTGCAAAGCCAGAAAAAAATTGACTCCTGTTAACGCAGGACTCAGCTCCTCGGCTCCAGGCTGCCTGGGCCTTACCCCCCTGTGCCTTCAGTGCTCGTTTCAGGGCAATATCGTTAGTTACAATCCCAAGCACCGCATGCCAAGTGCTGACTATTCCAAATTCCATGATGCAGCATTAAAGCCAGGTAAATCTGAACCTTTTGTGCTCTACAGGTTTCAAATATTTCTGTCCTGCGTTAGTCAATGAGGTCTTTTTGTTTGGGAGTCTCTTGGGATGCTGCCACAGGACCTACTTGGCAGATGCACTTGCTCTTCTCTGTTCTGTTGAGGGAGTGCAAATCTTACATGTGGTAACAGGCAAAGCCTTTGGCTCGTGGATAAGCCATAAACACTTCAAGATAACAGCGAGGGGCCTGTCAGAGGTGCCCCGTAGGGAGAAGGGAGCAAGAAGCCGTGGAAGCCTTACGGATCCAAAAATAACATTCCCAGCTCGGACTTGTACGGGTCTGCTCTTTCATCAGCAGTTCTGCCCTTACTCCCAGCACAAGCATTTCTGCAAATGCACCGAGGGAGATGAATCATTAACTGGCACAGATGCACACAAAAGGAGCCTCCTGGTACACCGCGTGCCTCTCCCTGAGATAAAGGCTATCGGAGAAAGGCAAGTGCAGAGAACAGAGTCCACAGCTACTGCAAACTGCTGGAACAAGAGACAGAGGGGAGCGGGGACTGCCCCTGGGGCTCTGCCAGCCGAGAACACCCTCGGGCTCACCTCCTGGGAAGGCTCTGCCCACAGCCCGAACCTCTTGGCGATCATCTGGTGGATTTCCCGCTGGCGGTCTTTCTTCCGCACGCTCTCGTAGCTCGGCAAGCGGGGCTGCTCCCAGGAAGGCAGCTGGTAGCTGCTGGGGGGCCCGACGCAGAAGGGCTCGTCTCCCTGGGAACGCCAAGCCCAGAGAGAGATGTCAGCACCGCGGCGGCTCTCCGCTGGAAATTCACAGCCCGGTGCCACCTCAGGGTGCTTCACGTTCAAAGCTGTGGCTGCCGTTCCTCACCCTCTGGTAGAGGAAACCCACGCGCCCTCCCAGGGGGTAATTACACCACAGCCACGCAGCGCAGATGTGCTCTGCAGGATCCCCGGCTCCAAGAGATCGTGACCAAACACCTCAGGGCAACGTGGAAGCCCCGTGGCATCCCCAGCCCTCCTCTGCGGGACCTCACATACAGGCAGCACTTCCCAGAGCTGCTCCTGCTGCCTCACACCTCCTCGATACACCCCAAGAGCTCCCCAGAGCCCCGTAACCACAGTCCCCTTCCAAGTTCCTCAGGACCTTTGCTACCCTTTTCCCCCAGCTCCCCGTAGGGACAGGGCAGCCTCCTCACCTGCATGCCAGGATTCTCAGCAGCACTCTCCAGCCGCGATGCTCCGCGTTGGGGCCCCACCAGCCGCTGGCTGCTGCTGAAGTACGGAGGGGGGCAGTCCTGGAACGAGGGGTTGGGAAGGGAAAGATGAGAGCGAGCCAAAATCCCTGCAGAGCTCAGCACTCTCCCTTTGGCTTCTGGGGGTGCCCAGCCTCAGCAGGCAGCGCCTGAGCACGCGGGCACCACGATGCGGCGCAGCTGGAGGGACAGCAGCACGGCCCCAGAAGCAGGTTTCGTTCAGACTCAGCAGAACGAGCTTGCTTGGGGGGCCAACAACAAAGACCATAACCACCCGACCGCCCCGCCAGCGCAGATAAGCATCACACGCTCAGGGTTACAGAATTTGTAACGCTGATCTGTCGAGGGAGTCAGCTTGGAGTAACGCAGCAAGCAGATCTGAAGAGCAAAAGACGCCCTGTTCCTGAACAGCCTTGCTCCACCTAAACTCAATTCCCTGCAAACGTGCTGAGGGAGCAAGCAGAGGTTCTTTCTATGGAGAGGAAAAATCCTGCGGATGCTCCTCGTTCTCAGACAGGGCGGCTCACAGCAGGGAGGAGAGGGGAAAGGAACAGACGCAGCAAAGCAGGCAGGGGACGCCGAAAAGGCAGCCCGCTCCCACTGTGGTTTCTGCTGGGGCCGTTAGATTTCCCTTCCACTCAACAACCTCTGCGTCCCCTCTTCTCGAGGGGATCCTCCTCCCAAGCTGCTGTCCCTGCAGCTTTTGGAGGCCAAGCTTTCCCCGCGGCAGCCGCCACCACAAAGGCCGCGCTGGCTGCACACGCCACTCTTTCCATCGGCAGCTTCCCTGCTTGAAAGGCAGCCCCAGGAAATTACAGATGCGAGTCAAAGGGCTTTGTGTCTCGCCGCTCCGCGCCCGGGAGCCGCGCGCAAGAAGCCAGTTGCTGGGATGCAAGCGTTGGAGAGCGGCATTGTCTGCCTCTGCACCGAGCCTTCCAGCCCCCTTCCCTGCTGGGCCCCTGCCCTGGAAAGCAGCAGCCCGGAGGAGCCCAGCCCCGCACACGAGGGTGCCGGGGGAGGAGGACAGCCCCCTGCGAGCAGCTCGGGGAGCTGGAGGCGTTGCTGCGGGCTGCACGGCCGGGCACGTGTGGGTGGGTGCAGCGGTCAGGCTTCGAGGACCCCAGCAGGTGGAACGAGAGCCGGGGTCTGGGGTGGGTGTGGGACCCGCAGGTACTCACGCACTGGCCGGGGGTCTGGAAGAAGCGGCAGGAGCAGAGGAACTGGCAGCACATGGGGTCCCGGTGGTACAGGAGCAGCAGCAGGATGAGGACGGCCACGATGAACACGGATGTGGACACCGCTGCCGGAGGTGGGACAAGGAGGGCGCGGGGGTGAGCCGAGCCGGGCAGGGCCTGCCAGCAGCTGCCCTCCTTCCCCCCCGTGTTTCTAGGCACTAAATCAGCTTGGAAACAAACCGCAGACACCGGCTTTGCCTGCCACCCGACCCCAAGATGCTGAAAGCCCCGCTTGTCCCCTCACACCTCTCACTGTGGGGTCAGGGGCACGGCACGGGGCTCAGCCCCAGCTCTGCACCCACAGCTCGGGGAGGAGGCACTGGCCCGGCTCCAGCAGCTGCAGGTCCCCAGCTGGGGCTGCACAGCAGCGGGTCAGGCCCCCCGCCCTGTTTCCAGCCCCATTACCCCACTCCCAACACCGTTCCCAGCCCCATTCCCCTACTCCCAGCCCCATTCCCCTGCTCCCAGTCCATTCCTCTGTCCCAGGCTCCATCCCCAGCCCGTTCCCAGACCATTACCCCATTCCCAACCCCATTTCCCTGTCCCCAGCCCTGTTCCCCCATTCCCAGCCCCATTACCCTACTCCCAGCCTGTTCCTCTCTCCCAACCTCCGTCCCTAGCCCCGTTACCTCACTCCCAGCCCCATTACCCCACTCCCATCCCGGTTCCCCCATTCCCAGCCCCATTACCCCACTCCCGGCCCCTTCCCAGCCCCATTACCCCATTCCCAGCCCGGTTCCCAGCCCCATTCCCCCCCTCCCCTTCTCCCCCCTGCTCACTGGCGGCGATGACGATGGCCAGCACGTTGCCGTCCATGGCGGCCCCGCCGCCCCCGGGGTGCGCCATCCCTCAGCTCAGCCCGGCCGGCCCGGCCCGGGCGCCCCGCGGCGGGGCCCGGCTCTGCCCCAGGCCCCGCACCGGCCCCGGGCCCGCCCCCCGCCCGCCGCCATTGGCCGCTCCCCGCCCTCCTCCGCCTCCTATTGGCCGCTGGAGGCACCAGGGGGCGGGGCCGGCGGTTGCCATGGAGACGAGGCCCGCAGGGCTGGGCCCGCCGGGGAGGGTGGGGGGGGGGGGCAGCCCCAGCTGATTAATTAGTTAATGAGTTAATTACCGCTCGGAGCCAACAGGGGGCTGAGCGGCCCCAGGAGTGTCTGAAGCATCACCCCTCCAGTTCTCATCCCCTTCCAGCACCCCAGTAGCCCAGCACAGCACGCCACAGTACAGGAGATCGTTATATTTGGGGCGAGGGGCACAGCGCAGCCATCCCCACAGGGTTGGTGGCCCTACAGAGTGCTGACAGCCCCACACAGCACTGACAGCCCCACAGAGTGCTGACAGCCAGCCCCACACAGCACTGGTGGCCCCAAGCCAAGCATCACCTCCCCTCGCTGCCCCCAGTCCCGTCCCCCTGCAGCTCCCCTCGCACAGCACCCCTGTCCTCAGTCCTCAAGGGCAAGGAGGCGGTGAGGTGACCCTGCAGGCAGCCTGAGTGCAGCCCCACAGGAAGGTGGCACCAAAGTCTCTGGAGATGCTGTGGCTGATGTACAAGCAGAGGATGGAGTGGACGAGCTCCAGCGCCCCGCTCCGCAGTGGTTCCCCTGCCCCAGCCCAGCTGCAGGGGCAGTGTCTTGGTCCCAGGTCATACACAAACTCCGTTGCAGTCCAACAAGCCCGCCGAGCATCTTCCCAGGGTAGAAAACCAACCACAGCCTTCCCTCCATGCAGCACTGGCCTTTGGGAGAGGAACGCCGCAGGCAGGCCCCAAGCTGGGAGGTGGATGGGAAGCAGGGGGCTCTGCAGCTCCCTTTCCCCCGAGGAGGCAGCTTCTGGTCCCTCGGGGAAGCAAGCAGACGGCAGAGAGCAGATGGAGCCAGCCGGACCTCGTCTCGCTTCTTTGCTTTATAGCCAGGGAAGCACAGCAGATCCTGAGAGCTTCTGCTGACCAGGGAGAAAGGAGAAGGCTGGGCCATGGCACAGGACAGCTGCCGTCTCATCCACACCAGGACATCAGCCACGTGCATCGCGTTTTGGCAGGGGACGTGAGCAGCCCGGTGCCCAGAGCCTGAGCTGAAGCAGAGACAGAGGCTGCAGCATCCCCAGCAGCTTACTGGGCTTAAACTGCTCGCCCAGCCAGGGCCACCACGCAGCAAACACCATCAAACATTTGGCACAGTCAGGCTGCTGCCTTGGAGGGCAGGCAGCGCCCCGCAGCCCTGGGGCAGCAGGATGTGGTTCCCCATCAGCCCCCAGCAGGAAATGGGGAAACAGCAAAACAATAATAATAATAATGGTAACAATAATTAAAAAAAATGTAAACAACCCAGCACCCTGTCCTGTACCACCAGGACACCCAAGAGAACAAGGTATGTTACAGTCTCAGGGGAGATGGAGACACAAGGACCACCCGGCCAATGCGGGGTCTCGTCTCTATTGCACTTTGCATCGTATATATTTCTCTCTATATATTTATAAAAATACAAACTAAAGGGCTGGGGTCGAGGGGATGAGATGCAAGCCCTGGGCCAGCAGCAGCTCCATGCACATGGCAGGTTTCGACCCATTCTGCTTCCGACTCTCCCTGCGTGCCCTGTCCCTGGAGCCCCCAGGCAGCCCTCCCGGGGGCAGCCCGCAGCACAGGGCCTGGTCCTGCACAGATCCACCTGGGGCCGGGCAGCGAGGACAGGGTGCTGAGTTGGTCTGGAGCCCACCCCCCTGCCAGCCTCCCTTCCCAGCCCGTCTCATCCCTTCCCGAGGCACCAAAGAAACGAGCACACAGCTCCTCCAGCCGCCAGCACCACCCGCACCCTGCGGTGACGGGCACCCTGGCACCCTCTTGCCTGGCCAGCAAGTGCCCGTTCTTGGGGGAGGGTGGGCAAGGCACCTCACACCTCCCTCTCCGCCTAAAAACCCCACAGGAGGATTTCCCTGGCCCGCCGCTTCCCATACTCTTTTCCTCGAGTAACTACGGTGTGAATGGCACGGGGTGACACAGTCCGGAGACGCCCCACGCCGGTGACGGAGGATGCTCCTCGCTCCCAACGCCGCCGCCCCCCCCGGCTGCTCCTGCTACCTCAGCCTCCCGTCAGGTTTGACGGGCCCCAGTTCTGATTTGGGGTCCGGGGACAGCGAGCTCCAGGAGGTTTTGCTGCAGGTCTCCAGGGAGGAGCAGGACGAGGAGCTGCCCACGCAGACGTCTGCCACGGCCCAGAAGGTGCTGATGGCGCTGTCTGCCCACTCGTCCAGCGCCCGGCCCGTCAGCTGCGCCTTCCCCGCCGCCGCCGCCTCTGCCTCCTCGGAGCGTGGCAGGTTGAGGATCCCCCCCAGACCCTGGAAGCTCTGCTCCATGTACTCGTTGCGGGGGGGCCCGCCGTGCAGCCAGTTGCTGTCGTCTGGATGGGACGGGGAGAAAGAGATCAGCAGTGTGGTAATGTCCCAGCAGCTGGCTCTTCCCTACCGCCCCCAGCACCCCAACCCCTTGCAGCCCCGTGCCCCCCATGCCAAGGAACGGGGATGCAGCTGGGGTGGACCCGGCTTGCCTGCAAACGGGACAAAGCCGCCTAGCGGCCTGGTTTGAGAGCTCACAGGGACATGGGGACACCACCAGGGGGGTGGCGCCTGCCTTGCAAGCCGGAGAGGCCAGAACCGGGGGAAAAAAATAAATAAAAATCACAGAATCAGAGTGGTTGAGGCTGGAAGGGACCTCTGGAGGTCACCTGGTCCAACCTCCCTGCGCAAGAGCCAGGCATGGTTTTTCCTTAAGATCTACAGCCTTAAACATTGGCATGGAACACACAAAACAATGCTTTTCACCATTTTTTCCCCACGGAAAGACCCCAGCCCCAATCTCCAGAGCACCCTCACCTTTCCTGAGCGGCTGCTTGCGGTTGAAGGTCTGGGGCACCACCAAGAACTGGTTCTCCCCCAGGGGCTCCCAGAACTGCAGGAGGCGGATGGTCCAGACGCCGGGGCGCAGGGGGCGGTTGAGGGGGGGCTTGTACTGGGTGAACTCCGTCTCTGCGTCCACCGTGATGTCGTAGGAGGTGGCGATGACGTACGTGGGGTCGATCCACACCACCGTGGCTGTCAGGTTGGGGCCCCGCGCCCACTTCTGCATGGCCACCGGCTCGTCGAAAGGCCCCATCAAGCCTCCAAAATTGCGGAAGAGCCTTTCCTTCGGGTCCCACTCCGTGCCCACCTGCAGGGACGAGGCACGAGGCGGTGGGACACCAGGCAGGCTGACACGACCAGCTCAGGTTTTGTGCTTCACCACCTTAAAGTGGGAAGGGCACAAGCTTTGGAGCCCAAAGCAACGCACACCCAGCCTGCGCTGCTCCCCTGCCTGCCTGCACCACGTCAGGGCCAAGCCAGCTGCAAGTGATGCCTCCTGCAGCCAGAGATGCCAGCACCAGCAGCCTCACCTCCCCCCAAAAGATCCCTTCAGGCCTTTCCCGAAGGATTAGCTCCAAACTCAAGCAGAATTCCTTGACAAAAATCCACTCTCAGCCCGGACATTAGCACTCTCTGCCCCCCTCAGCACGCAGGCTGGGGAGAAAAGGAAGGGCAGCACAGCATGGAAAAACTGGGGAGAAAAACAGGTGCTGTGAAGGATGCTTCTCCCACTTACCTCAAGGTTTTGTAGCCGGTTTGCCTGCCCTCCGTGACCCGCCAGCTTCAGAGCTCCTTGGGGCATCATCCACACCTCCAAGGCCTCTGTCTGCCCCGTGGCCGTGTTCTGCACCTCCTGCATCACCAGGTACCCCTGGAAGCGGTCGTCGTAGAAATACAAGTGCACGCTGGACGGGAAACCACGGGGCTCAAACCTGGAGAAAAAGAACCGGAGAGGTGACATGTGTGAGCATCAAGGTCCTCCCGGCAGCAGCAGCCACCACTCGGAGCCCGGGCCGGGCTGCAGCACGTGCCCCACCTGCACAGCTTCTCCTTCGGGGCCAGCACGGAGGCGGCTTTGCGGAGCCCCAGCCGGGAGAAGGCAGTGTAGAAGGTGAGGGTGACATCGCTGAGGCCGCTGAGGCCGTCGACGCGGTCATAGACGTTCTCCCAGTAGGCCTTCAGGGCCGGCGTGTTGGGGGGATAGCTGCCGTAGAGGTGGGTGTCCAGGATCTCCAGCACCTCCTGATTCACCGTCGACTCGAACTTGCGGGCGAAGAAGGTGGGTCTGGAGAGTTGCTGGAAGAGCAGAGGCAATGTCAGCGGCGGTGGTGGCACCCGCTCTGCCCTCCTGCCTCAGCAGGGCAGCCGGGAGAAAACATGCTGGGAGCCATCCTGCCCCCTCTGACGGGGCAGGGTAAGGAGCAGCAAAGCACAAACAGCCTCTGCGTGGGATCCTCTGAGGCAGAACCAGTGGGAGCAAACGGTACGGTTAGTGGTTACGTGGATGGGTTCTCATCTCTCCCACTGCCTCCCCTTTAACTTCACTTCCAAGGGCTGCACCTCCCCCAGACCTCCCTTGTTCAGCCCACATCTCAGCTCGCTGAGAGCACGGCAGGCGGTTCATCACAGGATACTTCGTCCTGCCAAAGAGGACAGCACTCTAAAGTGTTTTTACTGAGCAGGCATTTGCCCCAAATATTAAATCTGCAGGGAAAGAGGAGGAAAAGGAGAAAGCCTGGGAAAAGGAGCAGCACTGCAAGCAGAAGCCTGGCTGCTTCTGAAGCATTTACAGACACATCTGCACGAAGCCCCACTCCACATGGAGAGCCAGTCCTGCTCCCGGCCCTTCCCAGGCTGGGGTGAGGCTCGTGCAGACGTGGGGAGCAGTGGGACAGCACCCAGGGGTGCGCCCACAGGGCAGCTGAGAGAGAAGGATTGGGGACAGAGACAGGGAAGAGGGGAGAGAGCAGGAGGAAGAAGGAGGATCTTTTTCACCTGTAGCCGGAGGAAGTCCTGGGGTTTGAAGTCATTTGGGGAGCACCCGCACCAGTCGACTATGTGTTTATATTGGCACTTACAGCCCAGCTTACGGTTCCAGTTGGTCACCCGCAGGTTGTTATCCACCAGCGTCTCGCAGGCGTGGCTGTTCTCCAGGACCGTGTGGAAGAAGGACTGCATGAGGCAGAGAAGGGACAGGAGACCCATGGAGGTGGGAGGTTAAATGGAGCCCCCGAACCCCGCGCTCAGAGGAACACAACAGGCCCAGAGAGCTCCTGGACACAGAAACCTGTCCTGATTCTGGCACAGGGCAACCCGTAAGAGATGAGGTTATACACACGCATCAGTCTTTATCTAGCTTTGTCTGCTCCCCTCCCACTCTTTCACACCCAGACCTGGGCAAAGGAGGCACAAAGCTGCCAGAGCAGAGCCAGCGATGCCCTTCACAGCTGCCTAGGGCAGGGATGTTAAGGACAAGGAGAAGAAAATCCTACCAAAATCCTACCAAAGCCAGCATCGCTTTGTTCGCCTCCTTCTTGGGGAGAAGGAATAAGGCTGAATCAAGAACACGGGAGCCCTTGCAGCAATGCTGGCCCCAAACCTGGCTGCCCGTGTCCTGCAGGCACCCACCTCGGCTGGCAGCAGCGTGTAGGTGTAGAACTGCCGCAGCTGGGACACCAGCTGGTCGTCTGCATACACCACGTACTCCACGAAGCTGCGCGTCAGCGAGAACCAGTCAGAGCCCCCATCCACCACGATGCCCTCGGGGATGTGGCGCTCGCCCAGCCGCCACATGTGGGAGTCACACTCGTGGAACAGGCGGTCCAGGCCCTGCTTCTTGATAAACCTGGGCAGGGAGACGAGGGTGAGGGGCTAGGGACACAGGGTGGCACAGCTGGCCACACAGCAGCCCTGCGCCAGCTCTGGTAGCCACAGCCAGAGCAGCCCCCCAGCCTCCTGTTTCTGTTTTTCGCCCCAAATCCCCCC
This sequence comes from Aythya marila, assembly GCF_965140915.1. NCBI lineage: Eukaryota > Metazoa > Chordata > Aves > Anseriformes > Anatidae > Aythya > Aythya marila. The sequence continues at coordinate 3,823,928 of NC_139059.1, read as the reverse complement.
TTTTCTGTTCCTCCAGCTCAGCTCTGCCCCTAGCTGGTTACCTGGCGTTGTCTCGGCCATGAGACTTCAGGAAGTTCTTATCTCGGTATTTGGACAGGAACATCACCAGCTCCTCGTTGGTCCTGCGATGCAAATTAGGAAGCGTGAACGGCCGCTGGGATAAAGCAACCCAGTAAACATTGATGCTGCAAGAGCCACCAGACACAGGGAGCCTCCGGCTGCTTGGCAGGCGCTGACTCAGACCCTTATCCCTTCGTGGGAAGGCACAGACCTGGTCCCTCTGCTGTCTGGCACCTGCTGAGGGTGCGCAGCCCCAAAGCGCACCCAGATACACACACATTCGTATTGCATTCCCCTGCAACACCCCGACAAGAGGAAAATACAGCCTGTGAGGTATGGGCCGAGCTCCTGGGCAGAGACGGACCCAGCCTTGCCCTGGGGCACCAGCACGTGGCTGCCATCTCCAACCTCACCCTCCCACACTCCCTGCTCCTCCCAGCAGCGTTAATCCCAGCGCCTGCTGGGGAGCCACGCAGCCCCAACCCTCCCGCCGTCCTCCCCCGACCCAGCGAGGCGCCCACCTCGTGGGGTAATCGGTGGCGCTCAGGTTAATGAAGAAGTCCCAGGGCCACTCGGAGAGCTCCAGCAGGTCCTTCATGCTGCGCAGGTACATCTTCAGCAGGCTGGCACCTCCCCAGATGGTCACCATGCGCCAGGGCGTCACGCGGATGTTGGGGTAGTGCCGGGCCAGCTCCACCGCCTCGCGATGGAGGTAGTTGGAGCGCTGTGGAGGAACAAAGCTCACGGTCAGCAGGTGCTTGTACTGCCAGGGACCCCCCCCTTCCTCGTCCTGTCTGTGCCTTGCTGCCCTGAGCAGCATCTGAACTGGATCCTGCAGCCCTGAGGTACCCCAGCTCACGGCATGGCTAAACTTCAGGGTGCTGCTGTCAGGGGATGCTCATGAGCCTCAGTGAAGGGCAGCCAGACCCCATACAGTGCAGGAAGGGCTCAGCCACCCCTCTGTGCTGCTGTGTCCCTTCTTGCTGTGCTCCCAACCAGCCAGACAGCCCAGCCTGCCTCTGAAGTCCCCCTAAGCAGCAGAGGCAGCTCCATGCAGCAGTAATCCTATGACCTACTGCTGCCTGCCCAGGGCACAGCAGCCAGCTCCTTTCATTTGCTGCTGAGAAAAAAAAGGTGGACAGCCAGGACGGAGCTGATTGCCTGACCCAGATCATCTTTTCCTTCCAGCAGGCAAATCCACAACTCTCCCTGGGATGTCGTGAAAGGAAGCAGCACTGGGGGAAGGTGAGCAGAGACCTCCTGATCCCTGAAGCCCCAAGGGCTGAGCTCCCCCTGCTCTGGGCAGGGTGAACACATCACAGAATCATAAAACATCCTGAGCTGGGAGGGATCTATGAGGATCTTTGAATCCTCCATTCAAATGTAACTGTGTGTCTGAGAGCGTTGTCCTAACGCCTCTTGAACTTGACTGGGGTCCTACCTACCCTTTTCTGGGGATGCAGAGAGCTAAGGGAGAGTCACAGCTCCACAGGCAGCGAGGACAAACCTCAAACCTCACCCAGCCACCTCCCCGGCACAGGAGATGCTGCACCTCTGTTTACCCCCCATCCGGACCTATTATGGGCTGCTTGGGTGACGGACCCGGACACTGCCAGCACACCCCCTCCCCTCCCGCCTTGCCCCCCGCCACGCACCTTGTCCACGTGGATGTAGAAGAAGTGCTGCTGGTGGTACACCGCCTTGATGAGCCGCTTCAGCTGGCGAATGGCCCTGCCGTGCACCACCAGCATGTAGGCGATGCGCACGGGTTTGCTGGGGGGCAGCTGCTGCAGCCGGCTCTCGTCCCACTGGATCACGGGGCTGACCTTCCCTGCGAGGGGACGAGAGGAGAGGGATCGCAGTCAGTCATTCACTGGCACGGGGCACACCGCTGCCCTGCCACAGCACGGAGATCCGAGCGGGGCAGGGGATCACAGGGAGCAGCACGCTGTAGGAAAAACCCCATAACGCCGCAGGGCACACATGGCAGGACGTGTTGGGGAGTGGGGGTGCCCCCTCTGGTCCCTCAGAACAGAAAATGCAGCCGAGCCCAGCTCTGAGCCCTGCAGCCGCTGCTGGCCGGGACGAGCAGCCCAGCTTAGGGAGGCTGGCACAGCTTTGATAGGATTACACAGGCAGCGGTAATCTGGGAATTGGTGACAGATTGAGGCAGCTTTTTGCCAGGTGGGACAGGCGGTCACACAAAGCAGCTGGCCCACGTGCCCCACAGGGACATTCCCCATGCCCGGAGGCACCCAGGACCCCTGATTAGGACTCACCCGAGAGCTGGCAGTGGCGAGGCACGGACAGGGGCATGAGGTTGCCGGCGCGGTGCAGACACACCACGTTGGCGATCTCCTGTTGGCACTGCTTGCTGCTGGCCCGGGCCAGCGCCGAGAGGGCGTCTTTCCCCGTGATCTCGCACTTGGGGGTGAAGCTGTTCTCGGTGGGCTGCGGAGCCCCCTCCACGCTGCCCGTGTCACCCTGCTGGAGGACGGCCAGCTGGGCGTCCCCGCGAGCCTCCGTCAGGTTCCTTTGGCTGGAGGCGTCCGGCGCGGCCGGCAGCCTCCTTCCTGCTTTGTGCCTCGCCGTCACGGCTCTCACCACCTTGGACACCGGCACCCCGGGGCTGTCCGGCCGTCCCCGCCACCTCCCGTGCTTCCTCCCGGCGCTGCCGCGGCGCCCGGCAGAGCTGTCCGAGTCCTTGGAGCCATCGCTGTTCTCGGGCAGCCTGGCTTTCTTCTGCCGCTCCTGTTCCGGGGGGATGCAGAGAGGACAAGGCGTTAACTCCAACCCCTCACAGTGAGCTCAGAGCGTCCTCGTTACCAGCTCCCCATGGCTGTGACCCCACGGAGCCCGGTAAGTGACACCGTTCTCTGCCAGGCAGCTGTCACCACGAGCAAGGCAGGGACAGGCACCCCTCGCTGCAGCCCTCTCCCCAGGGCAGAAGGTCAGCGCTGAGCCCAGAGGAGCAGCAAAGGAGGCCGTGACGTCCCTCCTCCATCACCCAAACCCCCAGTCTACGACCCCACAGCACCTCCCTGCGTGCTCCTTTGCCCCCCGATGGGCACAGCACCGAGACCTCTACCTGCCAGCAAGGGAGACCCCAGCCTGCAGACCCCGTGGTCACAGCACCCGGGACACAAAACCAGGACATAAATCTCCGTGAGGCTACACGGATGAGGTCAGTCGTGTCGGCACCAGCTCTCTGCCTTCCTGCCATCCTCCAGGGTCCCGCACGAGCAGGGACATCCCCAAAAAGAGGGGGTGAGCACAGGGCTCCTCCAGCTGCTGCTAGCTGCTTTACCAGGTGCCAAACGGACCAGCTCCTCGCCCAAGCTTAAAGTCCAACTTCTCCAAGCCCAAAAGTCCAACTTCGAAGGGGTCCCAGCAGGGCAGCATGCAGCCCCTGGGGCTAACGGTGCCGGAGCTGTGTCAGACGAGGTCCTGCCCGCGCTGCCTTCCCCACGCCCTGGCTCCCAGCACTAGGCTGGAGCGGGTGCTGCAATCGCCAGCAAATCCCTTCAAGGAACCCTCCCACGGAGCCAAGTTTGTGTGTAAAGGGAGCAGTTAATTACGCTTCGTTACCTCCGCCAGGCCGGCTGATTAGCAGAGATGAGCTAGCCTTGGGGAGAGCGGGGAGCTGAAAGCACCTGGCCAGGCCTGCAGGTGAAGGCAGAGCCAACCCAGGCTCCCTCAGCTACCTGTGCCAGGGCAAAGCAGCCTCCTGTAACCCTCAGGTACCCAAAAAGGGGCCACGCAGCCGCCTGAACCCCACGGGGCTGGGATCAGACGAGCCCTCTGCCACTGCCAGGACCTTCTGTGCAGTTACCAACCTGTTTTCTCCGTAGGAGCAGAGAGGCAGGAGGTGACCGAGGAGCAAAGAGCAAAGCTCTTCCCCAAACTCCCCCCATCCCTGCAGGGAGAGCCTCCTGCCCCGCCAGCACCCGCCGAGTGCCCGACCCCAGGCACGGCCCCTGCGCGATGCCCACGTGCGGCTGCAGCCCTGCAGTGCCCCAGAAGGAGCCCGGCTGCCGTCCCCAGCAGGAAAACCCTCCCAACCAGCGCCAGCCTTCCCAAAGCTGCTAGTTAACGAGCTCCGTGGCTTCTAATTACCGCCCCGTGCAGGCAGGGAGCAGCCCTGGCCACGTCGCACTGCTGCATTTATGGCTGGAGTGCAGGGCTTCTGGCAGGGCTCCCAGGAGGGCCCGCAGCTGCCTGTCCCTCCTCCCAAAACGCTTCCAGCTGCCTGCCAGAGGTCGCTTCCCCCATCCTGCATCCCCTCTGCCTCCTCCCGATGCCAAACGCAAATTGGAAGATAAAAGTATTGGTGGGGAGGGAGCGGGGACCCTTGTGGGGAGGGGAGTTATCACCGCCCGGTGTCCTGCAGGGTTCTGCCTGGGCCTGGCTGACGTGGGTGTCTGCCAAATACCTGCTGCCGTCAGGCCAAACAGACGCCAAAACTTCCCAAAGCCACCGGGGGAACCTGCCCTCAGCTGCCGTCAGTTCAGCAGCAGCAGCTCCTTAAACCTCGCCGCTGAAACGGACTCAATCACAGCCCCTCAAAGCAAGTTTTTCGGGGAAAAAAACAAACAAGAAGGCGTCTCAGGGGAGCTGCAAGCACCGACGTTTCAGAGGAAGCTTCTCCAGACGCTGCTGTGCATGGCTGACAGCAACACACAGCCCCAGAGAGGTGCGTGGAGGAAGACGGGAGGCGAAGGGGGAGATTGAGGAGGTGGCTGGGCCCACGGGGACGTTCTGCAGTCTGTGCCCAAGGAGCCAGCTCCAGCTGCTCGCATGCCACTCCGGAGCCATCCACGAGGAACTGATCCGACTTCTGCTGGTCTGAACACCACGAAACATCCGTGTGGTGAGTGCAGGGAGCCTCCAGGGCCTGGAACCGGCACCAAACCCGAGCACGGGTGCCTCCAGACGAGGAGCCGGGCAGGCGGATGCAGGGATGCCGTGCAGACTCCGAGGCCAAGGTCAGGAGCCACCCAGGACACGCGTCCTCCTCCGGCTGGGGGCTGTGTGGCACCCACAGCCCTAGCAGGGCACAGAGGGCTCGGCGCTGCTGGTGTGAGATGATTTGATAACCTGCTCCAGTGAAGGGCGAAGCCCAAAGCCAAACGAATCCTCACACAGCCTCTGGCCAGCTCGCAGCAGGGAGGCAGCGGGGACGGATCCTGCTGGGTGTGGAGGAAGGGAGCCGCTCGTCCCGGCAGCCAGCAGCAGCACAGGGATGTCCCCAGCCCGTCCTCCAGGAGATGTGGCTCACCCGAGGACTCCGAGGGGCTTCAGCCTCTTGCACAGCCCTGCCGAGGTCGGGACCCTGCTGCCAGACCCCTGGTGGCACCCAGAGCTGGCTGGGGACAGCCCTGCCTGCTCCCTCCAGGAAGGGGCAGTGCCCGTCAGAGGGAGGGAGCCGTTCACGCCCCAAATTGCTATTCGGGGATCCCAAATTTCCCCAAAGCCATCCGAGGCTGCAAGGTCGGGGTCTCCTGGGAGAGCTTGCCTGCGTTCATCCTCACCAGAAACGTCCCCGGGGAGCGGCGGCTCCTGCGGGTCTGGCCAAGACGAGGAACTGGAGAAGGGCAGGGACACGAGGAGCTTTGCTGGCTACAGACCCGAGGCTAACTGGACATTTCCCAGCTTTGTGCTGCTGGAACAGCTCAGGAAGCTTCTTGCCTGCTCCTTCCCCAGGCCCCAGAGCCGTGAGCCTGCTGGTGGCCAAATGTCCTGAGTCCAGAGCCACGGCCAAACGTGTTGGTGCCCAGTATTGGGGAGAGACGCGGGGAAACCAGGCGAGGATGCTCCAAGAGCCAAACCCCGGAGGATGCGTGGGGCAGGAGGAAGGGCAGGAGGCAGCCCAGAGCACAGCAGCACCCCGGGGTGCCTTCCCAAGGAGGGGGGGACGGTGCGGAGAGGGAAGGGAGGCTGGGACCGGCGAAGCGCCCTGGCCAAGGTCACAAAATAAAGGCGATGGGGCCATCAGGCCAACCTGGCTGCCCTCACCCTCACAGCACCTTCACAGCAAAGGCTGCTCCGGGGGAGATGGGAGGCAGCTGAGGGCACGAGGAGCCCACGAGGAGCAAACATCCCGAAACTGGTGGCCGACGTGGGGAGTTTGGTGGCCGACACGGCAAAACTGGTGGCCAGCACAGCGAAACTGGTGGCCAACACGGTGAAATCGGTGGCCCAGCAGCCAGGAGCTGTGTCGGGGGTGGAAGCAAGGCGCCCCCCAACCCCACAGCCCCCAGCTCCTGCTTCTGGTGACCCCAGCCGAGTGCCTCTGGCCCTGCCTCAGTTTCCCCATGCACTGGGGGGCGTTCGGCTGCAAAGACCCCTTCCAACTGCAGGGACCCCCGGCCCCTCTCCACAGCCGGGTGGGAGCCCCCAAACATCCCCCTGAGCCCCTGGGGACCTCATTAACCCCTCATTAACCCCCTCATTAACCCCCTCATTAACCTCCTCATTAACCCCCCCATTACCCTCCCCACTAACCTCCCAATTAACGACCCCACTCACCCCCCTCAAGCACCACGACCCCCCCCTTTCCCCATCCCCACACGCAAACACCTTTGGGGTCCCCCCCCCACACCCCAACTCCCCCCACCCCAAATCCCCCTAAATCGCCCCAAATCGCCCCAAATCCCCCCAAATCGCCCCAAATCCCTCCAAACCCCCTCGCAGCCCCCCCGGCCCCTCTCCAGCCGCCCCCCCCGCCGCGCACCTCGGCCGGGCCCTCCTCGTCGAGGCCGGCGGAGCTCCAGAGGACGAGGCCCTGCAGCAGGAGGATGCCGAGGGCCGTGGCCAGGGCCAGGCGGTAGCGCCGGGCCAGCTTCCGCGCCCGCCCGCTCGCCACCATCGTCACCGCGGGGCGGGAGGCGGCGCGCGCACGCGCGGGGAGGGGCGGGGAGGGGATGGGGGGGGAGAGGGGGGAGGGAGCGCGCATGGGCATGGGGGGGCGTGGGGGGGGCATGGGGGGTGCGTGTGTGTGTGCATGGGAGTGTAGTGTGTGTGTGTGCATGCATGGGGGTGTGTGCATGCATGCATGGGGGTGTGCGTGTGCATGCATGGGTGTGTGCATGGATATGTGCGTGGGTGTGTGCATGGGAGTGCAGTGTGTGTGTGCATGCATGGGGGGGTGCATGTGTGTGCATGCATGGGTGCATGGATGGGTGCATGGGGGGGTGCGTGTGTGTGTGCATGGGTGTGCAGTGTGTGTGTGTGCATGCATGGGGGTGTGTGTGCATGCATGCATGGGGGTGTGCATGGGTGTGTGCGTGTGTGTGCATGCATGGGTGTGTGCACATGCATGGATGTGTGCATGGGTATGTGTATGGATGTTTGCATGGATGTATGCGTGTGTGTGCATGGGTGTGTGCATATGTGTGTGCATGGATGCATGCATGGGTGTGTGCATGGGTGTGTGCATGTATGGGTGTGTGCTTGGGTGTGTGCATAGGTGTGTGCATGGGTGTCCATGCATGCATGGGGGTGTGTGTGAGTTTGTGTGCATGGGTATGGGTGTGTGTGTGCATGGGTGAGTGGGTGTGAGCGTGTGTGTGCATGCATGCATGTGTGTGTGCATGCGTGTGTGCCTGAATGGGTGTGTGCATGTGTGTGTGCATGCATGGGGGTGCGCGTGTGTGTGTGCACGCATGGGGGTGTGCATGGGTGTGTGCTTGGGTGTGTGCATGGATGTGTGCATGTGTGTGCATGCATGGGGTTGTGCGTGTGTGTGTGTGTGCATGCATGGGTGTCCATGGGTGCTTCCATATGAGTGCACCAGGGTGTGTGTGTATGCATGCCTGTGCCTGCCTGTGTGCTGGGGTGTGTGTGGGGGGGTGTGTGTGCATGGGGGTGTGCACACCCCCATCACAGCACCCAAAGTGTTGGTGAAGCTGCAGACCGAGGCCGGGCGTTCCCTGTGCGGTGGCAGGCAGCCACCCTCCCGTTTCCTCCCTGCCTCACCCGCTCCCAGCCCCGAGCACGTGTCCCCAACAGCCACCAGGTGTAGACAACACAAAAACACAACTAAAAATAATAATAATAATAATAAAGTGTGCAATTAAATAAAACCCAAACCCCAGCATGAAGCAGAGCCCAGAGGGGCGGTAGGAGGCAGAAGCTCCCCGAGGTGGGGTGCACAGCCCAGGGGTGAGCGGAGGGAAGGGGAAGCGGTGCCAGCAGCGATAGCAGCGCCCTGCGGTCCCGCACACGTTTCCTGGGCAGTGCTGCGGCCACAGGAAGGTTGGGTAAGGATGGGGGCTCTGGGGGCTGCTGATATGGCCTGCGGGGCTCGGGGACTTCCCCTTGAGCTGTTTGGTGCCAGGGTGAGCCCCCCTGGGATGCCTCCCCCTGCACGGGGCGCCGCCAGGTGCAGGAGGAGAGAAGGGGGCACCCTCCGGGGGCTCTGAGCCGTGCCAAGGGGAGCGAGGCTCATGCCAGACGTGTGAGCTGCAGGATCCTGAACAAGGAGGGTGTTGTCCGCGCTGTTGTCTCCCACCAGAGGTCATGTTTGGGTGGTGTTTGGAGGCTGGCTGCCTAAAACAAGCCAGGATCGCTCCCCCAGCCTGGCAAAGTCCCCCCCCTGCTTTGCACCTGGGTGAATTTTAGGGGATTTGGGGGACCCCGCACGGGCTGCAGCTCCCAAATTCAAGCCCTGGCACGGATGTGGGGATGGCCTGGGGGAAATCTGGGCAAAGCTGCCTGCGTGGGACCGTCGGGTGGATGCGCCCAGGCGCTGAGCAGGGACGCTCGCAGCCGTTTCCACCCCCTGGGATGCAGAAATCACGGCGGTGTCCCCGCCAGGCGTTATTTCTGTCCTCCTGGCAGCCGCCCTGCGACGCTGCTGGGGCTGGAGAAGATACAACTCTTGGTATTTTCAGCTCTTAGCATCACCCGAGGAGGCTTGCAGAGTCCCCAGCTGGGAAATACGAAAGCCTCAGTGGGCGGCTTCCTCGGCCCCGCAGCGCCGGCTCCCCCGCAGCCTGTGGTTATCCCTGCCTTGGCGCCGTGGGGAGGGAGCTAATTTAGGAAAGCCGCCTCGTTCTTTGGGTAAAGCACGAAGCTACCCCCAGATAGAGTGTTATGGGACCGAGTTACCCAAAAAATCCAACTGCTTCATCCTCCCGTTGGCAATGCAGGGCTGTTGGCACGACCCGGGGAGCAGCAGGGGATTTGTTTTCCCCTGCATGCTCCCAGCCCCATCAGGGCTGCTCCTGGACATTTCTGGGTGCTGACAGCTCCCGGCCGACCCCAGGAATAATTCTGGCTGCCCGAAGGGGAGCAACCACTGCGGCGGTGCCTCGCTTACTTCCCCCGGTTCTGGCAGAGCGGCGATGCTGCGCCAGGCTTCTTCAACAAAACGAGCACAAAAACACCCAGACAACACTTTATAAAAATTAACAGCATTGATAATTTTGCCCCAAATGAGTCCGCCAGCGCTCCTGGCTGATGCACAGCGAGGTGCCAAAGCCCAGCCTGCTTCCCAGCAGGTGGACAGCCCCGAGAGGGGCAGGAGCTCGGAGGGAGCTCAGCACCGGTGCTGGGCTGGGGAGGAGGAAGGCTGCGTGTTGGCGAGCCTGTGCTGCTGCAGCTCGTGCCCTGATGGAGCTGGGGTCCCCCCGCTGCTGGGGATGGCACCAGCAAGGTGCCAGCTCTGCTTCTGGGGGGACACTGTGCAAAATGTCCCTCTTACCGTGGTGCAAATTTGTAGCACAAACACAGCTGCAGCCCCTGGGCACCGCGCGGCAGCAAGGGCGCGGAGCCAAGCAGCCCACCTGCAGCTCCCAGCTCCTTTGCCTGGAAAATTTTGTCCATCTGGACAACCCAAACACTTGGGCTGCTTTCTGATCCCGGCACCACTCTGTACCAGGCATGAGGGCTCCAGATGCAGGGGGACGATTTCATCCCCGTGCCCCTTGCACAACCTTGTCCTCTCCGAGGCTGCTCCAAGGTAGCTCCAGAGCCTGTGGGAGCAGCAGCTGCCTTGGGGAGCCGTCTCCTGCCCAACTCAGCATCCGTCCTGGTGTCCCCATGTGGGTCCCATGCCCAAGGTCCCATGCAGGCCGGTGGTGCCGGGTCCTGAGCCCTCACTGCGCCGCACGCTGCCGGGCTGGAAGCATGTTGGCGTAGAGCTGCTCCTCCTGCAGGGATTTGCGCAACGCGGCATAAGTGGGCTCGTTATTCTTATCCAGATTCTGGGATAGAAAGCGAAAAAAAATATTAAAAAGGCAGCGTTTGCAGGTTTCCCCAAGCAAAAGACCCTCCACCTTCTGCAGGAACATCTTGCATCCTTTTGGAGCAAGTGCAGAGAGCACGAGGCCACCCACGTTATCCGCTGACATTTGTGTCCCCACCAGCCCTGTCCCTCTGCAACCAGCCCCAACCCAGCCTCCAGCTGAGCCCCCCACGCAGCGGTGACAGCCCCAGGCCGGGTGTCCCCTGCTGCTGCCTTGTTCCCCACCTGGCCGGGCCTCTTGACCTCCGTGTAGTCGGTGGCTGCGTTTGCCGAGGGGCGCAAAGCCTCCACGTTGCCGTAGGGCTGGCTCTCGTCTGCACTGTCTGGGTGCTCAAATTCTGCGTAGTGCAGCACATCTGCTCCCTGAAACACCACCAAGAGAGGTCTGGGGGTGCTCCCAAGCTCCCTCCAGCTCCCCAGCTGCAGGGGTGGACACCTCTCCCGCCCCACCTTTCTCCATCATCGGGGCTGGGACGGCGGCAGGAGCACCGAGGGAAAATTCACCCACCCGACCCCAACTCCCCTTCCCAGGGTATCTCTGTGGCAGTGGCACAGGATCGCTGCTCAGCTCTTGCTGCCGGCCAGCTGAGCCCTCAGCATCCCTCCCAGCTGCAGGGAGCAGCCGTGAGCCCGGCTGAAGCACACTAAGCCGGCAGCCTGAGGCTGGGCTCGGGGCGCAACCTTTCCCCCTTCCAGCAGAGCCCGGAGCAAGCAGTCCCGACAGGAGCAGGGTTTGCCTTACCACGTTCGGCGTGCCACGGATCCTGTCCATCTCGACAGCTGCTCCTGAGACGGCTGAAACACAGATGTGGTCGGACACAGGCAAAGCCAGAGGATCAGAAACATAAAACAAAAACAAAAACAAAAACAAACCAAACACACTGCTGCTGCCAAGCTCAGTGCGGAACAGGAAGGGGGCCTGCTGCCCGGTGAGCACCTGAGGCAGCTCGTCAAACAAAACCAGGCCCCAGCCACCAGCTGGTGATGGCCCCTGCTGGCCCTGCCCTCAAACTCTGTGCCAAATCTGCCGCAAACCTGGCTACAAAGCCAAGCACGCTCCAAGCTTGTGGTGCGAGCACGTTGCAGCCAGGGCGCGCGGTGCCGTGCCGGGCAGCACCCATCCCACCAGCTGCCTTTCCCCATCACCGTGGGGACCCGACCCATGGGACGATGCCGTCAGAGGAAGGAGAGGTCCCCCCACAACTTCCCTTGCTCACAAAGCAGAGAAGTCGCTCGGTGGAGGTCAGGAATTGGGTGAGTTAGCGAGGGAATGGGGAACTGAGAACCAAAAGAGATAAAACAACAGCACGCGGCACGAGGGCCTCGCTTACCCTGCTTCCTTTTCCTGGACAGTACGACCAAAACCCCGGCAGCAACGGCGAGCAAAACCAGAACCACTGCGATGCAGGGAGTGAGGATGACCAGAACTATGTCCAGGCTGCAAGAGAAAAGTTTCTGCCCTCGCACCTCTCGGCTGCACCCAGCAGCAGGGGCAGGCGCGTGGGGTCACAGCCAGAGGGTCACAGCCATGGGCAAGGGGCTCGCCTGGGGAGCAAGGCAAGCAGGCACGGTGGTCCTCAGCCTGCAAGCAGCAGAAGCAGGTGGGACACTGGGTTCTGCCTCATTCTGCTGCGTCCTGAGCATTTGGAGGAGCGCTGCCTCTTGGTTTGCTCTGGTTCAGCTCCACTCTTTGGTGGCGTTGTTGTAAGGGAACGAGGCACGCTGTGGTGTGTCACCGGGTTTAGAGGAAGCAGTTACCCCCGAGCACGGTGATGAAGCCTCAGCTTTCCCAATTCTTGCATCACCTCCAACAGCCAGCAGAGAGGGGAGGAGGCTCCGTGCTCTAGCCCCAGGCTCTGTCAGGCAGCCCCGTGGGACTGTGCGGCTACAAAGCAGAACAGGGCCCAGCTCAGCCCGTGCTTGGCTTCCCACGGGCAAACAGCCCCACAGAGCTGGGGAAGGAAATGGGGCCAGGGCTGCAAGCAAAAACCACTTCTTGTATGGCCAGGACCTGCGAATTGTTTAAGCTGCAGACGTGGCTGTGGGGGGCCGAGCAGCCCGCGGTGCTGTGACTGCTCCCTGTGCGCAGCGGGTAGGGTGGAGAGCTGGTTCCTAAAGGCAAGAGCAGGAATCCCTAAGGGCAGCCCGAATGGCCAGGAGTGAGATAGCCCCGCAGACAGCTCAGGGAGGGAGGTGGAGGCTGCTTGCAGTGCGGGCTGGCAGCTGGCACTCACCCATTGCCAGGGGTGGCAGAGGGGCTGGCTGTCCCCTGCGTCCCTTCCTGCTGGGGAGGTAGCTGCGTGGAGCCCGAGGTGGACTCGGGTGCAGTGGCCGAGGTGGAGGGCGATGCTGTCTGAGTGGGATCTGCAGCAAGAAGAGGAAAAAGGCTCAGCCAGGCTCCCTACCTCTGCAGGGGAAACACTGCGGGTGTCACAGTGGCTTGGAGAGAACCTCACCGTGCTGCCAGGGCACCCTGCGTCCCGTCCCCTCTGCTGCATCCAGAGCATTCAGCCCGAGGTGTGCAGCTCTAACCCAACCCCTGGGAAGATTGCAGTGGGATCCCAGCAGTCCCAGTCCCCCCAGCACGCACACACCCCCCCAAGCAGAGTTCAGGCTGCAGGAAGGGGCCCCAGGCACCCTGTGCGCCGCCAGCACCGACACGGCACGGAAATGGGCTGGGAGCCGGGGCTCCGCAGAGCTGGCAGTGAGGACAGCAGGGCGCAGGCAGAGAGAGGGCCACGGGGGGAGAAAGGGGCCACAGGACACGGGGAGGAGGGCGATGCACCGCAGCCATGGGGCGGCTGCCTCTGCGGGTCCACGAAGGGGCCGTGGGGACACCTGGAAGACACCGAGGTGCCCTGGGGACCTGTCCCAGCGCAGCCACGCAGTGCACGGGCACCCACCTCCTCCCACAGCCCCTGCTCCTGGCGCTTCTGCTTGGCCGGGGGGGGATACTGATGTCAGACCTTGGGGACCCGCAAGCACTGACCTCTGGTCACGATCACCTCCACACCGTCACTGTCATGGGGGAGAAATATGGACTTTTTCACCCCGCAGTAGTAGGTGCCCGCGTCCTCTGCCTCCAGGTCCTCTATGGTCACGGTGAACACCCGCTGGGTGCGATTGTCCCAGATGGAGAACCGGCCCTGCTGCACCCAGGGCGTCCTCTCCGAGGTGGCGATGATGTAGACGTCAGAACCACAGGTCCTAACCGTTCCCGGGCGGCACCAGAACTTTGAGTTGTCCTCGTAGCCGTGCCGGTACGAGCAGGACACCGAGAGGGAACCCCCCAGGTGCCCACGCACAGTGCCGGGTCCCCTCACTGCCTTGTCGCCTGCCGAGGGGCACGGAGCCGTGCAGGCGAGCAGCAGCAGCAGCAGCAGCCTCAGCACCCCCAGCCCCAGCCCCAGCAGCCTCGGCATGGCCGTGCCCGCCCTGACCTCTGTGCCTGGAGCCTCCCGGTGCGGCTGCAGAGCCCAGCCCGCCCCCGGGGCCGTACCTGGCGGCCGGGCGGAGCTCGGCGACCGCTGCTTCCCCATCTTAAATCCCCCTCCTAAATCCCCCCCACACCCTCCTTACCACCCTCCCACCCCGCTTCTTCCCCTCGAGGAGACCGCAGGGAAGGATGGATGGAGCCTCGACGCGGTGCCCGAGCGCTTTATTGCGGCGGCGGGGGGCTGAGCGCTGCGAGCCCCGGTGCTCAGTCTCTCCGCAGGCTCAGCCACAGCACGGTCATGCTCATGGCCACCAGGGCCAGCATGGGGGGCTGCAGGGGGGGTGCGTGTGCAGAGTGTGTGCATGGGTGTGCAGTGTGTGTGTGTGCATGCATGGGGGGTGTGCGTGCATGTATGGGGGTGTGCATGAGCGTGTGCATGCATGGGTGTGTGCATGAGCGTGTGCATGTGTTTGTACATGCATGGGTGTGCATGGGTGTGTGCATGCATGGGTGTGTGCATGGATGTGCATATGTGTGTGCATGCGTGCATGGGTGTGTGTGTGAGTTTGTGTGCATGGGTGGGTGTGGGTGTGGGTGTGTGTGCATGCATGGGGGTGGGTGGGTCTGTGCATGGGTGTGCATGCACAAGAGTGTGTGTATGCATGGGTGTGTGCGTGTGCGTGTGTGTGTGCATCGGGGTGCATGGGTGTGTGTGTGCATAAGGGTGTGTGTGTGTATGTGGGTGTGTGCATGGGTGGGTGTGTGCGTGTGTGTGTGTTTTGGTGTGCATGGGTGTGTATGGGTGTGTGTGTGCATATGGGTGTGCATGGGGGCGTGCGTGTGCATGGGGGCACTAGGGGTGTGTGTGCACATGTGCACTGGGGGGACATGTGTATGTGCACATGCATGCGTGCACACTGGGCCGTGCATGCATGTGTGCACTGTGTGTGCGTGTGCAGTGGGGTGTGTGCATGGGTGTGTGCACTGGGGCTGCAAGTGTGTGCGCATGTGCACACTGGGCTGTGCATGTGTGTGTGCAAGTGCATGTGTGTGTGCAAGTGCATGTGTGTGTTTAAGGGTATACACTGTAATACACAATAAATGTTTGTTCATTGTCTTTTGTGTTATAAAAACAAGGAGTTCTGTTTGAGGAACGGGAGTTGTGAAAACTCCCTGCTGAAGTAAGGAGCTGTATAATGCTTTGCTAGACACTATGAAAATTCTTTTGCTTAATGTAACAAAATCGAGAACCCCCTCCCCTTCTCTCCTTCTGCATCTCAGTTGCCTCTTTGGTTAAAAAACCACTGCTGCAAAGCTCATGTAACCATCTCCTGATAAGTTGTTAAACTAGTGTATCAACATCTTGCCTTCCTGTCTCACGCTGGGCCAACATGACCAAATAAAGAAAGAAGTTGAGCCACAACGCCGAGGAAGACTACGGCCTTCATCTTCACGACCACCAGAGGGACAGAGACGACCCCCTAGCAACAGTGCGCGCAGTCGCAGAATACACCAGGATGTGCTGCGTAATCCCAGAATTACCAAGATAGAAAAAGGGACCCTGGCGGGGGTGAGGTGCGCGCCGTTGGCGGAGCCGAGACTCCCCGGCCGCCCAGCGCTGTTTTGCTTGCTGTTGCTTACTCAATAAATTCCTTTCTATTATTAATGCAATGCTCTCTGAAAATTAATTAAGGGGGCAACTTATAACAAATTTGGTGCCGTGACTCGGATGAAGGCAATCTGATTGAAAGACCTTCGGAGGGGGCGCCCCGCTGATTTCAGCGGCCTTTGCTAGGACTGCTTTCATTCAAATCCTTCACCGACGAACCCTAAATTCGGCAGCAAGCAAATAAAGCCGGCAACCCCCAGTAATCTTTGTGCACGAAGACCGAACGAAGACTCAGGAGTGAGTAAGTATAGGCCGGTGATCCGTTCGGTTGCGGTTGGGTATCCTGGAGCGTAGCGTTGTGAGATGTCCAATTGCGGACGAAGCGAGTGCGGACCCCTCGGTAGTGCGGTTCCCACATCCCGCGAGGGACTGGGCCACGAAACGGGGGAAGCGATTCGTGCGTGTGTGTGTGAAGGCGCTCCGGAAGATGGGACAGAAGAAGAGTAAGCCTTCTAGTCCCATGGTGTAGTGGGTTTAAGTGGCAAGGTTTTGGTAGCAGGGGGCTATAGGGGTGGTTTCTGTGAGAAAGATCTAGAAGCTGCCCCATGTTTGGGAAGGGCCCCATTGTTTTCCAGATCTGAGCCAATAAGCGATGTTGTTTGCGCCTCTGTGAGAGCATATTTAAGACAGCGAAAAAAACGCTGCACCAGACAGCAGCCGGGAGTGAGAGAACAGCCTTGCACATGCCAAGGTCAGTGTAGAGGGAGGGGGAGAGGTGCTCCAGGCGCCGGAGCAGAAGTCCCCTGCGGCCTGTGGTGAGGACCATGGTGAAGCAGGATGTCCCCCTGCAGCCCATGGAGTACCACGGTGGAGCAGGGTTCCACGCTGCAGCCCGTGGAGGAGACCACGGTGGAGCAGGTGGCCCTGCACTGACGGAGGCTGCCGCCTGTGGAAGACCCCTGCCAGAGCAGATTCCAGGCCGGACCTGTAGCCCGTGGAGAGGAGCCCACGCAGGAGCAGGTGATCTGGCAGGAGCTGCTGCCCGTGGGGGAGCCAGGTTGGAGCAGTTTTCTCCTGAGGGATGGACCCCGTGGTACGGACCCATATCTGGAGCAGTTCTGGAAGAGCTGCTGCCTGTGGTAAGCCCACGCCGGATCAGTTCATCAAGGACTGCATCCCGTGGGTGGGACCCCACAGCACAGGGGACGAGAGTGACCGAGAAGGAGCGGCAGAGAAGAAGTGCTGTAGACAGACCATAACCCCCATTCCCCCGTTCCCCTGCGCCGCTTGGGGGGAGGAGGTGGAAGAGGGTGGATGGGGGGAAGGTGCTTTTGTTTTGCTTTTTCCTTTGTTTTCTCACTTCTCTCGCTTGTTAGTTGTAGGCAATAAATCTTACTATCTCCTTATGCCGAATCTGTTTTGCCCGTTACAATAATTATTGCGTGATTTTCTCGTCCTTATCTCAGTCCTTGAACCCTTTTCACATATTTTCTCCCCATTCCTCTTTGAGGAGGGGGAGTGAGAGAGCGGCTGTGGTGGAGCTCGGCTGCCCACTTGAGCGGAACCACGACACATGGGTGGGGTAACGTCTGATGTTAGGTTACCCCGGGATTAATGATCAAAAATTGGCAGGATTCCCCTTTTAGGCGGGGAAGGAATAAAATAAAAATGATACATTATTGTGTTGAAGTTTGGGGTGGTAAACAGATTTGAGGAGACCACCTTTACTGGCCTGTATTTGGGTCCTTTGAAGATTGGGTTTGCCAGGCCCTAAATATTTATGTAAACTCAAAAGAACCTTTTAGTCTGGAAGAAAGTGAATATGCACATTTGTGGATCAGCTCGGAAACTAGAGCCAATTTATATCCTCTAAAAGAAAAAGGAGGGGATGGGAGGCACAAGATAAACCGAGAATTAGAGATTCCAGCCCCACTGCCTCCCTATATTCCACCACCCCCACCTGCAGCCCCTCCGACTCCCGGGCTTCCTAATCTGCAACCCCAGGGAGACTCTGATAGCAACTCTGATTCTAGCACTCAGGGCCCAGTGACTAGGAATATGTGGCAGTCCCCATTAACTCCGGGGATGCCTGAGATTTTAAGAAAGAGACAGGAGGAGGGTAAGCGATCTTTAATGGCAACTGGCATAATGTTTGCAGCTGCTGAGGAATAATTCTAACTGGAATAATAACTGTACATTGTATATTGTATATATAAAAGCCCGGGCATTTTTGTTAAAGTGTTCTTTTATACATATGTTAATATGTTAATATGTAAATATAAGAACTGCCATTGAGGTGTATGTCTAAGGGAACAAAATTTGCCCAGGCATATTATCGGCTCATCAGGTTTAAATGTCCCCAGTGTAATTGTCTACAGGCAGTTAATTTACAGTGGTCTGTTTTTACTTGTGTATCTGTATATTGTGGATTTTGGAGGGATTGGGATTGACTAGTAAAGAGCTTCTAGGAAAACGGTGGAATATCAACCACTGTAGATTACAATAGGAAAAGTTCAAAGCAAAGAAATCCCGAGGAAAAGCCTCCTAGGATGTATACTAACACATTGGAGGGATATAGTGGGCTGAGAGGGTACAGAAAGTAAAAGAACTCTTATCAAATATTGTAATCAGTGGTGGCCACTTTATAAACTAGAAGGTGGAGCGGAGTGGCCCCTAAATGGAACTACTAATTATAACACCATATTACAGTCAATGTTTTTGTGGAGAGAAGGAAAACAGGATGAAATGTTGTATATTGATGTTGTTTCAGCATCTTGGAGGGAAAAGGTATGGAATTAAGTTGGCCCCTGACTGAGCCTTTGATGTCGGCATTAGAAAAGTAAAGGCTAGAGAAAGATAAAGGAAGTGTTAAAAGGTTTGTTGAAAGTGGTAAAGGTATTCGAAGTTGAATGAGCAGGGAAAGGTGACGTAGGCATTATCTAAGTAACAGTCTAGAAGTTTTGGTATATTTGCATATTTGCTGTGGTGTCTGTTCAGTTTCCCAAGCATCGGGGAGGGGGGAACAGCCTGCTCCACCAGGGGCCTCTCCGGCGGCCGCAGGGGGGCTTCGGCTCCAGCGCCTGGAGCGCCTCCTCCCCCTCCTTCTGCACTGACTTTGGTGTCTGCGGGGGGGTTTCTCGCTCTCCTAGCCGCTGTTGAGCAGCAGGGTTTTGTTTGTTTCTTTGTTTGTTTGTTTGTTTTCGTGGATGTGCTCTCACAGAGGCACGGACTGTGTTGCTATGGCTTGGCTCTGGGCAGCAGTGGGCCCCTTTAGGGCCAGATGAAATTGTCCCTTATCTGCCACGGGGAGGTTTCTGTTTTTGTTTTGTTTTGCTT
The DNA here is from genome assembly GCF_965140915.1 of Aythya marila. NCBI lineage: Eukaryota > Metazoa > Chordata > Aves > Anseriformes > Anatidae > Aythya > Aythya marila. The sequence continues at coordinate 3,805,238 of NC_139059.1, read as the reverse complement.
TGTTTTGTTTTTTTTTTTTTTCACGGGGGCTGCCACTGCAGTTTCGCACCCCCACACCCCTCACACCCCCCGAACCTTGCCATCAAACCCAATACACTGGGGCAGCTAAGTCATTACTGACTTGTAAAGTATCAGGGATTAAATTAACTAATGAAACCCTAAATGTGATGGGGGTAGAAGGGACTGGGATAATAGTGCCACTTTTGGGGGATACCAAGCTGAGACTAGGGGATAAAATGATCACGGGGCAATTATTGTATGTATCCAAGGCAGAGACTAACTTGTTGGGAAGGGATTTGATGATTAAATTGGGCATTCAAATAGTAAATTGTTAGACTGGAATAACAGCGTTATTAATGGAGTGCTCTCTGGCCCTGAGAGCAAACGTACATGTATATTCACCTCTGACTGGAAAGACCCTGAAATGGGGGCGGAAGCAACAATATAGGTGGACAATTTTACCTCAGGGGTTTACAGGGCCACCTATCTATTTGGGTAAATTCTAAAAAGATTTTGGAGTAATTACAACCTCCCAAGGAGGTATTAATGTTATAAATATGTGGATCATTTTAAGGAAAATCGATACTCCCTGATGGGAGAGAAATGCTGAATAAAGTGATAATGAGGCAAATATTAACTGTTTTACATCAGAAGAATCATTGGGAGGTGCAAGCAATGTGTGATGTTGTTCTAAGAAAGCATGTCTGTGTAGGAATATATACTTTAGGGAAGCACACATGCAGAGGATGTACTACTATATGTCAAAGGGTAAATAAAAAGGTCTTCTGTAACCTATCTAGAGGGGGACGGGAGCCAGGGCTTTGACCTTTCCAAAGTATACAGGTAGACTTTACTGAGTTACTTGTTTGTCCTAATTGACCACGTGACTGAATGGGTGTAAAGTTTTACTGCAAGGATTAAAGCAGGACTTAGAGACTGAGTGGGATTTTCACAGCCCCTGGCACCCCTCCTCTTCTGGAAAGGTAGAGCGAATGAATGGTGAAATTAAGAAACGACTAACAAAACTTGTGCTGGAAACTAAGGCTTTTTGGGTAAAATGCTTACCCCTTGCACTGTTAAACATATGGATGCAGCCCAGAACTGATGTAGGAATTTCTCCTTTTGAAATGCTATATGGTATGCCCTATGACTTGGAATTGCCACTTGATCACCCTCAATTCTAATTAAGACTTGGAAAGAGACTTTTTTAACACCACTATGGGGAAGGCCCCTCTGTTGTTTTGCTTACCACAGAAACGGCTATTCGAACTGCAGAGAAAGGATGGACGCATGCCAGCCGTGTGAAAGGACCAGTCCGGGAAGGTAAATGGGAGGCAGCTCCAGGCCCTGACGACTTGAAGCTGACACTAAGACGGACTCGATAAGTATTGTGTATTATCTGTGTATCGTGGGAAGGGGAGGAGGCCCTGTTTCGAAGGCTCCCTAGTAGGTTCCCCTGAAGAACACTGCTGCTGCCAAGAAGAACCGATACCTTGTAGTTTGCTGCAACCGAACTGACAAGCGAGGCAGAGAAGTGAAAACGGTGGGGGACTGAGGGGCCAACAATTTAGATGGGCTCCGACAACCTCCTACGATACATGGGAGTCAGTATCATCGTTTTGGTCAGCTATGGGTCTGCGCATCCCCACCAGCCTTTTAAATGGAGCTTAATCAGATGGGAGGATCAATTCATCATCCAGCAAACAATGACAGCGGGTGCTCCCAGTTTCCGCATCACATTATGTGACCTGGCGTCAGTGCAGCCATGCTTTAACCGATCAGGATTTTATTTCTGCCCAAGTTCTAACCCAGGAAAGGTGTACTGTAATTATCCAAACGCATATTATTGTGCATACTGGGGGTGTGAAACCATTGCTACGGACTGGACACTCGGGGCTGGTCGGAATAAATTCTTACAAGTGGGATATGGGCCGCAAGGTTGTAACTGACAAGTGGATCCCCGTTACAGGTGGCAAGGGCATGGTATAGGGTATACAGGAACCTTCCACGGAAATGAAGAAATTTGCAAGGTTCTATATATAAATATAACAAACTTGGACAATACTAGCTGGGTACTAGGAAAAATGTCAGATTTTACGAACACGGAACAGATAGGGGAGGACTCATACTAATAAAAAGAAGGATGCTGATAGGCTCAGGCAGTAGGACCAAATGAGGTATTGTCAGAAAGTGTCCAGGGAATCCAGCCTGCGGAAAATACTACAGTGGCAACCCTCAGCAGCCCTATGAGCTCAGTTAAAGCCAAGAATGATAACATAGCTGAGAATAACATATGGGGGGGGGGGTCATGAATGCTAGCTACCAATTATTAAACAAAACAAACCCAAATGTAACAAAACACTGTTGATTATGCTTTAGTATAAGGCCTTCATATTATGATGCTATTGGGGATCCTGGGGAGCCCACCCGCACAAACAAGAACAGCCCTCTACATTGCAGTTGGGGAAAAGACATGAGGGTAACACTAACACAAGTCACTGGAGGTGGTAGGTGTGTGGGCACGGTTCCTAGTGGGAAGTGTCACCTATGTAACACCATGGAGAATGGAAAACAATCAACCGAGTGGCTAATCCCAGCCAACAACGCTAGGTGGGTTTGTTCGTGAGTGGGTGTAACTCCTTGTCTATCACTAAAACTCTTTAATGCGTCTCGTGATTTTTGTATACAGGTGATAATTATACCAAGGATTCTATACCACCCTGAGGTGGTATATATATGGTGGTATTCTATACCACCACTGTGTACCCAGCACACAGTGGCAAGTTATCATCTGGAAAGACGGGAACCATTCACGGCTCTAACTTTGGCCACCCTAATAATCCTGGGAGGAGCTGGAGTGGGGACCAGGGTAGCCTCATTGGTTAAACAAAATCAAGAATTTACTTCCTTACGCGTTGCTGTGGACGAGGACCTGACCCAAATTGAACAATCCATCTCGGCCCTGGAAAATCTATCAGGTCACTTTCAGAGGTAGTGTTACAAAATCGTAGGGGATTAGATTTGGTATTTTTCAACAGGACGGGCTGTTTGCAGCCCTGAAAGAGGAATGCTGTGTATGCTGATCACACTGGAGTGGTAAGAGATACAATGGCAAGACCCAGGGAAGGGTTGGAAAAAAGGAAACGGGAGAATGAAGCCCGACAGAGCTGGTACGAATCTTGGTTTAATTATTCACCTTGGCTTACTACTTTATTATCAACAATAGCAGGACCTTTGTTGTTATTAATAATAGCACTAACTTTTGGACCATGTATTTTTAATAAATTGATTGCGATTGTAAAGGGATGTTTAGAAGCGGCACATCTAATGCTCATACATGCCAAATACGAGCCAATAAGTACCAACAAAGGAATCAAGGAAACATTAGTTCTTAGTAGCCAGGCATTGCAGAGATTCAATGAACAAAATGAGTAACTAAAAGAAAAAGGAGGGATTGTAATACACAATAAATGTTTGTTCATTGTCTTTTGTGTTATAAAAACAAGGAGTTCTGTTTGAGGAACGGGAGTTGTGAAAACTCCCTGCTGAAGTAAGGAGCTGTATAATGCTTTGCTAGACACTATGAGAATTCTTTTGCTTAATGTAACAAAATCGAGAACCCCCTCCCCTTCTCTCCTTCTGCATCTCAGTTGCCTCTTTGGTTAAAAAACCACTGCTGCAAAGCTCATGTAACCATCTCCTGATAAGTTGCTAAACTAGTGTATCAACATCTTGCCTTCCTGTCTCACGCTGGGCCAACATGACCAAATAAAGAAAGAAGTTGAGCCACAACGCCGAGGAAGACTACGGCCTTCATCTTCACGACCACCAGAGGGACAGAGACGACCCCCTAGCAACAGTGCGCGCAGTCGCAGAATACACCAGGATGTGCTGCGTAATCCCAGAATTACCAAGATAGAAAAAGGGACCCTGGCGGGGGTGAGGTGCGCGCCGTTGGCGGAGCCGAGACTCCCCGGCCGCCCAGCGCTGTTTTGCTTGCTGTTGCTTACTCAATACATTCCTTTCTATTATTAATGCAATGCTCTCTGAAAATTAATTAAGGGGGCAACTTATAACATACACGAGGGTGTGCACTGGGCTGTGCATGCCTGCCTGTGTGCAGTGGGGTAAGAGTGTGCATGGGTGCTTCCATATGAGTGCACCAGGGTGTGTGTGTATGCATGCATGTGCCTGCCTGTGTGCTGGGAGGTGTGTGTGTGTGTGGGTGTGTGTGTGTGTGTGCACGGGGGTGTGCACACCCCCACCACAGCACCCAAAGTGTCCGTGAAGCTGCAGACCGAGGCCGGGCGTTCCCTGTGCGGTGGCAGGCAGCCACCCTCCCGTTTCCTCCCTGCCTCACCCGCTCCCAGCCCCGAGCACGTGTCCCCAACAGCCACCCAACAGCCACCAGGTGTAGACAACACAAAAACACAACTAAAAATAATAATAATAATAATAAAGGGTGCAATTAAATAAAACCCAAACCCAACCAAACCCCAGCATGAAGCAGAGCCCAGAGGGGCGGTAGGAGGCAGAAGCTCCCCGAGGTGGGGTGCACAGCCCAGGGGTGAGCGGAGGGAAGGGGAAGCGGTGCCAGCAGCGATAGCAGCGCCCTGCGGTCCCGCACACGTTTCCTGGGCAGTGCTGCGGCCACAGGAAGGTTGGGTAAGGATGGGGGCTCTGGGGGCTGCTGATATGGCCTGCGGGGCTCGGGGGCTTCCCCTTGAGCTGTTTGGTGCCAGGGTGAGCCCCCCTGGGATGCCTCCCCCTGCCCAGGGCGCTGCCAGGTGCAGGAGGAGAGAAGGGGGCACCCTCCGGGGGCTCTGAGCCGTGCCAAGGGGAGCGAGGCTCGTGCCAGACGTGTGAGCTGCAGGACCCTGTACAAGGAGGGTGTTGTCCGCGCTGTTGTCTCCCACCAGAGGTCATGTTTGGGTGGTGTTTGGAGGCTGGCTGCCTAAAACAAGCCAGGATCGCTCCCCCAACCTGGCAAAGTCCCCCCCCTGCTTTGCACCTGGGTGAATTTTAGGGGATTTGGGGGACCCCGCATGGGCTGCAGCTCCCAAATTCAAGCCCTGGCACGGATGTGGGGATGGCCTGGGGGAAATCTGGGCAAAGCTGCCTGCGTGGGACCGTTGGGTGGATGCGCCCAGGCGCTGAGCAGGGACGCTCGCAGCCGTTTCCACCCCCTGGGATGCAGAAATCACGGCGGTGTCCCCGCCAGGCGTTATTTCTGTCCTCCTGGCAGCCGCCCTGCGACGCTGCTGGGGCTGGAGAAGATACAACTCTTGGTATTTTCAGCTCTTAGCATCACCCGAGGAGGCTTGCAGAGTTCCCCAGCTGGGAAATACGAAAGCCTCAGTGGGCGGCTTCCTCGGCCCCGCAGCGCCGGCTCCCCCGCAGCCTGTGGTTATCCCTGCCTTGGCGCCGTGGGGAGGGAGCTGATTTAGGAAAGCCGCCTCGTTCTTTTGGTAAAGCACGAAGCTACCCCCAGACAGAGTGTTATGGGACAGAGTTACCCAAAAAATCCAACTGCTTCATCCTCCCGTTGGCAATGCAGGGCTGTTGGCACGACCCGGGGAGCAGCAGGGGATTTGTTTTCCCCTGCATGTTCTCAGCCCCATCAGGGCTGCTCCTGGACATTTCTGGGTGCCGACAGCTCCCGGCTGACCCCAGGAATAATTCTGGCTGCCCGAAGGGGAGCAACCACTGCGGTGGTGCCTCGCTTACTTCCCCCGGTTCTGGCAGAGCGGCGATGCTGCGCCAGGCTTCTTCAACAAAACGAGCACAAAAACACCCAGACAACACTTTATAAAAATTAACAGCATTGATAATTTTGCCCCAAATGAGTCCGCCAGCGCTCCTGGCTGATGCACAGCGAGGTGCCAAAGCCCAGCCTGCTTCCCAGCAGGTGGACAGCCCCGAGAGGGGCAGGAGCTCGGAGGGAGCTCAGCACCGGTGCTGGGCTGGGGAGGAGGAAGGCTGCGTGTTGGCGAGCCTGTGCTGCTGCAGCTCGTGCCCTGATGGAGCTGGGGTCCCCCCGCTGCTGGGGATGGCACCAGCAAGGTGCCAGCTCTGCTTCTGGGGGGACACTGTGCAAAATGTCCCTCTTACCGTGGTGCAAATTTGTAGCACAAACACAGCTGCAGCCCCTGGGCACCGCGCGGCAGCGAGGGCGCGGAGCCAAGCAGCCCACCTGCAGCTCCCAGCTCCTTTGCCTGGAAAATTTTGTCCATCTGGACAACCCAAACACTTGGGCTGCTTTCTGATCCCGGCACCACTCTGTACCAGGCATGAGGGCTCCAGATGCAGGGGGACGATTTCATCCCCGTGCCCCTTGCACAACCTTGTCCTCTCCGAGGCTGCTCCAAGGTAGCTCCAGAGCCTGTGGGAGCAGCAGCTGCCTTGGGGAGCCGTCTCCTGCCCAACTCAGCATCTGTCCTGGTGTCCCCACACCTGTCCCATGCCCAAGGTCCCATGCAGGCCGGTGGTGCCGGGTCCTGAGCCCTCACTGCGCCGCACGCTGCCGGGCTGGAAGCATGTTGGCGTAGAGCTGCTCCTCCTGCAGGGATTTGCGCACCATGGCGTAAGTGGGCTCGTTATTCTTATCCAGATTCTGGGATAGAAAGCGAAAAAAAATATTAAAAAGGCAGCGTTTGCAGGTTTCCCCAAGCAAAAGACCCTCCACCTTTTGCAGGAACATCTTGCATCCTTTTGGAGCAAGCGCAGAGAGCACGAGGCCACCCACGTTATCCGCTGACATTTGTGTCCCCACCAGCCCTGTCCCTCTGCAACCAGCCCCAACCCAGCCTCCAGCTGAGCCCCCCACGCAGCGGTGACAGCCCCAGGCCGGGTGTCCCCTGCTGCTGCCTTGTTCCCCACCTGGCCGGGCCTCTTGACCTCCGTGTAGTCGGTGGCTGCGTTTGCCGAGGGGCGCAAAGCCTCCACGTTGCCGTAGGGCTGGCTCTCGTCTGCACTGTCTGGGTGCTCAAATTCTGCGTAGTGCAGCACGTCTGCTCCCTGAAACACCACCAAGAGAGGTCTGGGGGTGCTCCCAAGCTCCCTCCAGCTCCCCAGCTGCAGGGGTGGACACCTCTCCCGCCCCACCTTTCTCCATCATCGGGGCTGGGACGGCGGCAGGAGCACCGAGGGAAAATTCACCCACCCGACCCCAACTCCCCTTCCCAGGGTATCTCTGTGGCAGTGGCACAGGATCGCTGCTCAGCTCTTGCTGCCGGCCAGCTGAGCCCTCAGCATCCCTCCCAGCTGCAGGGAGCAGCCGTGAGCCCGGCTGAAGCACACTAAGCCGGCAGCCTGAGGCTGGGCTCGGGGCGCAACCTTTCCCCCTTCCAGCAGAGCCCGGAGCAAGCAGTCCCGACAGGAGCAGGGTTTGCCTTACCACGTTCGGCGTGCCACGGATCCTGTCCATCTCGACAGCTGCTCCTGAGACGGCTGAAACACAGATGTGGTCGGACACAGGCAAAGCCAGAGGATCAGAAACATAAAACAAAAACAAAAACAAAAACAAACCAAACACACTGCTGCTGCCAAGCTCAGTGCGGAACAGGAAGGGGGCCTGCTGCCCGGTGAGCACCTGAGGCAGCTCGTCAAACAAAACCAGGCCCCAGCCACCAGCTGGTGATGGCCCCTGCTGGCCCTGCCCTCAAACTCTGTGCCAAATCTGCCGCAAACCTGGCTACAAAGCCAAGCACGCTCCAAGCTTGTGGTGCGAGCACGTTGCAGCCAGGGCGCGCGGTGCCGTGCCGGGCAGCACCCATCCCACCAGCTGCCTTTCCCCATCACCGTGGGGACCCGACCCATGGGACGATGCCGTCAGAGGAAGGAGAGGTCCCCCCACAACTTCCCTTGCTCACAAAGCAGAGAAGTCGCTCGGTGGAGGTCAGGAATTGGGTGAGTTAGCGAGGGAATGGGGAACTGAGAACCAAAAGAGATAAAACAACAGCACGCGGCACGAGGGCCTCGCTTACCCTGCTTCCTTTTCCTGGACAGTACGACCAAAACCCCGGCAGCAACGGCGAGCAAAACCAGAACCACTGCGATGCAGGGAGTGAGGATGACCAGAACTATGTCCAGGCTGCAAGAGAAAAGTTTCTGCCCTCGCACCTCTCGGCTGCACCCAGCAGCAGGGGCAGGCGCGTGGGGTCACAGCCAGAGGGTCACAGCCATGGGCAAGGGGCTCGCCTGGGGAGCAAGGCAAGCAGGCACGGTGGTCCTCAGCCTGCAAGCAGCAGAAGCAGGTGGGACACTGGGTTCTGCCTCATTCTGCTGCGTCCTGAGCATTTGGAGGAGCGCTGCCTCTTGGTTTGCTCTGGTTCAGCTCCACTCTTTGGTGGCGTTGTTGTAAGGGAACGAGGCACGCTGTGGTGTGTCACCGGGTTTAGAGGAAGCAGTTACCCCCGAGCACGGTGACGAAGCCTCAGCTTTCCCAATTCTTGCATCACCTCCAACAGCCAGCAGAGAGGGGAGGAGGCTCCGTGCTCTAGCCCCAGGCTCTGTCAGGCAGCCCCGTGGGACTGTGCGGCTACAAAGCAGAACAGGGCCCAGCTCAGCCCGTGCTTGGCTTCCCACGGGCAAACAGCCCCACAGAGCTGGGGAAGGAAATGGGGCCAGGGCTGCAAGCAAAAACCACTTCTTGTATGGCCAGGACCTGCGAATTGTTTAAGCTGCAGACGTGGCTGTGGGGGGCCGAGCAGCCCGCGGTGCTGTGACTGCTCCCTGTGCGCAGCGGGTAGGGTGGAGAGCTGGTTCCTAATGGCAAGAGCAGGAATCCCTAAGGGCAGCCCGAATGGCCAGGAGTGAGATAGCCCCGCAGACAGCTCAGGGAGGGAGGTGGAGGCTGCTCGCAGTGCGGGCTGGCAGCTGGCACTCACCCATTGCCAGGGGTGGCAGAGGGGCTGGCTGTCCCCTGCGTCCCTTCCTGCTGGGGAGGTAGCTGCGTGGTGCCCGAGGTGGACTCGGGTGGAGTGGCCGAGGTGGAGGGTGATGCTGTCCGAGTGGGATCTGCAGCAAGAAGAGGAAAAAGGCTCAGCCAGGCTCCCTACCTCTGCAGGGGAAACACTGCGGGCATTGCAGTGGCTTGGAGAGAACCTCACCGTGCTGCCAGGGCACCCTGCGTCCCGTCCCCTCTGCTGCATCCAGAGCATTCAGCCCGAGGTGTGCAGCTCTAACCCAACCCCTGGGAAGAATGCAGTGGGATCCCAGCAGTCCCAGTCCCCCCAGCACGCACACACCCCCCCAAGCAGAGTTCAGGCTGCAGGAAGGGGCCCCAGGCACCCTGTGCGCCGCCAGCACCGACACGGCACGGAAATGGGCTGGGAGCCGGGGCTCCGCAGAGCTGGCAGTGAGGACAGGAGGGCGCAGGCAGGGAGAGGGCCACGGGGGGAGAAAGGGGCCACAGGACACGGGGAGGAGGGCGATGCACCGCAGCCATGGGGCGGCTGCCTCTGCGGGTCCACGAAGGGGCCGTGGGGACACCTGGAAGACACCGAGGTGCCCTGGGGACCTGTCCCAGCGCAGCCACGCAGTGCACGGGCACCCACCTCCTCCCACAGCCCCTGCTCCTGGCGCTTCTGCTTGGCCGGGGGGGGATACTGATGTCAGACCTTGGGGACCCGCAAGCACTGACCTCTGGTCACGATCACCTCCACACCGTCACTGTCATGGGGGAGAAATATGGACTTTTTCACCCCGCAGTAGTAGGTGCCCGCGTCCTCTGCCTCCAGGTCCTCTATGGTCACGGTGAACACCCGCTGGGTGCGATTGTCCCAGATGGAGAACCGGCCCTGCTGCACCCAGGGCGTCCTCTCCGAGGTGGCGATGATGTAGACGTCAGAACCACAGGTCCTAACCGTTCCCGGGCGGCACCAGAACTTTGATTTTTTCTCATAGCCGTGCCGGTACGAGCAGGACACCGAGAGGGACCCCCCCAGGTGCCCACGCACAGTGCCGGGTCCCTTCACTGCCCGGCCGCCTGCCGAGGAGCACGGAGCCGTGCAGGCGAGCAGCAGCAGCAGCAGCAGCCTCAGCACCCCCAGCCCCAGCCCCAGCCCCAGCAGCCTCAGCATGGCCGTGCCCGCCCTGACCTCTGTGCCCAGAGGCTCCCGGTGCGGCTGCACAGCCCAGCCTGCCCCCGGGGCTGTACCTGGCGGCCGGGCGGAGCTCGGCGACCGCTGCTTCCCCCTCTTAAATCCCCCTCCTAAATCCCCCCCCCGACACCCTCCTTACCACCCTCCCACCCCGCTTCTTCCCCTCGAGGAGACCGCAGGGAAGGATGGATGGAGCCTCGACGCGGTGCCCGAGCGCTTTATTGCGGCGGCGGGGGGCTGAGCGCTGCGAGCCCCGGTGCTCAGTCTCTCCGCAGGCTCAGCCACAGCACGGTCATGCTCATGGCCACCAGGGCCAGCAGCTGCAGCCCCGCCAGCAGCGGGAACCAGCGGAGGCTGTCGCAGCGCCCCGATGGCACATCCGCACCCAGGGTCACGTCATCCGTGCTCCGCGGAGCACCCGTGCGCAATGTTGTGTCTGTGCTCGATGGGGAGCTCCTCACACCCGGTGTTGGTGGCAATGAGGTGGACCAAAAGAGGGCATCGGTAATCCTCTGTCGTGGTTCTGCAAAGGCAAAGTGGGCCCAGCTGTGTGTGCAGCCCCCTGCTCTCTGCCCCCGCTGCACCCGGGTGTCGCCACCTCCCGCAGCCCATCCCCAGCCCCGCACCGTGCGGCCGGGCACTGGTGCCACGCAGGGGACCTGCAAGCACTGACCTGGGGACACGATCACCTCCACATCGTCACTGTCATCAATGAGAAATAAGAGCTTTCGCACCCCGCAGCGGTAGGTGCCCGCGTCCTCTGCCTCCAGGTTCTCTATGGTCACGGTGAACACCCGCTGGGTGCGATTGTCCCAGATGGAGAACCGGCCCCGCTGCACCCGGGGCTTCCTCTCCGAGGTGGTGATGATGTAGTCGTCGAAATCACAGGTCCTAACCACTCCCAGGCGGCACCAGAACTTTGATTTTTTCTCGTAGCCGTGCCGGTACGTGCAGGACACCGAGAGGGACCCCCCCAGGTACCCACGCACAGTGCCGGGCCCCCTCACTACCCGGCCGCCTGCCGAGGGGCACGGAGCCGTGCAGGCGAGCAGCAGCAGCAGCAGCAGCAGCCGCATGGCCAGGATGTGGCCTTCAGCACCCGTCGGGCAGCCCTCTGGCCAGACGTGCTCCTTGGTGCCTCTCGGGGGCTTCGCTTCCTCTTTTGCCTGTGGCTCAGCACCACTCACTGGTGGGGGTCAGGCTCAGTGACCGGGGTGCTGGTGGTGCAAGAGGATGTGAGAAACCAGCTGACAGCAGTGGAAACTCGAGTTCCCATGCAGCTTCCTGGCCTCCACCGGTGAGTGATGCCGAACCGACGCTTCCCATTGCCCCGGGGAGCCCCCCCGGTGGGTGCAGCCCTGCCCCTCCCCACCTCGCTGCTGCGCCACGCGGTGCCTCCAGCCAGTGGGACACACAGCGGGGTCTCCACAGGGACCCCCTGAACCCCAAACACGTCCCATCCCTGCTGCCCCGGCCAGGATATCCTCTCCCATCCCCTAGCAGCAGCCTCCCCAGCCTCCTCCTTCCTCTTTCTCACCGACTGGCTGACCCTGTGGTTTGCTGGGCAAATCCCTCAGCAGAAGGGGAGCTGGACAAGTGGGTAACAGGATGGGTTAACAACCGGCTGGTGGGTCGGCCTCAAAAGGTTGTGGTGCCTCCAAGGGCTGTGGTGCCTGGGTTACATCAGGCTGTTGGCCAGTCAGTGGGGTTCCCCCAGGCTCCATTCCGGGGCCAGTTCTCTTTAATGTTTTTAGAAATGAGCCGGATGCAAGGTCATTTTGTGGGTGATTTGGGGCACTGAGGGTGCCCCTTGATGGAGACACGGCTGAACTGGCCCTGACCTATCTCCGGATCCTGGCCCCACAGCGGGCTCTGTGCAGACCAAGGGCCCGTCCTGCTGCTGGGAACGAGCCGAGGGGCGAAGTGTGAAGGGCGCAGCGATGCTGGAGGGACCTGCAGGTCAGCCTGGAAATGGGTGTTTGGACCCATCCAGCAGGGCTGGCGCTGCTCAGGGCTCCTCTCCCCGCAGTGGGGCTCAGCCAGGTGCTCGTGTCCCCCCCCAGGACACCAAGTCCCCCCAAACGGGGCTCCCTGCACGGCTCTCACACACCCACATTTGCAGCCCCTGGTGCTCTGACCAGTGCTGGCAGCTGGGGGAGGATGTGGACAGACAGACAGACAGACGGACAGCTGCAGGATACCCAGCTTTATTGCAAAGTGCCTTTGCTCAGCAGACACAGGCTCTCTGCACCCCAAACCCTCCCCGCTGCAGCCTTGGGGGTGCCGGCAGCGCTTTGGGCTTTGCAGGGGGAGAGGTGCCTGGTGCCGAGCAGCTCCCGCTGCGGGGCGGGTGGCTCAGCCCCACAGGGTGCGGGGCAGGGGGCAGGGGGATGCTCTGGGACCGTCGGGGTGTGCAGGCTGCCCGATGCCCCGGACAGCTGCAGGTTTCCCCGGGGGCTGCATCTCCTGCACAGGTTCCTCACCCACACGGCTGTGCACACCGGGGCCAGCGCCACAGGCAGCTTCAGGCTGAGTAAGAGCAGGAGAAATGAGATAATGATAGGGATTGTGCCGGGTCTGGGCAAGGAGGACCCGGTCCAGGGCATCTCCACACCCGGCAGCCCCATGGGATGTGCTGGGAGCAGCCCAGCTGGAGGCAGGAGGCTGGGACAGTGGGGATGCGCTTGGGGTGGGGAATTGGGGTGTCCCCGGCCTCTGTCTGTGGGCAGAAGCTGTGGTGCTGCTGAGATCCTCCTGTGATGGATCTGCAGCCCCTGGTGAAGCTCATTCCCATCCTGCAGCCCCCCTGCTCCCTGCCCAGCTTGGAGCAAAGTGCCGGTGTCTCTGCAGGGGAGCACCTGGGGACCCTGCTGCCCACCCGCGGCGCTCCCTTAGGACTGGAGGAATTCATTTCCTTGCTGGGCACCGTGTCTGGGCCTCCCCCTGCTCCTGTCGTGGCACAAGGTGTTGGTGTAGAAGTTCTCATCCTCCAGCTCAGCGTCCTGCTGCACGGTGTCCTGCTGACATGGGGGCGGCGTGTCCCTGGGGTCCTGGGGCAGGGCAGGGACTCAGCACGGCACGGCCGGGTGCTGCAGGGCTCCCCGGTTCCCTGCTGCCCGTGCCGGGGCTCTCACCTTTGTCAGGGCCAGCTCGTTGTCGTAGATGCTGTCCAGCTCCCCAGCGAAGGCAGGCTTGGAGGGGGTCAGGGGGGGTTCGGTGCGAAGGGGCAGCGTGTCCCCAAAATCCTGAAACAGACAGCGGGGTCAGGGGGTAGCCGGCCCCGCTCGCTGCCAGGCTCAGCCCCACGGGCTCCAGCCGTGCCCCTGGACACCCACGGGAGCCCCAAGGCTCCAGCTGCAGGGGGGGCTCGTGGGGACCGGTGGTCCCGGGGGGGGCTCTCCAGGCACTTGCCGTATGGTGCGGCTGAACCCAGTCCTTTGGCTTAGATCTCACTGCTCCCAGGGGTCTCTGGAGGTCTGGGGGCAGGAAGAAAAGTCGTGGCAAAGCAGCACAACACACAGCACAACACACAAACCCCTCCAGCTCCTGCCCCGCTCAGCTCCCCAGATGGGTCCCGCTGTGCCCGGGATGGACGCAGTGGCACCCTTGGGTGCCCTTACCTTCCCTCCTCCTCCACAGGGCGTAGACGAGCCCGGCAGAGCCGGCCACAGCCAGCAGGGAGAGCAGCACCGCCGTGGGCACCAGGGCACTCAGGGCTGACCAGGGGGGGCTGGAGGCAAGGGAAGAGGAGCGGGGCTGTTTGCCTCCCCCCTCAAAGGCTGGCGCTGTGCTCCTGCAGCCCCCTGCCCACTGTGGGATGGGGCCACGAAGCAGGGACACCAGCCTGGGGCCCCACTTGGGTCTCTGCTGCTGCGTCACCCCCCGAAAAAAACATCTCCAGAGTGTACCTGTGAGCCCCCCGGTGTGAAGACCCCACGTCTGCGAGCCCCCCACCCGCCCTGTGGTGCCCATGGCTCACCCCGTGGCAGTGGTGTTGGTGCTGTTGGCCGTGGAGAGGAGCTCGGTGGTGGCGTCGGAGAGCCAGGGCGAGGGGGTGGCTGCAGGGTTTGCAGGCACAGCTCGTACGGACGCATCGGGGGTGGTCCTGGGGGAAGCTGGGGTCCCCCACGTCCCACCAGCAGGAGGTGAGCACTTGCCTGTACCGTGCCCAGCCCTTGCCCCTGCCCTGCCGGTGTTCCCAAGGGATGTTCTTTCCCTGCAGCTCCCCGTGCAGAGGAATCTCTCTGGATGCCAGGGACTGAGGCTTTCCCAAGGCTGCAGGGCTTGGTTCTGCCCCTTTTCCTCACCCAAAAGCTCAGATTTTGCAGCCCAGACCCTCTTTGGTTTGCAGAGGCTGGCTGGCAGCAGCTCTCTGGCTGCAGCACCTGGTGCTGGGAGCCCAAATAATGGCCCAGGACTGGCCTCGGTGCTGCAAACCCCTGCGCATGGCTCCTGCATGCACCTACGAGCACCCCTTAACGAAGGGACCCATCATCCCTGTGCCCTGCCACTGGTTTATACTGGGTGCCAACCAATATAAGCGGAGCCGAGCTGCACCATCTCACCCCGACACAACCCAGCACCTTCCTTCCCCCAAAAATGCTTTCCCCTACAAAAACCAAAAACCAACAAAATGCCAACACTCACCTGGCAAAACCCTGACGGTAACCGGTGTCATGATGTCCCTGCCCACCCGCTCCACCCCGCACCAGTAGCTCCCGGCGTCCTCCTCCGAGAGCTCCTGCAGGGTGAGCAGGACGAGGCAGAAGACGTGGTTGTCGGCGATGGAGACGCGGCCGCGCTGCCGGGGCACTTCTCGCCCCGCCGTCTCCACCACCTTGCTGCAGGAGTCCCGCGAGGCCCCGCGGCACCAGTACTTGTTGTAGCCCTGGTAGCCCGGCGTGTACCAGCACTTCAGGGTCAGCGCCTGCCCCGCGTGGCCGCTCACCTCCCGGGGGGCAACGAGAGCCTGGCATGCTGCGGGGAAACCAAACGGTGATGGAGAGGAACCAGCCCTGGTCCCCCAAGCTGCCCCTTGTCGGCTCGCTTCGGAGGGGCGGCGAGAAATAAGCACTTTTGGGGAGACCCCATCTGCCCGCTTTTAGCCCCAAAAGGCTGCGATGCTGTGGCTCCGGGGCTGGTACCCGAAGGGGAGCCTGCACTTCTAGGGGGGGCCCAGCAGCTCTGCGCCCATCCTCACCTGGGAGAAGGAGCCAGCCCCAGCCCAGCCACGTCCCCATCATCCTGCTCCGCTCCGGGGGCCCGCGAGCATCGGCAGCTCTCAGGGAAGTGAGAGGTGAGGGCTGGGGGCCAGGGGATGCGGGGCTGGTGCTCAGCCCCCGTGATCTGCTGCTGCTGCTGCTCCCTCGCTCATGCAAGCGGTGACCGCAGAGCAGGCGGCTGGCTGGGTTTGGGTTATTTGTGTCTGCGAAGAGTTTCACCTCGGGGCTGGGAGGGGGGGGGTTCTGCTGGGGGGAAAGAGGCTTCGGGGTGCTTTCTGCACACTGGCCCAGCTGGAGGCTGGGTGCTCGGGGCAGTGGGGAGGGTGGCAGCAGGAGGAGCAGAGCCCTGAGCCGGCCCCGGGGACGTGGAGACCATGCGTGAATGCAGGGGGGTGGCACGGGGGGGTCAGGGGCCTCATCCCTGGTGCCGATGTCCCTGTGATGGGACCTGCTCCAAGGAGCTTTCCTGGGGGCTCCCCAGCCTGGGAGAGGAGGCTGAGACCCCATAACCCCTGCAGAAGACCCGTGATGGGGCCAGCACCTTTCACAGGGTGCACACACGATGGGACCCCACAGCCAGGGCATTGGGGGCCAACCCAAGGCCCCCTTTTTCCTCCCCACACTTCTTTTTGGCCCGTTTGCTCTCCGCGAGGAAGCAGAAGGAAGGAAGTGAGCCTGCAGGTGAAAACCCAGAACCAGCAGGGCCGTGCAGGAGCGGGGTGACCGCAGCGCCTGCAGCAGCGTCTCCTCCATGGGGTGCCGGGACAGGGCAGGGGACAGAGGCCACATCTCCACCCCCCCTTCCTCCCCCTGGGCTCTTTCTCACCGCACAGGAGAGCCGCAGAGGATAAAATAACCCCAGGGCTGCCTGCTGTGTGCTGGGCTCGTCCCATCTGAACAGCCCCCACCCGAGCTGCGTCCTCTGGTCACCTACAGGCGGGGTGCTGGGCTCCTCGCCCCTGCTTTGGGGGTGTTTGGAAAAGTCACCGATGCTGATCTTTGCTCATTTAATGCATGGAAAGGGGACGGGGAGAAGCAAATCTGCTGAAGCAAAGTGCTCCACAGCCGCCCGGCCCCACGCAGAGATCGCTGCTGGTGGGGAGCCCCTGCAGCCCCTGCCCGCTGGTTGTAGGGTTAGGGTTAGGGTGAGCAATGCAACCAGGCGCTACTTTTACCCAGGGAGATTCTGGGTCAGGTCTGATCTCTGGTCTTCACAGAAATGGGCAGAAATTGAATCGGCCAAGGCACGAGCAGTGCATGGAGGGCCCCACAGGTGTTCAGCCCCAAGCCAAAAACCCCTCCAAGACCCCGTCCCACCTTATCCCACTGCAGCCTCTGAGCTGCAACCTCTTCAGCGACATTTCCCAACTCTGGATCCTGTTATTGAATTGGGGGGCTCTGAAGAATAATGCGTGTGCTTCAGCTCCAGCTCTCATGTGCTGCTTTGTCAGCCTTGGAGGAATGGTCCCTGTGAGATAAGGGGAACCCTGTAATTGCCAACGGGGCTCCCACAGGGCTGGCGGGATCTGATCTGATCCCTCTCTTCTACTGCCATCTCCAATAACTAAATAAAACCAGATCGTTCCCAGATCCCCTGATTTAGCACAGAAAAGAGAGCCCTGAGGGCCTGGCTGGGGCCGGGGCTTCCTGGGGGCTCCGCCTGAGGCTGGGCTCCGTGGCGAGGAAGGGTCAGGGGGCCGGGGGTCGTTCCTGTGGGGGCGTTCAGGAAGGTACAGAGGGTGAAATTCTGACTCCTGCCTATTTCCCAGGAAAGGAACAGCCACAGCAGGGCTCACAGCCCCTGGGACCCTAGAAAACAAGTATGGCGACACTTTCTGCCATGAAAAAGTGCCCCCCACAGAAGCCTTTGGGTACACCTGAACTCCCCAGGGGAGCCTTTACACAATCCCACATGGAAATGGAGTCTGTGTTCACACTTTCCAAAAACATTTCTATAAATACATCAACACAAAAAGGAGGACTAAGGAGAATCTCCATCCTTTACTGGATGCGGGGGGAAACTTAGTTACAAGAGATGAGGAAAAGGCGGAGGTGCTCAATGCCTTCTTTGCCTCAGTCTTTAGCGGCAATACCGGTTGTTCTCTGGATACTCAGTACCCTGAGCTGGTGGAAGGGGATGGGGAGCAGGAAGTGGCCCTCATTATCCATGAAGAACTGGTTGGTGACCTGCTACGGCACTTAGATGTGCACAAGTCGATGGGGCCGGATGGGATCCACCCAAGGGTACTGAGGGAACTCGCAGAGGAGCTGGCCAAGCCACTGTCCATCATTTATCAACAGTCCTGGCTATCGGGGGAGGTCCCAATCGACTGGCGGCTAGCAAACGTGATGCCCATCTACAAGAAGGGCCGGAGGGCAGACCCAGGAAACTACAGGCCTGTCAGTTTGACCTCAGTGCCAGGGAAGCTCATGGAGCAGATCCTCCTGAGAGTCATCATGCAGCACTTGAAGGGGAAGCAGGCGATCAGGCCCAGTCAGCATGGCTTTATGAAAGGCAGGTCATGCCTGACGAACCTGATCTCCTTCTATGACAGAGTGACGCGCTGGGTGGATGAGGGAAAGGCTGTGGATGTGGTCTACCTTGACTTCAGCAAGGCTTTTGACACTGTTTCCCACAGCATTCTCCTCAAGAAACTGGCTGCTCTTGGCTTGGACTGGCGCACGCTTCGTTGGGTTAGAAACTGGCTGGATAGCCGGGCCCAAAGAGTCGTGGTGAATGGAACCAAGTCCAGTTGGAGGCCAGTCACTAGTGGCGTCCCCCAGGGCTCGGTGCTGGGGCCGGTCCTCTTTAATATCTTCATCGATGATCTGGACGAGGGCATCGAGTGCACCCTCAGTAAGTTCGCAGATGACACCAAGTTAGGTGCGTGTGTCGATCTGCTTGAGGGTAGGAAAGCTCTGCAGGAGGATCTGGATAGGCTGCACCGATGGGCTGAGGTCAACTGCATGAAGTTTAACAAGGCCAAGTGCCGGGTCCTGCACCTGGGGCGCAATAACCCCAAGCAGAGCTACAGACTGGGAGAGGAATGGTTGGAAAGCTGCCAGGCAGAGAAGGACCTGGGAGTGATGGTGGACAGTCGGCTGAATATGAGCCAGCAGTGTGCTCAGGTGGCCAAGAAAGCCAACGGCATCCTGGCTTGTATCAGGAACAGCGTGACCAGCAGGGCTAGGGAGGTGATCGTCCCCCTGTACTCAGCTCTGGTGAGGCCGCACCTCGAGTACTGTGTTCAGTTTTGGGCCCCTCGCTACAAGAAGGACATCGAGGTGCTTGAGCGGGTGCAGAGAAGGGCGACGAAGCTGGTGAGGGGCCTGGAGAACAAGTCCTACAAGGAGCGGCTGAGGGAGCTGGGCTTGTTCAGCCTGGAGAAGAGGAGGCTCAGGGGTGACCTTATCGCTCTTTTTAGGTACCTCAAGGGAGGCTGTAGCGAGGTGGGGGTTGGTCTGTTCTCCCACGTGCCTGGTGACAGGACGAGGGGGAATGGGTTTAAGTTGAGCCAGGGGAGTTTTAGGCTAGATGTTAGGAAGAACTTCTTCACTGAAAGGGTTGTGAGGCACTGGAACAGGCTGCCCAGGGAAGTGGTGGAGTCACCATCCCTGGAAGTCTTCAAAAGACGTTTAGATGTAGAGCTTAGGGATATGGTTTAGTGGAGGGCTGTTAGCGTTAGGTTGGAGGTTGGACTCGATGACCTTGAGGTCTCTTCCAACCTAGAAAATTCTGTGTGATTCTGTGTGTGAACCCTAAATGTAACCTTAACACTGAGCCAAACCCCAAGTGGAAGGCCCAAGTGGAAGGCATGTCTGACCGAGGGCAGGAAAGAGAGAGATGAAGTGGAGGCCCACTGCAGGAGGGAATGTGGTGAGCTATCCTCCATGAACCACACAGACAATGCTGGGGCTGTCCTTGTTCAAGTATTACTGACCCTTCACTTCTGCTTTTAAGATAGTATTTACTTAATACACTTCGTGTAATAATAAGTACGCTAAAGGGACCCATTGCAGCTATTTACATAACAAACTATACCAAGTCTTGTATTACTCCTTCCCTACCCTGGGCTCTTTTTTCCTGTTTCTTGCCTTTCTACTCCAGGGAAGAACACAGCGCTCTTCCTGTAGTTCAACAGAACCAAAGACCACCAGCTTTAGATACTCTAAGGTTAAACAGTGTAGCTGTTACTTACCTCTTACTGTTCAGAGTGAGTTTCTGATTTCTGGGAATAAAGATGCAAATGAAAATAAAACACTGACCCAAGCAGAGTTCTGTCTGTGCAGAGGATTCTTCATGAAGTTCTTCAGTGTCTTTAGTCCAAGCTGACGTAGCTAAAGGTGGCAGAAAATAGCCTGGGAATTTTGTACTGAACGCCTAAGAACAAACATTTTCGGACTGAAATTCTTCCTTACACTTCAGAAGTTGTGACATAGATACCAACTTTTCCTCACAGCGTTTTAAGAGATAAGCAAAATACATGCCCCCTGGTAACAGATGTTTCCATTTGCAGAACATAAACACGTTATGAGACAGCTGCTTTCTCTAAATGGAGAAGTCAGGAAGTGCTTCTACAAATGATACAGTCTTTATTTTTTTTTTTTACAACTCTCACGCATTCCTGTCAAATGTAGGTCTTACAGTGACACGACCTTTGTACATTTCAGTGTTTAACAAATACCCGTCTCATTCTTCCCTTAAATTGAGAAAGTCAGGTATGAAAAAAGTCTGAGCAACATCTCAGAGCTGTAAAGGATAGAAAGGTTAGTAACATCACATTTTATGATTTGAACTGTTGCTTTCAAGCCTGCCCTCTACTGGGCCAAAGAATTTCTGCTGATACTTCACAGTATTTTAAATGAGCGCCTTCACATTTACTTTGAGTTGCCACTAAGATATGGAATCTGATGCTTTTTTTTTTTTCTCCCCTCCTTAAAACAGCAGCGAATGGAATTGTTTATAACAAGGAAAGACTGGGGAGTGGAGTCCACTTCATTACATTTTTGGTAAACAGCGATGGATTATACAAGATGAATCATCTGTCTGTTCCTCCTGATGGCTGCTTCTTCCGAATTCACATTCTAGTTATGGATTCTTTAAACCGCAGTAAACCGTGTCCAGACTTTAAACTTGGTAAACAACCCTAGTTAAATCCATTCCACTATTTTTCCTGCATACAGTGTAATTTTAGCCTTCCCTAGTTTAATAAACTCAATCCAGGTTGGAATATTTTGAAAAAAAAATGTTTACTCTTAGAATGGAGAGTTCTTTCCCCTCCTCAGCTTTTCTAATTTTCTAAGAAACCCAAACATGTGTAGAAGTCAGCTAGCAGTGCAGTTCTTTAAAAAAAAAAAAAAAAAAAAAAATAGGAAAAAACAAAAACAGGAGCATAAGCTCTTGTCTTTTTGCAAATAGTTCAGTTTTCCTTCTAAATGCCAGTTTATCAAATACTAGTTAGTATTTGATTCAACTTGCAATGCAACACAAATAATCATTTATGTGCAAGCACAATCCCCAAGTCCTAGGATATATTTCTGTAGGGTATAACTTCACATCCATTCATAAATGTACTGTCCTTAGAGCAGGTGCAGTGAATAAAACAATGCTTTCTTCATAACACAGGAATCTTTATTTTGTAGGCAGTAGATACATTGTGACAGGTCAGACCTACCACAAGAGACGACAGATCCCTGCAAATTTACTGCAGATCCTGAGAGGGCGCCTGAGGCCTGGGGATGGACTGCTTGGAAGAAGCAGGAGCTATGTGAAGAGATTCAACAGGAAGAGGAACCGCAAAGTGCAAGGGGCTGATGCTAAATGTAGATAAGGCTACGGTAACCTCTACAGGCAGCAGCAGAATTCCTCTACAAGAGTAAGTTTGATGACTGAGCAGCAGTAGGAGGTAATTCTACTTATGCCTGAAATTGGTTGTGAATAGGACACGTGCTTTTGTGCTTTCGCAAACACTAGCTGAATGTTTTGAGTAGGTACCTACACATTGTGAAATACAGCACAAAGTTAGCTGACAATAACCGGTCGTGAATTTGCTCTAGCTGTTTTCAGAGCCATGGGCTATCGCCGCCTCTGCTATAATGCAGACCTAATAATTTGTAGTAATTGTAAAGTAAAGTTCTGAAGGCTTGTTCAAGGTACACAAGTAACTGCGCTTTCAAACCCTTTACCTTGAACAAGTGTTAGATAATACCATAGCATTACCTACAGGGGATGTCAATGGTATTTTCACACAACTCTGCTTTAAGTATATCTGATTCAAAAGATACCAGCAAAACCAAGTATCTTGCATACTGTTTTGGTTCCTCAACTACCATTATTCTTCAGTGTTAGGTTTTCACATAAAGCTTATGAACTAGCTATTAATTATTCAAGTATATGAATACACTAACTGAAAGCAAATCAAATAATTTGCACACCAGTGCCCAATTAAGCTTACAAACAATGTCACAAGTTCATGCCAAGGAATGCAAAATAAGCATGCAATTGCATGCACATCTTGTATGCCTGGTTATGCTGGCAGTTCTTTAGAAGTTCAATCCTAGAACTGTGAACTGGAGGTCATCTTCCCCTGAGAATTACCCAATTTGTACTTGCATGGCAGTGAAGTTACTGTGAATCAAAAATACAACCTTTTAGTACCCTTAATGTGGTGGAAATACAAGAGCTTAATTACATGAAAACTCTGCAAAGGCGATCTTAATGTTTACTACTCCAAGAGCCAGTATTCACAAATTCTGAGTCTTCTACCTGTTCACAGGAGGTCTGGATTCACAGCTTCCTGGGTTCCGAAAGAACAAAAAAAAGATTATGTAATGAGTATTAAAAGAAGGCATCTCCTTGTTTGAAGCATCGCCTGTGATTTTAAAATACAGTTCAAGTGTGGCTAGTTCATGCAGTGGTGCAGAAAAGTAACTGCCAATTAGTACTGCTATTAAGACAAAATGTTCTTCTAAAGGCAGTAGCTCTGAGTACTTGCAGAGATATCCCTATAAATAAGGCCTAGATTTTGAGCCAGTAGAATCTTAATACCAATGAAACCTTACAACTGTTTGTAAGTATATAAAAAGGAGAATATGTATATATGTAATGTGTATGTGGGGAACTTGCCATCTCGATTAAAAATGTATACAGTGATATATATAACATGATCTGGAACAGGAGCATCCTATAAACATTTTCTGTTTTGAAGCAAAGGTAGTTCTAACACAATTTTATGTTGCAGAACTCTGCAGCCTCATTTAGTGTCACTGAAAGCTACAGAGCAAGCAGAGGATGGGGGATAAGTCACACTGTACGAAGTACTTCTTGGTCTGGAATAGGGGACAAAATACTAAGCATTGTACATTGTAGGACCCAAAAGTCTTTCAAATAAATTTACTAATAGCTTGTGTCCATCTAAAAATATATTGTCTCACTTCTGTGAGAATGAAGAGCTAACATGGAACGTGGCATATATAGATGGTATTTTCCATAGGGACTTCAAGGGGACTTTCGATTTGGCAAAATGACTTCCTGGCAACAAATGAAAGCACTGGTGTGGACTGGATAGGGCAGGGGAAGGAAGGAAAAAGGGTTACACGTGCATCTTAAATTTGTTTCTATGTTCAACTGCAGTTCAGGGACTAATGAGCAAGTCCCAGAGTCACCCATTTGCCCAGAATAGAAATTAAGCACCCTCCTCACCCCCAAGACAATACTGTAATCTAAAATAGGCAAAGCGTGGGTAGAAAAATAATGCATATGACCATATCTCATTTTGATTGTCTCAGAGATAAGTAACAGTATCTTGTGCTAGTGACATCCAAATCCCAAGTAAAAAATGCCAGCAACTGACAGAATGTCTCTGCCCCTATCAGATACAAGCACTGCTCTACAACTAGTTTCAAAGTAAATCTAGATCATAGGCAATTGCTTGAAAGTTTTTTGAGGAAAAAAAAAAAATCAAGCTAGGATAGTTCACCATATCAAAATTGTTAGAATACATTACTATTTTAAAACATGATATTTATAAAAAACATGAAAAGGATGACGACTGAACAGAGATCACAGGTCATAAGAACTTACCATGCTTTTAGGAAGGTGGGTATTAATTACTTTTATAGAAGTGTTATTTTCCAGAAACACCATGTAGCTATGAAAGTTCACCACTAAGCAAGAAAAATGCCTCAACGTACTCAATGACAATTGAAAACACAATAGCTCTCAGCAAAATTAAGTCATATGTATGGATTATCTCCCTAAGCAAACTGATTCACTAGTAATTATAATCTGGAAAAGCCAAGACCTATACACCATTGCATTATCAAATGTTTCATTAGAAACACCACCAAATCAATGTCAAACACATTACTTTATTTGTCTAGGATGATGTGTCCTATTAGGTACAAAAAAGTACTCTTCAATTTGCCACAATTTCTTAAAAACATAGCAATCTATTGCCTACAGGTAGGAAAATTTTAAATGTCATATATATTTATGTATGAATAAATAGTACAGAAATATTGTGAAGTCTTGAAGAGATGCAGGATATGTTAAAATGCTGTTAGAAGTTGAGATTTTTTTTCCTTTCTGCATTAAAAACACAATGCATACAATATGCAGCATTTTTTTTTTTTAAACGTCAAGGACAACATAACCTAAATGCAACTTTTTTTTTTTAAACTTTAAGAAGCATAATGGATAATTGTTTTCACATTGAACTATTATTTTTAATTTTCACATATAGGTTAATTGACAACATTTGTATGTACAAAAAAACATGGGTTTTGTTAGATAAAGTTATCCCAGAAGTACCTGTACACCTGAGCCTGTAAGTATAAGAAAGTGTGGTCAGTAGCAACATCTTTAAGAAAAGTAACAGAAAAGGTTCTTGCATAGCAAGGTGTGAGGTTAAACCCAAAAGGAGCTTATCCATAAATCAGGTAAATCCCAGATCACTGTAGAACAGAAGTTAACTGTGAATTAGTGCAAAAGCTAGTCAAATGGTTGAAGAGCTGCATATAAAGCATGGCTGGTAACTGTAGACAGGTAACACGAGAAAGTCATTTATGCAATATGAAAGTCATAGAAAGAAAAACATCTGCAAATCGCATCCTCTCTTGACTTCAACTTATACCCCCTACTAGCACTCCTCATACAGGAAACAATGAAGCCATCCAGAATGCCTTTCAAGGATCTAATTACACTTGGTACTTTACATTCTTAGGGTTCTTGGCAAAATATCAATTCAGCAGTGGGCAGTGACATTTCACAAAATACTTCCTACCATGTTATCTGTTACAGTAATTTTGGCACCACTGTAGAAATTTTATAAAGGGATAACAGCTGCTTAAGAATGAAAAGTTATAAATGCTACCTTTGGAGCAAAATAAAGTCAGATTTCCCTGGCCACTTCCCCCCCCCAATTACTTGAAATACCTATACTTCTTAACAGATCCCCAAAGTGTTACAAACATATTAGCGCACACTCAAAGACACCTACATGTGTGGGGAGAACAATTATCTCCATTTATTTTGTTTCATATACATCCATATTTTGAATTTTAATACAAAAGAAAAAAATTAGAATCTGACAAATGTTTACAAACAAGATACCTTCAAATAGATTTTACTCATTTCAGTCTGGTGCAGAGTAAATGACAAATTGTACTGTTATATTCAAGGCAACAGAGTCTGTAGTCCATGACCACTTAGCCCAACCTTTATGCAAGCTTAATTGTTTTTTTTTGTTATTTTTTTTTGATCTACCATGAATGATAAACTCATTGTTGATTCCCAGTTCTGTGTGTGTGCACATGTGTACATAGCAGCTCCTTTCATAGAAAGAAAAGACATCTAGAGGTCTTCTTGTACTTTTACCTACAGGAATCATGTTAAGATACAGAATGGATTACATGTAACCGGGGCTGGATTTTATAAGAAAAAATAATTAGCTGACAAATGAGGGCAGCAATAAAAAAGCGTCTTTTTTGCAACAATAAATAAATACAGTCAAAGTTTTCTGTGTGGACTTTAAACCAGCTTCTTCACTGAAGAACAGACGTGGCATTTCCATGGAGTTAAACTTGACCCCATTTACTGTATCTTTTTTTTCTTGCTCTCTTTCTCTCTCTCCTTCAACAAAACAAAAAGTTTTCCTGCTTCTGCCACAATAGTACAACAATTTGATCTTGACAAGAAAGTGGTGCTGCTGATTTTTATTTCTTTGTCCTTTGGACAAAATAAGCCAAGAATATAATTTGACTGTTGTGACCAATAAAAACGCAGTTTACATCAAGTCTTGTCAGGATAACCTGACTAAAAACATCTGGCTTCTTAATTAAAAATTTTCAGACAACCAGATTCTTGCTCGTGTGTTAGGTTAACACGCTGAACTCTAAGAAGCTGTAGACTGCAGTTTGTTGTTATGGGACCTGCAGAATACAGAAGAAAGCGAAGAATTAAGCACCCTTCATTTTGGAAGAACACAGTTGCTGCAAGGTGTTGCCAAGGGTAAATCAGTAGGAGGGAATTACCACTATGTTGCTTCCATTTTTGTTTTTAAACCCTTCAGAAAAAAGAACATTTAAAATATTTCTGAATTCTACGCACATTTTCACCTACTGTATACCACTACTGTATATCTTACTACTTGTAAAATGCAGTGTGTCGCTGGAATATTCCAAAATGCCTGAACTTAGTTTTACTCTTATTTACATAACAGTAGTCTATCAAAGGGAAAGCAAAAAGACAGTAAGTGTGAATATTTATAATAAGGTGTATTTAGCTTAAGTTTATTCAAGAAATCTTTGGATTAACTTAATAGAAAAAACTGAACCAGGCATATTAAAATCACATTTTTGCTAATCAGAGTTCAGCAAAACTCTTTGACGTTCACATTTTTATTAGTGACTGAAAATAAAACAATAAAATACATGTTTTCCAAGATTAATTTTTCATTTCTATCAATACAGTATTCCAGCAACGGGACATTTTTTTTCTGTTGATACATTTGTGTTTACCAGCAGGACTGCTGGTAACAAAAAATAAAAAACAACATTTACTTGTTAGACAAATGATCTGGATTTTAGGGCAGTTTAATGTCATTGAATTGTACAATAAAAGAAAGTGACCCCAACATCCAGTTCTGATTCCAGTTAAAAAGTTCAGACTAAAGATATCACAATCTGCAAGAAAAGAAAGGACATGGATGGTATAAATGAAAAACGGTAACAAAAAAAGATGTAGCAATGAAATTAAGAGCAAGCAGTGGATGCTGGATAATCAGCTAATGCAAGATGAAAGAAACAACATTTGAGCACTACCTGGTAAAAACATTACTATAATATTAAAGGGGAAAGCAAAATGCTGGACTAGTCAATTTTGTCTCACCCTTTCTCATTAATCCTACTCTCGCTAGATTAGAGAGCTTCCACAACGAGTATAAATTGAATCTTTCAATTCAGTTAATTAGAAATATTCGTGTTGATCCTGTATTACTGTATTAGACTGGCAGTCTGTTACAGTTTTGACTGTTATCGTCAGATGGACAAAGTTAACTATCATGCACATACAGATTTCTGAGTAATGCTGAAAGGCATTCAACATTTGTAACTCAGTTGCAGTTGGCTTAAGCTGGAGTACAGCAGTGATGTAGGAGAAATCCGTATAGTCCACTCGTGTTTTGACTAAGCCAGTTTTAGGAAGAGCTGTACTAAATGCCACATTATAATTTGACTAGCGCAGTACAACTCCCATGTACATGCTACTGTAGACAGAATTGGCAAGCAATAGAAAAATCCGCTATAGAGCAGCCTATTCATTTTCAGGAACATTTGTATTAGGAAAATATTCTACACATCCGTCTACAGAAAAGCATTCAGAATGAAAGTCTGATGTTAAATAGCCAAATTTGAATTGTATTTAGCTTTCCATATCTTAAAGACTATTTATTCCCTCTGTTTCAAATATGGTAACACAATGGTAAATATGGTAAAATAAGAGGAGGTATTAAAAAACAAAAACTATTTGAAATTATTTCACTGGCTTACAAGCCTCGCAAGATTGTCTCTTTTTAGCATCTGAAAAGGACTCAGAGCAGAGTAGAACGTACTCGAAACTCAGAACAGCACATTTTATGTCCTGCTGAGAAATGGTTCTCATTAAGTTTTCTGCAGCAATGACTTAGTGTCATTCAAATTTTCTACACTGTACTTAATTTGCGTCTAACAGCTTATTTTGAACAAACATTATCTCAAATTACCTCATCAAAACAATATTTAAGCCTTAACTCTGACTAACAGTTGCCTATTATAGAAGAATTTTTTCTTCTTGGAAAAGAAAAGTAGTTGTCCAGGCAAGTGCATGGAGAGGTAAATCCCTGTATGAATGTAAGGTAAGCTTATAAAGGTATTCAGGAAGTTTTAGGGGACAAGAGAACATCTACGATTAGGAACACTTCAGCTTACCTGCTTGCCTTAAATCCTTTTAGTTTCTGTACAAAGAATGACTCAAGAACTTCTGCACATTGGTAAAAAGGGGAGTCACTTGGATTGTAGTAACGACAGTTATCAAAAATTTTGGTCATATCTGCCACAAACTCTGTGACCTTTTTGTAGTAACGTTTCAGTATTCTTTCTTCCATGGTGGCAAGGTCTTTAAAGAAACCAAAGATTATTAAAATGAGACATTTTCACCTTCAAGAGAAGTTTACATTACCAGAATGCAGGAAACAAAGCCTATATAGGTTAGTTGTATTTCCAGGAATTCTAGTTCTGACACGGTGACACCAGTAAATCTCCTTCAGAATAAGCACTTACATGTGAATTTGTCATGTGCAGCTAAATTAAAATCCACATATCAGAGTGACCTTGGAGAATCTGGGCTCTTACGGGAAGCTATTTATTATTTTTGAAGAAATTAAGGAAAAAAACAGATTGTCTGACTCTTGTACATTATTTTCTTCACAGCCCTCACTGAGACACATCTGTGCATACAATAGCTAGCTAGCTAATCCTTCTGATCATTTTTTATTTGAATTCATGACTTGCTTTGAATCAATTATCAATTTTCACAGGAATTCACACATTACCACATGGGACAAATGAAACAGATTTTAAGTGCAGAATCATGCAAAATACTAGTGCTTTCACTCTTACCAACTAGACGCATTAATGGGACAGGAATAGCGAAGTAAGCAGTAATTATTCTATTTTAATGGAAATGTAAATTAAAAAGAGGAAGAGGAATGGGAGCTGAATTAGAAATATAGCTGTCCAAACATATAGTTGCACTTTTAGCTGGAAAAAAACATGACTTGCCTCTGGAAAATGCCCTTAAAATGCTTACTTCCAGTAATGTCAGAACACATGAAAACAGGTGGGCTGGATTACCTAATGTATTTTACGTGTGCATATTTACTTGTAATACTTAGAAGTGTATTTTCCTGCCAGATAAATTTGAAAGGGCTAAAAGCACTTTTGTTTACTTCATTCAGCCATCATATGCTTAATTGTATTACAATTTCGGCTTTCCTTTTAAACTTTAACCCATCAATTATGTAATTCAAGTTGGTTAGCAGTTTCATAATAGCACAGCCTAAAACTGAAACAGAAAATGACAGTTACTAAGCAGAGTATTATTTTCAGTTAATTTACTACAACTCTGCCAGGATACCAAATTTAACTTCCCTATTTCTAAGGTTAGTCAGGAGTAGCTGAGAAAAATCAAATGATGCACCAGCTCTCATCTAATAAAAATGAGAAGTTTCTGGTTCTGTAACTGGAAGGAAAAGAACAGCTAGTAACTTCATTTCTTGCATGAGGCAGATTTTCCTATGAGGTTTCACATTCAAGCGTCCATCTAGCTTACTAGCAGCTAATTGGTGAGGTCTGATGAGATGAGAACAAAAGCACTAAGGCTACAACATCTCTTCCACTTCTTCCATATATGCAACATTTAAACCAATTCTTGTTCATATAGCTGTAAAGATAAATTACAAATAATAAAAAGTTCATTATGTCAGTGGGACATCACACTGTCTCAGTTTGCCTGACTGAAAAAACTGTATCCTGCAAAACATATCTTCAAGATCCCCGAATGGAAATTGTCAGTGGCTAATGAACTTGATATTCAGAATCCCAAGTCTACTCACTCCTCATTCATCATGATATTATTCAGGAACACTTACCCATTGGTTCTTTAATAACACCATAATAATCTGGTGCATCATTGGGATCTACTGGTTCTAAGAACGGCCATGCCATCTTGTGAGCCTGTCAGGAAAACAAGATGTAATTACAAAAAGATTAAGTTAAATTAGTACCATTTAGTAGCTAAACATTTTAATTCAACTTTTATCTGTTGGGGTCTAGAATTGGATTTAAGGAAGAAATGCAGCATTACATGAAAAGGTACGCAGCCTTTCAGATAACAACTAGCTAACGTTTCAAAGCTCAATGTGAGAGACTGAGTGGTTGGTCTTCACAACAGGAAATAATAATGTGAAATTCAGAGGTGACAGAATACTGTACAGAACAGGCTGCCTACAGAAGTATGTTATGAATCTACTGACAGCACTTAGCACTTCACACATAGAAATGGGCTGTGCTTTACACTTAGTACTCTAGAATTAATTTGTTTCCATACACGTCCGTAAAATACAGGACAATGCAAAATATTGCTCAAGATTTTAAAACATTTAAATAAAATAATTGTGTAGCAATATAAATTCTTTATAGTCATAGCTCAAAAGATATATTTGGTAGTGATGGGTAAACCGAAATATAATGTAACAGACTCATACAGGTCTTATAATCAATTAGTATGCCATCACTTACATGGTGATAACTAATTTGAGAACAGAAGTTAGCACCTTATGTATCTGTTAGTGGCAGCTAGGCTACCACTCTGCCTTTTTATACTCTAAGTAAACCTATTTCCTTTGAAAGCCTTCCACTGTAGAGATTGCTCACTGACTCAAAAGCAGTGATAGTCTAATTACAAATATTCCTCAGCACAGTAATGCCAAGTCAAATTTACAGCTGACACAGCATTGCTCAAAAAATAAAGGCCTTGCTGTTTCCTTTAAAAAAAATTCCAACAATAGGAAAAGAAATCAAAACTTACTCTGAGATTCACTAGCTATGTCTTACACAGTGAAGCATTCCACTTCGCTGCAATTTTTACTCTCACCTGTAAAGAACGTAACACTCTTCTTAAACCTTCATAATCTTTATCGGTTAGCGGACTGAGCACAGTCATGGCATCTTCTGTGGACTGACATTGCGGACACACATATTCATCAATGAGATCTGCCTCACTTTGTAAAATACCAACACAGCGCCCATGATACCAGTTCTGACATCGGTCGCAGCCAATGTAAAATCTGCAAGATCCAAAAAAAATGTTAGTGGCTTGATTTATTTAAAAGTTGCATTTAAAAACATAAACCTGCAATCCCTTGCACACAAGCAGATACTTGGCACAATCAAATACAACAGCATAACATGTGACATTTCATATTGACAAATTCTAATTACACTATTCAAACTGCTTTTTTTTTTTTTTTTTTAAATTTACAAACAGGCTAAGCTACAGACCATTTCAAAATTAGTTACTAAGTTTTATACTAGGCACTTTCAAGCACTCAAGGTTTCAAAAACCACTCATCTGCTTTACAGCTGAAAGGAACAGTGTAATGCCAGAAGTCTCACCCAACCAGTATTCCAAAGCAATTCAAGGTACATATTGTGCAAACTCGACTACAACTGGGGCTCCTGTTTCATTCTGTACAAACATTTTTCATAGGGAAGCATCAGTCTTGTGGTCGAATACTGAAGGGGCAATTTATGACCCAAAACCTTACAAAAAGAGATACCAACCATACATTCCCACATGAAAATTATGCTTTCTATCCAGATCAGACTATAGCACAAAAACAAATCCACTGTATACTACATTTGTCGTTTAATCTAATTCTCACGTGTTAAAAATAAAATAAAATAAATCAATCCCAATTTAAAGCACGTTGCGTTTTTAAAAGAAACATTTTGACCACCTTGAAAACATCACTTTTCCTACATATTTACCGCATAAAAACATTTTGGAAAGGAAGACAATTACTGCAAAGGAACTCGTATTATGAATGAATACAATATATGCAGAATAACTTCGTTTTGCTTTGTAAGGAACAGGTAACCAAAGTCAGAGCAGTTTGCTACCTAAACATTAAATAAGAGGTTCTTATCAGAACTCACTGTGACTCATCATAAGGTGTTCTGCAGATACAGTACAATTCCTCACTGCTGCCCTCTTGTGCCCGTTTACAATCATTACAGATGTACACATCCATTTTCTTAGCCTCCTTTTCTGTGATGCCAACACATTCTCCATGATACCAGTTAGTACAAAGATCACAGCCAATATAGAACCTAAAAGTATTCACAATGAAAATGACAATGTAATTGTCATTTCAAATGGCATGGCACTTTTCCCTGCATTTCTCTCTGTTGCACTTTCTTGCTGGCCTACTTTGTCTCATTTTCCCTGCTTCCTAGCATTCTATCCTTACAAGCTAACATCTCACGCTGCAGCTATACTGTCAATAAGGTCACTTGGGTCAATTTTAAAACTGTCAGTTCATTAAAATTCACATCAATATGTAACCAGACTTTGACAAAGCTGGGCTAAAAACGTGTCTCCAATGTGTGTGTGAAAAACTGTAAAAGGCACAAAAAGACAAGGCCAAAGAAAAAGATTTACATTTTCAAAACGGCAGCTCAAAAGCCACTTAAACATTTATTTAATATTTGAAAATGTAGGTCTCAGTTAATTTAAAAAACAAAAGCAAAGCGCAAACACCAACTAGGAGTTACAAGTATACTACAAAGAACATGCATACCAGCCATGTGTAGGATACATATTGGTATAACATGATACGAAAGAAAATTGTGTCAGGACATGGTTGTCATAATTTTAACTGGGGGAGGGGTGTGGGGGGGGATGGCTGAAAACCAGAGATATTCAGCTACTCAGAACTGCAGCAAATTGGTATGTTGACCGTTCTTCAGAGACTAACGTCTGCTCTCAGACAGCTACGTGACGGAACCAGATATGGCATGACACAAAGTGAAGGGAACCAGGTACAGAATCATGTGGATGGGACCTTGCACAGAATGACGTGACAAAACTGTAAAATATTATGCAAGGATGTTTGACATTTTGTGTATGGATACCTCAAAACATACCCGTGACTCATGACAATCAACCAGATGGGCAAAGTTACACATTCATTCTCTCTGCCTAAGCAAAAGCAAGCTGACTCAACCTCCACCTTCCTAAATTTGAGAGACCATCAAGCTCCTGCAATATGCTGATTTATCAGTTACTGTGCCTCCAGCCTGTCAGTCTATAAACACCAACCACCAGACAGCATGCACCAGTAACAGGACAGTAGCTAGGAACTCTTCCACAAAGCAAGCACCTCTAATTTCTTGGATGTCTGCCCTGGACACTCCAAACCTGCCTGTGCTCTTAATTTTCAGTCAGAAAATCCTAAAAACTGAACAAATTAACCTTCCATAAATGACACCTAGATACAGGTCCTTCTTTACTCAACAACAACTCAGTCTAGGTCCTTTATCCAAAAGGGACCAGGCCTAGTTGCTCCTAAAGACAGATGCTAAACCTTGCCACTAAAACATTGAGCAGGCTTCACATTAACGAACTGGTTGGAATACAAATAGGTATCTTCAAAGGATACCCTTATTGACTGTCCCCAGAAACAACACAAGCAAAACTCCACAACCCTGGTACAAAACAAGTGAGAACTAAATGTAAGAGAATTATAATAAAATAAACACCATGCAGAATGACCTTCGTGGATTTACTACATCCTAATGAACATATAGGGCATTTGTAACACATTACAAATTATCTTTTCAAGCTGCACATCTGTCTTCTTTAGTGTAGAAAGTAGACACCAGCACAAACAGGAATATCTGATGCCTACAAGTGTGTGTATGCACGTACACACACAAAAATGTTTACCAGGAAATTGTTTTAAAATTTGCCTAATCATTTTCCAAATAGGAAAACGATAATTCAGTTTAACAAAACAGTCACCATTTGTAAGAATGTAACATTTGGAATTTATGAGATGAGCAGCAGAACTGAATCATATTGCTGAGGATACCTCTAAGTTATTAACATTTCCTTGTCTTGATACTTTATTCCCTGCATATAAGCATAGTTCTTAATTCAGGCCACCAAAATTCACTCTGACCACATTATTCATTGGCTTACTCAAATGCCCGCTGAAGTCAACAAACAACAATCAAATTCTTTTGCTCGTAGAATTTGGTCACCTCATCTTATTTCTGTGACAATTCTATTGCCTACTAACAACAAAGTGCTAATACAGACCTGTGCTCAGTATCACAACACAACGAGAGCAGATACCCTCCTAGATTTTCTGTCATTAAGTAAACTTAGCACAACATTTTAAGTGAGATAGGTGAGATTCGCATCCCTTCGAAACAATAGCAAATTACAAACCAGGACACCAGAAGTCTGCCATTTACAGAGTGACGACAGCACAGAGAGCCTACAGTTTCTCACAGAGATGTAATACTGTAATGGTCAGAGTTACTGAACACTGAAGGTAGAGAAAAAAAAAGGCCTCAACTTCATTTAAAAATGACAGTAATTAAAAAAAGGCTAGAAGGAACTTCAGGATATCCTCTAGTCCTCACCCTAAATTTGGGATGAAGAATAATTCCTGGAATGAAAACACTACTCCACCCCTATGGTTCATTTGTGTTAGCAGGATTTAAACCACCACCAAAGGGTATCAATTAATACCTTTTGGTATTGTCACTTGTTGAGCAGGTAATTACTCCCTTGGAACTGAAGTCAAATTTATTTCACATAAAACTCTACACAGCTATCAGCCGTTAACCATTACTAACTAACAATGCTAGTTAGTCACTTCTAGCTTAAGCAGGAACGCATAACACTATCCCACTGCAATCCATTCAATCTTCCACCACCACTTACTAAACTTCTTTGCAAACTTCGCATGTAGCAATTCCTCTTTCAGAGGAATATTCTTCCTTAGGCATGACCAGAATCAAACCACAGAGAACCACAGTTTTCACTTTGTCAAATGCTTGTGTGTTCAATTTTTGACCAAGCCTGGGACACACACTGTAATACGTGAAAACCATTTCTACCTGAAACACTGTCCAAGTGAAGCACAGTCCAGTAACTTGGAAACCCCTTTACTAGCTAGCGATTTACCAAAAAAAATCACAACCCACCATTTATTGGAAGACGGTACCAAAACTATTTCTAATGAACATCAGACACCTGTTCATAGGAAATTGCTCAAACCAAATTGTCACTTGCTTCCGAGGCAGAGGCAAACGGCAAAAGAAAGAATAACAGAGCGGAGGAAAAGAAAATAAAAAAGAGTATGTGCATGTCAGACAGAAAGGTCATACAATGGAAACATGCAAACAAGTAAAAATATAAATCACGTACGTTAATAGTATAAATCAAGTATGTTAATAGTTTTGTAACTGCTAGTGGAAAAGAGAAACTTTATACCTTAGTGATCACTGCAATAACACCTGATACTCTATCTCCAGTTCTAGAACTAACTTACACTACCAGCTAAATACTAACCTAAATCTAACAATCCACAGTAAAAGCCCAAGGTATTCACTACTCACTTAGACTCATCGTAAGGCGTTTTACAGATGCAGTAAAGCTTTGTGTCCTTCTTTGTTTCCTTTGAGGTAGTAGAAATCATTTTCTTTTTCTTGGACTTGGAAGCTGACGAGTCTCTCTCCTCATCTCGCTTTCTCTTCTGGGAGGATACTGGCATTGGGACCGTGGTGGAGGAGGAGGAGGTGACGCTGGCTGCATGTTGCTGTGGTGGCGGTGGCAGTGGCGGCGGTGGTGGTGGTGGGGTGGCAGCTGCTGCAGCTGCCGCTGCTGCGGCTGCTGCTGCTGCAGCAGCAGCTGCCTGGGCTTTTTCTTTTTCTTTCTTAATTTTAGTCAAGTCTCTCTTTAGCTCCTCCTGAAGTATATTAAATGGATAAATAGAGAGGGAAGCACTTCATATGACTATTCCAGGACAGAATTTAAAATCTAGACAAATCCCCGTGAATAATCAACAGAAAATAATTTAAGCCATTTAAATGTACACATTTTTAAAATACGCACAACCTACAATACATACAACATTAACAGGTGATGCTCTTGGCTTACTATGACCCATTGGCTGCACTATATCAGAAACTGTTTCTGGAAACAAGTTAATTTCATCACAGACGAGAAACAAAAAGCATGAAAGGGACATTACTACCTCTGCAGAGATCCATGCATACAAAACCAGAACTTCCTCCTATGTTTCCTTAAAAGCACACTGAGAAAACACAAAGTTAACACCAATGTCCCCAGCTTAAAATCACATTAGTGATTAGTTTGAGAATAACTGTCCTTACCTGCACTTCAATTTGTAGTTCTTTGTCCAGAAGTGCTCTTTTTTTCAATATTTCAGCTTTCAGCTGTTCTTTATGCTTGAAAAGTAGAGCTGACAACTTGGAAGCATTCTGTTTACTACGCTTCTGTTCCACACTCTCTTCTCGCTTTCGTTTCTTAGCTGCCTGCTTTTCTTCTTTATCTATCTTATCCAGAATATATTTCATCACTTGGTTGCATACAATCATTCTGGTGATGAATGAAAGAAAAAGTACATTGTGCTGAGCTGCCTATTAATTCCCAGTCAAGAATGCAGAATAATTTGTCTAGTCTCTGCAAGCTGCAAGCTAAATTATTACATTTCTCCCCTTCCCCTGTAAAACTCTGAACAAGGCTTAGACTTCAGAATGATTAGATATATTTTCACTGAGTTCAGTTTCCACAAACACATTTGAAAGAGCTGAGTTTTTTTAATTTATTTTTTTAAATTCTGATGTAGGATAAAAGCAAGTTGGAAACCTGTAACTTGTTCCAAAACATAGATTTTTACCCTCTACTGAGCACCAAATATTACAAAGTTTTTGTGTTTTGGCATGAGGATTGACAAATATTTTTCAGCTTATAGAACTGAATGTTATAAAAACAGTTCCACATTTCTTCACTACTGACAACTCACGGTTCCTTTTTCATGTTTGTTGTACACCCAACTACAAATCTTTTCCCGCTCACTTGTTCTGTACGTTACACTTTTGCTTTATATTTCAAGAAGATGAAAGTGCTTTGATTTCCCTTTCTGTTCTATTTTAAACTTGCTAGAAAACTAGAAAAAAAGAGTAAGATACCAAAAGTAAATTTCTGGAAGAGAAAAATTCAGTGAGGAGGAAAGACAACTGTATAACGGACCAAGTATGTTAGCACTTTTTTTTTTTTTTTTTTTTTTAAAAGACTGACAGAAATCCAAGTCAAAATATCAACTTGGCTATCTGACACCATTAAATGAAGAGTATATGACAACACTTTTTTTTACCTTTTTATGAAATTGTGAAGCAATCAGCACTCAGTGGTACTGTTGCAATCAACTAAGCTTGCACTTTGATTTGATGATCAGAATTTTATAAAAATGCTACTGTTTTCTTAATAGCTGACAACACACACTTGCAGTTATCCAACTGAAACAACTACAAGAGCAAGGCAATGTCAAAATAACCTTAAGACTATTGGCAAACACTTCAATTTTGTGTTTAGCAGCTTCAGGTGTGAAATCTCTTAGCTTGTTGATTAGTACTATCTTCTAACTCTTCAATTCCTTCTGCAGAGTGGGATGTGAGATGTACAGAATTAAAATGAGACACAGTAATGCCAAGGGACAAAAATGGAAATAAACTACCACATTAAAGGACAGACAAAAACCAGGATTTTCTGCAACAGAATGGTTCATTCTCCATTCCATGATCTTTAAGGATGGTTTTTACCTTGAATTTAAAAATTTCAGTCAGCTTCAGACACAAGCACGCAACACTAAACTTTAAAAACATATAATTAAAGTGAAATTGAGAATATAGAGGATTAAATTATTTAAAGTTAAGAACATCCTTTTGAGTTACAGCTCTCACCAACTACTTTCAAGTGTTACTTTAACCAACTTTTACACAGCAAAGTCTCTTCAAGGAAGTTTTTACAAATCAGTATCTTATTATACACTGTTAAATGATGTTCTAAATGAAAAACTTCCACATCTAAAGTTGCACCATGATGCATATTCACCTCTGATTTTCTTCTCTCTCAGCTGGAGTCAGGGTCTTCTTTTGTTTCAAGTGTTCTATGACAGCATTCTGTTTCATAACCACCTGTAGGATGATAGAGAATCCAAAACAAAATGTGAAAATTTTGGCCAGTATTTCACAATACTACTGGGAAAACCAGGACATTTCCTGAGATAAGGAAAAAATTGAAGTATTATTTATTTCAGTAAGTGACAACATGAAATGAATTTTATCAGGGCAGTACTTGCTTAAAGCAATTATTTGAAATTTGAAAGTTTTAAAAATGAAATTAAAAATTAACACCACCTCCACCCCTAGAGTAGGATATTTTCCTTATGCAGAGTTTAAACCTAGGGACTAAATGTAAGTTGACAATATTCTTCAGTGACTTTTTTTTTAAGGTAAGAATCTATTATATATACACACACACACATATATGTTGGTTTTTGTTTGTTTTTAAAGCCCCGCAGCCATCCAACAGCATTACATTTCAGATACCTCTTTGAAACCTCAGTTCCCTATAGCAGGCAACAAAAGTACTGTACTTGTGTTCTGGACATCACCTCTCCTGTCTATAACCTATCTTTCCTGAACTGAGAATAAATATATATTGTCCCAGCAGCTAGTGATAAGTTGAATCAACGTGTCAGAAGACTGCAAACATCATACAACTGACTTGATGTGCTGAATTAACTTAGAATATTTAATTAAATTGCCAAAACCAATCGTGCACTAACTTTGAAAGAATCAAATTAACTGCCTATCAAATGTATTAACATCGGTAACAAGAACAGGCATTTAAAATTAGATTTCTTTCATTAATTAAGTTTTAATTTCCTTCTGTTAACTTTACCTGTTTCTGGATAATGTCACTTTGATTAGAAGCCTGAAGGGTGTGCTCACGTTTAATTTCTATCTGTTGCTGCTTTTTCTTCTGTTGCTGCTCTCTGAGCTGCTGAACTCTCTGCAGCTGCTCCTGAACACTAGCTGCTTGTACTGTTACCACATTCTGAATCTGGTGAGCCTGTACTGGGCTAGTTTGTTGAATCTGAATAGGTAACTGAAGCTTGATCTGCTGGGGCACACTGCCTTGTTGGGCTTGTATCTGAGCCACAACATGTGACTGAAGCTGAGAGAGAACTTGGACTTGTTGCTGAAGCTGAGGCACTGTAATAACTTTTGTTGGAGGCTGCTGAAGTTGCAGCTGAGGACGAGTTGGGGATTGCACAGGAACCTGATTTAAACTTTGAGTAGTTGGAAGGGTTGAGACTGAAGTCTGAACCTGAGGTTGTGATTGCTGCAGCTGAGCTTGAATTTGTATGGGAGCATGGGGCTGCATCTGAATCTGTTGTTGGGTTGGAGTCTGCACCTGAGCTGGTTGCTGAGGCTGGCCTTGGGACTGGCCTTGTGGAAGGATTGCAGTCTGCGGCTGACTCGGGACTTGCGCTGGAGATTGCCCTTGAGCCTGGGTCTGTGCTGGCGACTGAACTGGAGATTTAGACGATTGTGCTTCAGGCGTGACTGGAGAGTCAACAGATGCTGGAGTTTGAGATTCAGGCTGGGTCTGAGTTTCAGGCTGAAGTGGTGGCTGTGCTGCCTGAGGCTGGGCTGGGGTCACAGGCTGAGTGCTCTGATTCTGCGCTTGAGGCTGGGCTTGCTGCTGACTCTGAGGCTGTGGCTGAACTGATGGCAGCACTGATGTTGGCTGTGTCTGTGGAGCTTGTTTCTGTTCTGTAGCTGTTCAGGATTAAAACAAAAATTTCACTCACTTCAAATGACAAGTCTATGAGACTTACTAAAGGTGAACACTTTAAAATTACTGTATAGCTCTATGCAGAAAGAGCAAATTATTTATTGCCTTGTAATGTTTCTAACAAATTTAGTTTTATAAGATACCTTCTCCAACTGCACAAAAAGTCCAGTATAACCTAAATGGAAGTCTTTTTTTCTGCTGAATAGAACAATGCTTACCTGAGGTTGAAGTGGAAACTGTTGTTGTGGTTGTGCTAGCTGTAGTAGCAGCTGCTGGTAGTGGGGTGAAAAGAAATCTCTGAATTGTACCATTTGGCATAGCTGCTTGCATAAGCTGTTGTCCTGGACCAGGTATTACAGTCACACCCTGAGGGATTAATTGTAATTGACCAGTAGTTTGACCTTGTCCCTGAATTACCACAGTTAATCCTTGACTGCCACCCTGAAAAAAAGTTAATATTGATGTATTAGTGATACAATTCTTAGCAAGATCTTCCTCAAAATCACAAGAATTAGGATTTCAGAGGTCATTACTTTTACAAAAAAAGTTACTGCATAATATTTTCCTAAGACCCAAAAGCAGCATCCAAGATCATGAAATAGTAAAATATTCTTCCAACAGTTCTATCAACAGATTACTGGGCTGGGGATAGTAACAAATATTTTCACCCAAATACAAGAATCCTAGCCAGAAAGCAGCTAAAATGGAAAATCTTTGTTCCTAGAATTTAAAAACAAAGCAGAGCATGGATAATCTTAGACATTAATCACTTCCTCAAGAATCCCAACCATTTTATGTAAAAATTCTCTGCAGTGCAAAGGTTTCCTCAGTGCCTGTCAGATCCAGCCCAACTGTGAGCTTTCATGACTGACTATTCTGTTTGCAATGTGTTATAAATTTCTGTTGCTTAAGCTGATACCAGCTTTCCAGATATCACTAGTGTATACAGAAATAGCTAGGCTTTCATAAAGATCAAATAAAATTTAATCATTACGATGATTTTAAGAAGTTATGTATGGTCTGTCTCAGGACAGTGCTCTCAGTTGAAATAGAGAAGGCAGGGTATCACCACACCTAGGTGCTTATTTATACATTGTGATTCCATAGAACAGAATGAGGTCCCTAAAGAAATTCTTCCAAGTCTTAGAGAATGGAAGTGAACTCTCCGACTCTTGTACACAGAAAAATCTAAACTGACTACAAGCAGGCCAATACACTACAAAGATGTATATTCTATAAATATTTTTAAAGAATAGTTATTATGGTAATTCACAGAAGCCTATATTTACCCTATGCGTGATTCTAAATTTATTTTTTGCCTGAATTTTTCTACTTCATGATCTGAGCAGAAGCTCTAAGAACTTCTTCCTCCTCCAGCTCCAGAGACTTTTTCTTCTGAGACCGAGGACAACATAAATTAAAACCGAATCTTCATACGACATCAAAAGACAAGGAACAAACATTATGTTCTGAAGGTTTCAAAAATAGGCCATAAAAATAATAATTACATCCCTTACTGCTGTTAAGGCAAAGATGTTTTTCTATACTGGTAATTTTTCCTAATGCTAGTTATACTACTAAGGAATACAATATTTAAAAATACACTGTGCATATGCTTCTTTCAGTCTGTAATTATGCTATCAGTTATCCTAAATGAAGGCTGAAACATAACCAAGAACACAAAATTATGATCAGATACACTCACTGCTGAAATCAAGAGACCTGAGAAAATGTATTGCAAGCATTAGCACATTTTCAAGCCCAAAGGATCTAAAATATTTTACCTGTCCTTGTGTTAGTTGTGTGAGTTGGGCCATAGTAAGTTTCACTTGTCCCTGCTGAGGTCGAGGGGGCTGCGATGTGGTTTGTGGCTGTATTTGCTGAGGTGGTGTTGCAGGACTTGTTACTGTCTTCTGTCCAGAACTGGAAGAAGCTGTGCTGGTACTAGAAACTGCTGTTGAGACAGGCTGACCTCTGATTATCTGAGTCACCACCTGCTGTGTCTGACCTGTAAGAGAGTAATTTGTGATAAAAAAAATCATTTCTAGTATTTCAGCCATTAGCACTGCAAACCTCTGAACCACAACTTCTTGAAATAGCGTATGATCAAACAAGTAAAGCAAGCACTCCAGTTTGCACATAAATTTCCATCAGAAACCATTTCTATGATTGAAAAAGGTCTACAAAATGTTTCTATTTTCATTCAAGTAATGTACTTACGAGGAACTTCAGCTTTTTAAAAAAATATAAAAGGTTCTCTCAATACAAAGTTGTTCTAAACTTTTTTCTTCCAAACAAATGGACTTAATTTTAACCTGTACATTTCCCAATATTGATGGTTAATACTTACAAAGCCTGCGACCAACATACTTAAAAGTCAAAAAATAAATACTTGTTAGAAGTCAAGCATTGAAATGAGATATTTTAGCATTGTGACATATGATGCAGAAAGTATTTATAATGAAACAAACCATGGATTTTGCACTGGAAATTTAAATATCAAAATGAACCTACTGGCTGGAAGAATACCTTGTTGCACCACTAGAGGTGTTCGAATGATGGTCTTTCCAAGTGTTGACTGCTGAAGTGGTGTTCGTATTACTGTCATACCAGGACGGAGTGGTGTCCCTTGCATTACCTACATACATCAAAATGGAGAGCATACGTAAACTTATAAGGATGTATCCCCCCGGGTTTTTTAAATATTTTTTTTCCTTCTTTTAACACAGTAAGAAATGAGAAGACGCAAGTAGATGCAGTATTTTTTCCACTTATGCCCACACTGCTAAGGCTTACCAAGCTAAGATACTAATTTTTCAAATTGGAGAGAACTGATGTACCTCTTGCCTCCTGGAGATAAAGAATCCATTAACATTATTTCTGATTATTTCTAATTACTTTTCTTCACAAAAAAAAAAGTTGAAATAATAATAATAATA
The DNA here is from genome assembly GCF_965140915.1 of Aythya marila. Classification (NCBI taxonomy): domain Eukaryota; kingdom Metazoa; phylum Chordata; class Aves; order Anseriformes; family Anatidae; genus Aythya; species Aythya marila. The sequence goes on along the minus strand of NC_139059.1, from coordinate 3,762,973 downwards.
TATATATGTTGAAAAGTGACCATAAGTAACTATATTACATATTAGTTATAACATCTGCCACTAACTTAAAATATACACATTCCAAATTGTTGTATTAAATAATCAGAAAGACATCTTACTTGTGAAGTACTTGTTGTCCCTAAAGTCCCTGTGGTATTTGGCCTAATTGTTACAGTTGCTGTCCTTGGCTGGAATGAAGTGAATGTTTGACTTGCACCTGTTGTTGATGGAATGATGCCCAATACCTTTTGCTGAACTTGAACAACACCTAAATAAAGTAAAATTGAGAATTCATTAGTAACATAATTGCCAGCAGAAGAAGTAAATACAACTCCAGGCAGGCATTCAGAAACCAGTCTCCAGGTTTCTAGAACACCTTTGAATCTTCTAACACTTCCTGGGAGAAGCTTTGTCACATTGTAAATGGAAGCAGCATTATACTTTCAGCTACATTTGAAGTTAAGCAACAGGTATTTTAGAAAAGATTAAGGAAAGAGTGAATCTTCATAAAGATCAGTTTGATGGTAACTGCAAACAAGTCCTTGCATGACATGGTGCCACAAAGTTAGTATTATACAACCATTAAGCAAAAGTTACAGACTGATTCGTTTAAAAAGGAGGAGACCAGTTTAAGCCTTTCACCTACAAGCTCATAGTGCCAAAGAAAATTGATATTGCTTTTTCTGTCACCTAAGAAACTTCAGTATAAAACTGGTAGCCTTCATGATTTCCTCAGACACTAAGGAGAATGGAGACAGAGAATCAAGCTTTTCTACTTAATATACATTCATAAAATCTCAAAATATGAAGCTCTCTTCCCAAGTCAAAAAGGAAAATGCTGATCTTAATTTGGAACCAAACTCTTGCTCATCAATGAAGAGCAGATGCAGGTATTAATAATTAAGAACAGCAGCACGTTTTTTTTTTGAAAGTTATTTTGTTGGTAATATAATGTAGATAAAGAAAAAAACATGCTTCATTCCACATTCTAAAAATAGAGCTTCTAATTTTGTACTATGAAATGTAGAATAATTTACAGGCAAAATACTTGCATTTTTCCCCTAGACACACAAATATGCAGTACATGGGGAACAAGCTCTAGAAGCTCTTACATGATTTTTTCCCCCTTCAAGACAAAGTTTACTTCACTGGGAAAATAGTGTCAATGGAGAATTAAACAGCAAGCTGGAATACATTTCAATTCAGTTCCCTTTGCCCTACCTCCTTGAGTTGATGGCACATTGACGGCAACAATCTTGCTGTTTGCAGGGAGTGGCAGCTTAGTTATCACTTTCCCTGCCATCGTTACTGGACTGCCTGAGATCTGGAAGGTCTGCCCTGTGCTGGCAATGGTTGTGGCTGAAGTGGCAGCTGTGCTAGTGGCTATTGAGGTACACAGAACAGTCAATTTTAGAGCAGAAAAATTAGTCAAGAATATGACTATTTTCAAGTATGAAACAGCAAACTTCAGGATTATTTTTACAGTGTTTTCAAATGCATCATTCTTGCTTTTGTAAAGACTTTTTAGGAAACAGTACATTACAGAATAGAATGCTTTCATCATCAATGATTACTGGTAAAACAGCTGTCAGTCATGAGAAAGGTCAGAAATACAACTACCTAGCAAGTCTGAACAAAGAAAAATTAGACAGGTATTATTTCAGAAGTGTCCTGCTGATATAGCAAGAGAGTTAAGAGCAAAGATGACACAAAATGCAGTAATGCTATATTCTGGAGATGTAGGTGTTGGATGTAGGTATGATGTGTGCTGGAATTCATCCTAGTTACACGTTCTTTCCATGATGAACAGCTACTTACCTGTTGAAGACTGGCCTTGTTTAACCCAAGTAGCAAAAGTCTGATGGAAATTCTTGTTCTGTTGGAATGTTACTGTAGCTGGAGAACCCACTTTTGTAGTAAGTACTACTTTTGTTCCAGTGGGAACTGGGCCCGTTAAAGGGCCTACCACAACTTTCTGTGGAGTTGAGACAGTAGTTGCAGTACTGCTGGCTGTAGTGACTGTGGGGACCACGCCTGCTACAGGTATCTGCTTCTGCTGTTCCAGCCGTTTCTACAGAATTTAAAAAAAAATTAAATGAAGAATTTTCAGATTTTGAAAAAAAAAAAAAAAGGGCTGTCTTGTCAGTACTGAAAAATAAAGGACCCTGGTAGGATTTTAGTTCAGGTTTAAAGGAGTGAAGAGTAAGCTCTTTAAATATCCCAAAGCACGACAAGCACACAGACTTCTTGACCTGCAGAACCACAACTCTCCTTAGAGTACGCGACCAGAAATTTTCCTTTATAGCATCTTTAAAATCCTCAGTTTATGTTAATTTCCATACACATTTTAAAGAAAACATACTAATCCAAAAGGTTAAAAAAAATAATCAAAAAGTATTTATCTAAACTTGGCTCTGACAGTGTGCATACAGCCTCTATGTACTTCCATAAGCAATACACCGTCAGAGTTCATTACTGGCACTCTCAAGTTCAGAGCTGCCTGTATTGAGATCCTGCCACAGCTGGAGAAAGAAAGGCTATCATTCTACTTCACCAAATGAAACATCAAGATTATAATTTTTAAAATTATTCTCTGTAAATTCAATTTGTAGCTTGCTTAAAAAATCAGGTTTAAAATCCTTCACTTGATCCAGCAACATTCTGTGCTGTGACTGTCAAAAAGGTACTTTGAATTTAGAGAGCCACGTTACAAAGGGGCAGTATCAGTCAGGTCTATTACAATGCCAACTATTTAATTACATTAAGATAGGGAAGAACATTATATTAATTTAAATTTTGGTGATTAATTATCAGTACATTGAGTTTGTTATTGTGAATCGGAAAAACTCATTCACTAGTAATGTATTTGGTTAGGGAAGATGTAATGAAAACATGCAAGATGGAAAAAACACTGCTCTAGTTATACACACATGTAAATGTGCATATACATATGTGTAACTGAATTTTATAACAAATTCTTTGTGGGCTTCAGTTGGCCAACTTTGGATACGATAAAAATCAAAAGATTCAATGTGATTAGAGCATGGAAATAAATTCAGTTGTATTCCCAAGTCAGCTATGTACCAAGACACCTTTCTAGTAAACCACAAAACACAGTTGATCTTACCTGGAGACTAGCATTTCTCAGATTTCTTATAAAATTGGGAAAAAAAATAGATTTTTTTTAAAGTGTTCTGTATTAGGTAGAAAAAAATGGGAATCTAATTATTAAACAAATGTTTGCCTTAATGTTGTTTCAAAATAATGAACGCATACAGGGGGAGCAGCACTGTTTGATGACTAAGAGAAGCTGGCTTCCCAGAACTTTGAGTTTCTAAAACTGAAAAATGGTGCAAGACAGGTGGGACTACCAATAGCTCCCCCACCTGCTGGGCAGCCAATCGTTGCTGTTTTAGTTGAGCCTCCAACTGGGCCTTGAATTCGCCTGCCTTCTTCTGTTCACTAACCTTAGCCTGTAGTTCAACTGCCTGTGCCTTTTCCTTCTCCACCCTGCCAAAGACACACAACCAAAAAGAAGAGTTAAGCCATCACATAAAATCCATCCATCGACCTAGATTCATTTAGGAACATCTGTCATGTCTGAAGATCACTGAGAATTGGTCACAGTTTTAAAAGTATTTTGAAATAAGCTACTGAAAGTGCATACAACATTCCTGAAATACTCTGATGCAAAACTACTACAACACCTTACAAGAAGCTATTATCCAAAACTGGAATTCATAATTACATCTGAGACTGAAAATATGATCTATATGTCACCATTAATTTAAAACAATTCTTCTCAGGGGTCTCAAAGTTGTTTCAACACTTAAGTATGAAATATTGAAAATACTTTATTGACTTGAATATCCTCAGACTGAATTCACCTCTACTCAAAATACTTCTATACAATTTTATTTGTGTTATAGAAGTATTTAAACACACACCGTTTGAAGTCATGCGAAAAGTAGCCTAAAACCCTTCTTTCCATGCTTTATAATAATAGCCTTTTAGCAATACAACACTGATTACTTCATAAGACTGGAATAATTAATAAAAAATAGCTCTAACAAATCTAATATACCTGCATAAATTCAGTTTTAGTATTAGCAAATAATTCTTTTACAACTTTAACCTAACTAACATAACAAAAGGCACAGAAAAAAACGCAACACTCAGCTACAACCTGTAAAAGCTCATCTAGTTTGTGCTATCTAGTGGGAACTTTTATTTAACATACACACAAAAATAAAAGCTTTTTTTTAAAAAAAAGTTTGAGTTGGTTTACCTTTCAGCAAACGCCCTGATCTCCCATAATTCCAATTCCTCTTCTGCCACCCAACTTTCAATTATAACAGGGCCTGTTTGCTTGGGTGTTTCTGGCCGTTTTGGCCTTAGAGCACTTGATCGCAGTCCCTTTCTCTGGGGTGTTGGAGTTTCTTTAGAGAACAGTCAAAACACACACATTAAGCTCAATCATAAAACAAAACTGAAGCGTAAACCAAGATTTAGTATCTGTCTCATTTTAGAAACAGAAATGCCTTCCAGCTTCAGAGAGATCAAGTCAGTTTGTTACATGCATCATTTGCTTTACACAGGAGAATGAATAGTTCATGTCAAGCTATATTTGCTCCTATGATCATCTGAATTAACATAAAGGTCCAGTTACCTTAATTTCTGTAGGAGCTTATGGGGAGGTGAAAAGTGTATAAACAAAGGTACCTTTTGGAGCTTCTGGCACACCAATGGGACAAATAATTTTTCTTATACAGTACTCTGACCGGATTCCATATGGGCCAACATCTCTTCGCTTGATTATTTCCGTTGTTGTAATTTCCGTTTCAGATGTTTCTACAAAAGATTAGTCCTAACACGTTAATAGCAGAAAACAAATAAAAGCTGAATCACCTATCAATCCAATACACTCAAGGTAAAGAAAGAACAACTACAGTGCAAACTGTTTGCTATTAAAATCTCTACCTATAGATCTATCAAGTGCCATAGCTAACATCAAACCTTTACAGAAAGGCTTGGAATGAAAGTAATAATCAAAATTAACAGCAAGAGCTGTTACATTAGGAAACACAGAAATTCAAAGAAAAGATACCTGTACGTGTAGTTCCTCCCCCAGGTGGAGCTTTTGCAGCCATATCATCCCATTTGAGACATGCCCACAGTAACCGCAACATAAGGCTCACTCCAGCCAATGATTTCACTGTTTGAAGTCGGTATCTAACAACAGAGCATTAATTAAAGTAAAAATGTGTTTAATAAACCTAACCAAACCAATGAGACAGGTCTTCTGTTCTACCTTTACTGAACAATATATACATTTTTTAAAAAATAATAGCAAAATTTATAACAGCTCCACTCTAGCCAACCATGCAAGAGGTTTTGATTTTATAACTCAAGGAAAAGTGCTCTTTGAAAATTCTAAGAAGGAAGTTCAGAATTAAAAGGCAGGTAAAGGGTTTGAACAACAACAACAAAAAAAAAACAACACAGTATGGTTACCCAATCCTAGATATAAAACTTGTGTCACTTCACAAACCCCAAATTTATTATGGACAAGAGCATCAATACCTAAGCTTATTCAAATCAATCCAGAGTCTGAACAAAAAAATCAATGAAAGTGAACCCCATTTAATTATGGCTATTTGAAGATTCAGTGGAAACAGTATTCTTTAAAATACTCCGTCAGCTTGATGGACGCAGGTAAAACAACGCTCCACTTCCACTCACTGCTATGAGAGTTTATGAACTGGAAATTTTCTGCCGCTTTCTTCTCATAGCTTCAAAGGGCACAATGAAATAACTGTTTGATACTAGAAGAGTATTACAGTAACAATGTTTTATAGTCTGCTGTGTGGCTTGGATATATGACATTTTCTAGAATAAAATGGGAAGCAAACCTGAAAAATGGAGTGCCACAGATACCTCACTGTTCTGGTACACAACTTAACTGGCCCGTAGATTTCTGTATGACTTTACCTACACTATCAACAAACTGAACTTGTCCTTGTAAAAATCTTCCCAACAGAAGTTTCTGGTGCCAAAACCAGATAAGGATTCTCTATTAGTGCTGGCTTTCCTAAACTATAATTTAACTATGTTTATTTTTGTGGAACAGGGCTGCTCAAGAACTTCTTTCAAAGCCAAAAAATTGAACATAACTAAGTACATACCTCCAAGTGATCCCAAAAGTTGGTCTTGGGGATGGATATGGCCAGATATCCAAGGCAGGTTTTGCATTATAATTGAAATAGGGAACTTCTCTGATTCCTCCTCTTCTGGCCAGCTTTTTTAAGTCATCATTAGGTAAAACAAATATGCTTTTTTTACTGCTTTTGGTTACAAATTTTCTGTAAGATGGCAAGGCAGTTCCAGAACGAGTTTTTTTGGGTCTTGCAAATTTCATTAACTTCACTTTGTCTTTTGTAGAATACTCTTTGCTGACAGTCATGGAAGTCACCAATGTGCCTTCTGGGGTGGTCAGCGAGTCAGTTACTGTTGTTGTAATCACTGTTTTACTGTGCTCTTGTACAGAAATGACATCAACATTACTGTTTGTAGCTGGAGTGGTAAGCTTAGTTACAGTGGTGGTGGTAGTTACAGTGGATATGGCACAATTTTCTGTAGATGATACTACTGTTGTTTTCTCATCGTTAGATGCTAGGGTCTCTGCAACTTTAAAGACAGTCTTGGATTCTGTAGAAACAGTTGATGTTGTGGTGGTGGTCACCTCAGTAATAACAGTTTTTGTTTTATTCTCTCCATTAACATTTTCCACTTTGTATGCCTGTAGACCGTTCTGATCAGCAAAGTCACTACTCAAACTAGATTCCTCACATGACGTTACAGGCGATGGAGCAACTTTCTTCTCCTCACTAAGTTCAGTTTCCATAGATTCTGTTTCACTACTCAAGTTATTTTCTTTACATAAAGTATTTGTTGGTGTGGAAGCAGCACCAATAAAGGCAGCTCTTTGAGGAGAAAGCTGTTTTTCTTCAGTTTTCTGCACATACTTCAGAACTTCATCTGATGGCTGAAGACTGTCTCCAGCTTCAAACTCAGGTGAATTCTGCAGAGATGACTTTGGGTCCATAGTATTTTTGTTAATTGTGTCCTCTGTCGTGATATCACCATTCATGAATGGTTTTATCGAAGATTCCCTAAACGGCAATGCTTTTATTTCATGCTCTTGAATTGATTTATTAATATTATTAATTTTTGGTTCAGTATCATCTCCTGCTGTAGCTTCACAGGTATCTTTAATTAAGCATTCATCATTTGATAGTACTTTAGCATCACTGTCTTTTCCATTCATTTGGAGTGCAGATTTATCTTTTTCTAAGTCCATCTCAGTTACATCATCTTTATTATTCTTTTTGTCAGTAACATAATTTAGATTTGTTTGATCAAGGTATTTGTTTATGGCACTTGCCTCCACTTTCAGTTCTTGACCTTTCTTTTGACCATTAGCCTCTGTTAACTTAGAGCTCAGTAGTTCCTCATCAACTTCTGTCCTATCTGCATGTTCCAGAGTTTGACCTTCAAGGTTTCTTTCAGAATTCAGTTCTGTCTTAAGTGATTCTAAATCTTTACTCACCAATTTTTGGTGAAATCTGATCTTATTTTCAGATTTACTTTCAGTCTTTCTTGGAGTAACGTTTTCCCCTATTTCACCTTCTTGTAAGGATGTTGGTTCATAATGGCTTTTTATCATACAATTGTTTTCTGGATCTTTGCTCTGCTGTTCAGAATCCCCTTCTGAGTCTGTTTTTTCTAAAATGGCCAGAGCATCTTTTCTACAGCTGCTTTCAGTTATCACTGGCTCTGAGTTTTCACATTCACCCGGAGATACTCTTGCAATAGGTAGTTTTTGTTTCAAAGGTCTTTCATTTGTTTCCAGAACATCCCATTTGACTTTACCATCTGCATTTGTTTGTTTCAAGCCATCCACAAAGGAAGTCTCACACTCTTTAAGAGCCTCTTGTCCTTGACATTTATCAGCAGTCCCAGGTTTGGAGTTGTTCTCTTTGCTATCATTCTGAACAGAGGACTCGCCTTCAGATGACTGAGGTGAGTCCTCATCCAGTAGCTGCCCTTCTCTTTTTGATAGCCTATTTGTTGAAGGCAAAGAAGGCTCATCTAGCTCACCAGTTTTTGTACAAGAGATGCTGCTGACTGGCAAGCTGTCCTGTCTTGTATCTTCAGTTTGGATTTTATCAGAAAGATAGGTTTGATTTTGGGAAGACATGTCAAATTGGCTTCCTTCTTTTACTTTTCTCATTTGTAGCTCATCTATTTTTTTCTGGGGACTTATAGATTGAATGCCTCCATTTTTAGCACTAGCCTCCAGTTTCATCCTTTCTAGACGTTGTTTTTCTTCCAGTGTAAACTGTTTTATTCGCCTCTCAAGTAGTCCATCTAATTTTGATGATTTTACTTTCCTTTTGTAGCAAGTCCTTAAATGAAAACCTTCGCTGACATTGATTATATCAAGCTTACAATGAGTATCCTCATCTTTTATCGGGGATTCAATTTTCACATCATCGATATCCATAGGTTCTTCCTTGATGACTTTATCATTTTCACCATCAATTTCTTTTTCCACTGTGAAGAATAATTCCAAATCAGTAAACTCCCCTAACAATGAGTACCAAAAGCATGTTCTTACATTAAGTACTAAGAATTAAATGCACCTTTTAGCACATTAATACATTTCAAGAAATGGGAATGAACACTCTAGATATTTCTACAAGGGATAATTATCACTTAATTGAGACATTTTAGATGTCTGGACAAAATCTGTTACACAGTTTTTTAATAGTTATTTATGAGGTCATACGCTTTTACACATACAGTGTTGCAACGAATAACTAGTTTTGTAACAATTTATGTATATCACCTTTGTCTTTTGCATGATCTGAGTTTTCAGAATTTGTATCAGTTTCTACTTTTTCTTCACCTGACTTTTCTTCTTTGACTTTCTCCAAGGTTTCTGAAGCATCTGCTTTCTCCTTTGCTTGCAGATCATGAGAATCCTTTGTTCTATCTTTCTCTGCTTTTACCCTCATTGAACCTTTTCGTTTATCCAAGTTGCATTTTTCATCTTCATTTTTTGCTATTAACAGATTAATTACATGGTTTCAGTTATTCAGAAAAAAACAATCACCTGCTACATTTTAACGTATTTTGGTTTACCACTTAAATAATTTGCACATTACTGAAATTCAGAAATACAGTGCAGTATATAATTGTAACATCACAGATTAAGCTTACTGCAATACTGAATAAAAAATACCTAAAAGCCCACCAGGGATAAAATACTTTGTTTCCACTATTGTTTCAGGAATTCATGTTCAGATTTTCTGAAACAACTTTTCCAGGAAATTAAATATCATTTTCTGAAAAAAACAGCCTAATAAAAGCATTCATTCATATGCTGAAAATTCACAAATAGTTTTCAATAATTTTGATTTCTACAGATAAACTGAGAATGAATACTAGCATTCAAGCGATTTGATGCTTAGCACTGCAGTGTCCATTAACTTCAACCGAGAAAGAAAATTAAATCTAATTTAACAATCACACAGGTAACACAAAAAGCAGCAGCATCTATTTTGTGTTTGACCCATTTAGAAACTACATGGGAAGTTTTACTTCAGCATGTGATAAAAGAAGTTTTGATATACAACGTAACGAGGACCACCATTTTCTGAAACGTAAAAGGAAACTCAAGAATTACAAGTAAGACTTCAGCAGTTCAGGATGCATTCTAGAAGTTAACTGTGCAACACACTTATTGATCCCAAGGTTTTATTTTAAAAGAAATAAGATGTTTTGAACTTGCTAGAAAAAATCATTTTTCCCCCCTTACAACACTTATGTACAGACAAAATTGGTTAATAGTATTATGTCAATGTAGAAAAAGAGATGAATATGTGCACCAATGTTTTAGGTATTTTTTGCATGTGATTATCTACATATTTATCTAATTTACATAAATCTAAAGGTGTACAATATTACACACAACTTCCTAACTGAAACATTTTTATGTAGCTAAAAAACTGTCTCTGACAACTGAACCAACTATACTGACACTAATGAGTAGAGATCCATGAAAGCTTCTCTGGAACACTACCTGGAACAAAGTCTACACAAGAAACATTACACACATGTAATTAACTACAAAAGCAACAAACGGTAGTATGTTAGTAATTTAAAAGATTCTAAGTGATGCAGACACTTACTTGGTAGCAACTTTCTGTAATTTGCATTGGTATTTCCAGGTAGCTTGGGCATAAACCTATGGACATGTGTTTTACTGATCCAACTCCAACCACCATATCCTGTTACTCTATACTCCTCTCCTTTCTGTTTCCAAACCTGTTAAACATTTTTAAAACATTAGTTTTAATGGTGCTATTTGCTGTTAATTTATGCATTAATTTAAAAACAGCAAATGTATTTGGGTTTTTAACCTTCTAATTTTCTTACTTTCTCAAGCAAACTGAAGTTTGTCAATATGCTATCTACATTATTTATCATATCATGTATCATTATGTATCATATATCATATTTCAATATGTATCTGCCAATAATCTGCCAATTCTACCACAGCAACAGCAAAATCATATTTTCTTCATTTAACAGTAAGCAGATATTTATCTAAAAGCTGAAAGATTATATAACTTTTTGAATCAACCGGTATGTTTATTACACCAATAAATTTAGAGCGAAGAACCACTACAACAAAAGTATTTACCATCTCCTGTAGAAGATATGTTTACCATATAAATGGATTTCTATTTATATAACCTTCTGAAGTAAAGGTAGCTGGTTTGGGGGGCAGGGTGAGGAGGGAAGTGCTGGAAACAGACACATAGACAAGATTCCAATATCCATCTAAAACTCTTCCATTAGGAAGGAGTGCATTTTGCAGATAATCATCTGCCAAATCAGGAAGTGTAGCTAAGACAGCAATGAATCTCAAACTTTGCTCAGGCCAAGACTGTGTGCTTTAGTATGTGGGCATGGTTCCTACTCCAATGACAGGGAGTAATGCACTAATTGACATTTATGTAAGTCCAAGAAAATAGAAAAAAATAAGAAATTGACAGTTTGGTCTTCATGCAAAATAAAACCTTACCTGATGTTTGACAGGGAATGTGTATTTCACCCATGTAGCTTGCTGCATTGTTTCTTCTTCTTCTTGTTTTCTCTCTTTTTTTTTCACTTTTTCTTTTTCTTCTCTTTCTATTGCTGTCATTCTGCGTAATCTAATAAACACAGATGTAAGTACTTTTAAATATATTTAAGCACAGGATCTTGTAAACAAATATAAGAAGTCAAACAACAGTAAACACTCCTCCTTGAATATTTTCGAATATCTGAAGTTAAGAGGTAAGTCTAGTATCAACTTATATGCATTAATTGCAATGTGAACACTACTTTTTTTGGCTATTTTGATAAGGCAGACAGCTGCCTGCAACCGTATCTACATCAAAAAGTTAATTTATTCTTTTACGGAGCAATGAAAAACGAAAGACAGACTCTACCAAACTCAGTGTGTTGAAAGTTGTTTTTCTAGTCTTCCAAAGTGCTACCACTTGGAGACTAGCTCAGAAAGAAAACAAACTTGCTTTGCAGCAGCAGGGACACTACTGAAATCTTTTCATCTTTTTTCAGTTTTTCTGCTTGAGAAAAAACACTATTGTTAAGTGCTGAATACAACAGACTGAAATTGAATGTAATTCATACAGGTATAGAAAAACTAGTAACTGTAAAACAGTGAAGTTCTCATACTCAAAAAGATATATGTATAAAGTATATGAGATATACGTATATATAAAAAAAATATTTTCATAATTTACCTAGTGTGCCCCAAGGATTCCCGCCAGATCGGCAGCATGACAACTGGTTTAATTGCGCATTCCAATATAGCCAGAGCTAGTGCAAATTCTCTAGGTTTGCTGCACATCTGAACAGCCTTAATCCAGTTAGACCTAAATTGGAAAAAAGATAACCTGAAATATATACATGTACTAATATAGCATACTATGTTAATGAGATTTAATGGGATAAAATCTCCTATATTCTAATACTTCACTCATATGTGCAATTCTTTTAGTCATCATCACAGCACACAAACACATTATATTTTAATCTACTGAAGCATGGCGCTTCGAAACCACCAATTTCAAAAAGCAAAGACCACTGCTCGTTAATGCTATTAGCAAAAATACAAGAGAATATATTTTTTCATTTATTAATTTACCTGTGGGAAGCCCAGTTAGGGTGAAGGAATGATGCCGGGATATTGTTTTCTAGCTGGATAATAGTTAGCCTCAAAGTGGATATGGTAAGAACTTTGGACCCATGTACAGACCCATTCCATTTGAACTCTCCAGCTGGAGTCAGACAGAATTTATGCGAGAGATGTCGTCTCTTGTCATGGTCCTCCCTGTGCTGGTGCTTGTTCAATGCAAATGAATTCGTGGCATACTGATTATGATAAACACGATACTTCCCCTCTTGCCCTAATTTGAAATAGTTGTTGATATTTCCTTTCATCACAATTTCCTTCTTTGCATTCATTCGGGAGACTTCACCTTGAGAGTTGACCACCAGAACCTTGTTAAAGAAGAAAACATTTGGGACCTTTAAAAATCATTGTTTGATTACTCACAGTATAAGGTTTCAACTGCCTATATGTAAAGTTCATAAAAATATCTTGCATTAGTTTGCAGAAGCATATAACTTTTAACCAATGTGTTAAATATAAGTACTTCATCACAGATTGCATATAGAACTATGAAAATCAACTTCAACAATTACAAAAAAAGCCACCGAGGCTCTTCAGGAGGTCAAACAGGAACCTGTTTGGCTGCTCAGAATTACGTCTATTGAGGGAGATGGCTTTGGGAAAATAGCCTCACTAAACTGAAGTAAACTAAAAGTGTCTGTGAAACACCTCCTGGGTAACTCACACAATTCCTACACCTAGCTAAGCCAACAAGTATTTCCGAATTTGAAAACATGGCATGGATAACACCACTGCTCTAGCTACTCATAAAGGAGTTCCAAATCAGAGATGTTTGTGATCAGATAGGCTCACAAACACAATTGCGTTAACTTATAATGATAACCAGCTAACAAAAATAAAATTAATACACCAAACAATGACAACAAATAAGTGCAGCTAATGCTTAACATTCAAATATTCCATTTCTGGAGAAACTGAGCTATCTCATAACACAAACCTACAGCCACACTAAAGATTTATACCAAATGACAGTCATCTGAGAGCTTTTACTTTAGTTTGCATCCAGAAGTGCTACAATTTTGCAATGATTGTTTTTAAATCAACATAATCTGCCAGTACAGACTTGTGGTGAACTGGAAACTTGACTATTACCCAGGTATTCAAACAATAATCAAATACACAACACTAGTAAGTTACATTTTTGGCACATCAGTTCTGAAAGACCTGAAGACAAAAGTGGGAAAAAACATATATAACTTACTGCTTGCTATATAGTAAACAATTCCCTAACTTATGACCGGTGTATTAAAGGAGAGTATGCACATTGGTCACTGGTGTATCATCGTACAGATTTAGAATGCAAGAACAAAGGAAAAGGGGAAAAAAGCTTCTGATACAACACTTTAAGCATTTGCTGATTTATTATTTTGACTTTTTTTTTTTTTAATGACCTTTACAGTCTGCCAAAATCACTTTTAAAAAGTTTAAATACTTTTTTATTAAAAAAACAAAACAAAAAACAACGATGATTGGTTTTCTGTTACACTTCTACTACTACTTTGGATTTTCCTTAAGTATACAAACCTCTCTGCCTTCTTTATATAACTTATTTGCTTCGTGTGCTGCAGCAGCAACCTGTTGGCTTTTCATCTGGCTCAACTTGCTATCTGGATTTCGTAATCTTGTGAGCATTCGCGTCGAACCTGGCGTGCCTTTTCCTGTGCCTGGAGAATCACTTCTTTCACCATTAGACTTATCTCCTGCCCAGGAAAAATAAAAAAGCTTTTAAAACAAACCTAAAAACTAGAAGTTTTCTGTTGACTTATGGAAATTATAAAGTAAAAAGATGCATAACATGAAAATAAGAGATCAAGCATGTATTTTTTCTTTTTCTTTTTTTTTCTTTTTTTTTTTGCCTCTTTACCTATGTCATCTGAAGTCTGGGATCCCCCCTCTGCATTTTCAGCATCATCAGGCATCTTAACGGAGTCATTCGGCACAGAGCTGAGCTCACTGCTGTTGCTGTTCTCAACATCTGCCTGTAGAGCTGCAGCAGACGCACTGCTGTTGCTGGGGATCATCTGACCAGTTTCTTCTACAAAAGAACAACTTCATTTTTAGTTTTCCTTTAAAAATTATAGATGCAAATTTCATTTTATATTTTGGATGAAAAATTTAAAGTCAGATGAACATCTTTTGCTAGACTGGAAAGAAATACCCATCAAATATAAATTCCCTTCAGAGCACTGAATCCATAAAGATATTTTATCTTTTTGTTCTGTTTCAAGCAGTTTCAACTTTTACAGCTCTGAAGAACTGAAATCTGTATTTGGATGAATGAATTTGAAATACAAAGTGTATTTTTTTTTCCCCTATAGATGCACACACTGTGAGCCCTCTACTGAGACTTTGTTTTGCTTTTAAGATGCAGATTTTATGAAATTTGGTCTTCCTGCAGCTTCTTTGATTCTCTCTTGATTGTATCATGCATTAACTGTTCCTCAAACCATGACCTTTTCCCTTCCCCATCTATCTTCCACTGATTTTGATCATCTCAGCACATTAATGCTGAGGAATTCTGATTTCCTTTCCATCGGCAACACTCTATATCTAAACTCTTCTACAAACTTAAAATACCAGCTTTTCTTACAACCTGCTAGGTCTAGATAGTGCTTCAAGCTCAGTAAGACAAATGCATTCTCAGTCCTCAGCTGTCCTTGTTACTGTCTTTCTGGACAGCTGTGGATGTTACTGCCACCTCACCTGTCAACACAGCATACTGCCCGAGCACAGTCTTTCAACCAAACCATCAGTGAATTGCAGCTATCTAGAAATACCACTCTCTTCCCTGTAAGAAGGCACCACCCTTTCCAACAGCAGTATCTTCTGAATTTTGTGCAAAGACACTGCTTAGATATTCAAAAAAAAAAAAAGATTTTTCTGTTTTTAGACCACTTTCAAAACATCAAGGATTCTGTTATCTTTAAAAGAAAACAGACCAAAAACTTCCCTCTGTGAAACGTTCTTTTTTCTAAGAATCATTCTCTGATTCTTAGAAGATCCTGTACCTAAACACAACTTGATTTCTGGCTCTTCCCAACAGGTGACCGACATTATTTGGTCTATTTCCCTTTTTAGTAAGAGAAAAATGTAACCGTTTGGTGCCTGTTGTTTGGAGGAGAAAGGAAGCATCCAAACTAGACCCAAAAATAAAAGATTAATACCGACGTTACATTTAACAAGGATTGCGATAGATATTTTTGTTTAGGTTTGCAGTTTAATCTTATTTTCCTCTCTTTGGGGCTGGCTGCTTTACTGATACTGGTTCAGTATCTCTCCCTTCCTCTGAGATAAGAGTCTCAGACTGAACTTTTCTTAACAGGAACACAAATATCACTATAAATGTAGTAAATTAGACCTGAGGAACAACCCCCTTCACAAAAGACACATGCATGCTTTCCTACAGGCAAAGCCCACTAATTTAAAACTGGGTTAGCAGCTTTGGAAGGAGAAAAGTAACAGCAAAAGTATAATAAAGAAACACCTTTGCAAAAAGTGATATTTTTAAAAGGAAGCATGAATCCATGTATGTGTCTGGAACAAAGTTGTAGGATACAAATATTCTCCACTAAATCTCTATCAATTATTTAAAACTTTAAAATGGAATAAAAATGAGTACAGGCAGAAGTATGTGATCAAATGTCTAAAGTATATGCTTTTAGTCCATGCAGTAGCACATTTTCTGTATTTAAAAAGCATACTAAAAGGCTCCCAGATTATGGTTTCATCTTAACTTTCATTTTCCCCTTCTATGGAAAGTATTTATTACAAAGTTGAGACACATCCATATCTACAAGTTTAAGAAGTGAAATCTGTACCTGAACAGAGAACTACTTCTGTAGGAGAGAAAACATTTACTACCAGTTTTTCAAACATCACACAGTGGTTACATTACAATTTGATTATTTTTGTATTTGCAACAACTGAAAAGATGAGTATAAAACTCTGCTCATTTTAATGATAATCAGCTGTTTAGAGTAACTTTTGGTTACGTAGTAAAGCCTGTAACAGAATTTCATTCTAAAATAACACTGTGATAATTTACATTACACCAAATTAAGTCCCATTCATTCCTAAAGAGTTTTTTCTTTAAATACAGTATATTATCACTTTACAATCACTGACATGGCAGAAGAAAACACTGTAAAACACAAGAGCCTCTATGCATACAATTCTGAAATCTGTTTAAAATCCCCAGCAAGCTTGACAATTTTATCTTGAGATCTCAGTGCGATGGTTTACTTATGTGAGTGAAAATACTTTGTTAGTAATTTATACAGTAAATGAGAGGTTAAAATAAGAGTCAGCAGCAAATTAGAATTTGAAATAAATTTTGATAGGATGCTAACAACCATTATGGATCACTGTGCAAAAATAAAATATAGAGAAAATAGAACATAAAAAGCTTAGCCACAGTCATCTTTGGAAGGCATGGAAACAAATGCTGATGTCATGGAGGGCCACAAATTTCCAGCACTAGTTGCAAGAAAATTAACTTTGAAATGTTAATGACAACGTAGCAGTAAAGGATGGCACTGCAAGCAAACAGCATGAGTGATTCGCTGTGAATGGTTTTAGTGAACAAACCAGATAGGAAAAACTGAACAGATTACCCAAATTACAGAGGCATTGGTAACAGTGCCTTCTGTACCTGAGAGTTCCTGAGGGAGCTCTGATGCCACCTTCTTCTCTGCCATGTTGTTGCTATCAAGGGTTTCTGACTGACACCCCATTGCGTTCTTCCCTTCAGAGCAACTAGTCTCTCCTGCAGAAGGATTTGTGTTGTTGTCGTCAGTGCTTGATGTCACAGAGTTACTTTTATCCCCAACGACTGTTGCCTCTATAGTAAAACGCACAACAAAACTTTAGGGATATTCTTTATTATGTTTTAGGATGTCATTTGGGGTCACCCATAGAAAGCAACTTCAGTAAATTTGTCTGTTTGATACTGCTGAGCTTTTTTTTTTCCTCTCCCCCCTGTATGCTAAAGTCTTGTCTAACACTCAAATTACTTAATTCTGATGAGGAAAGCAATGTTAAAAAGTTTTGTGTAATATTGCTTACTATAAACTTGTTGATCACACTCTGTCAATGTCTACTGTACCTCAAGCCAAGGTATCGACAAGCTAGCTGTATTTAACTTGAAAAGATGGAAAACTGGTGAAATTACTTAAAAAAATAAACAATTATAACATACACCCACAAATAAATTAACAAATATTTCTTATTGCTTAAAAATAACTTAAAGAATCAGACAAAAAATATTCTAACTTCAAGAAATGTGAGGATCTTCTTAGCTGAAGCATCAATCTACTTAAATGAAGTTGTAAAAGCACAGTGATAGTTCCTTTACCTTCGGTTTTCACTTTTTCCACATCTTGCTCAGTGGGTGTTTCCTCAGTTTTATCCTGGTCTCCAGATTCTTCTTTGCCTTTATCTGTATCTGTCTGGTCATTCTCACCATCACTCTTGGCTTTCTCTGCCTCATCAGCTGGTGTGTTTCTATCTTCCCCTATCTCTCCTCTTCTTGCTCTGATAACCTCCAAAATTTCATCTACAATAAAATGTATGTCATCAATATACAACAAACCACCACCTACAAAGCCAAGGACGAAAAAATAACATGGCATAAATACTGCTTCATTTCATTTAAGAGACAAAAAGGTAACATCCAACTTATCACTTCTTCCTCCTTAAAAGCAACAATTCCAAAGGTCTTATAATCGATTTCTCAAATTATACATCCACATAATGATGACAAATCCATTTCTAAACCAGAATATCAAACCTTCACGCCTTCCCCAGAACCAAAGTTCAAACCTTCCCAAGTTTATATAGCTATTTATTGTTCCAAGGTACATTGATTAACTTCTGGCAGGGAAAGATATGTGTTCCGCCACACTTGACATAATATTGGAGCAAATATTTGAGCTTCAGTATTTTTGCCATTCCAACTCCTATTCAATTGTTAAATGTTTATGAGGATGTATATACGTGTGCATCAGACAGTAAATCAACAAACATTTGACAGTTAACAGCCCTACTCCAACACTTGGAATGACCACAATCTGGCACACCCTAAGCATATCAAAAATCTGAATCATTCAGGACATCCTGGAACACACGATGTAGACACAGGCCTGCAAGAAGTCATCACTACATATCCAGGCTGGTACACCAGCACGATGCTTCTTCGAAGCTCCGTACTCACTATCCAACTGTGGATAGTGGGAACAGTGGTACTACGAGCACTGACCAGGCTCCAAGCATTTGTGTTACGTTCATGGAGTGGGATGTAAAAGCATTTCCTGCCACACATCCATTCATTTAGTCATATGTTTTCCCAAACAAATCCAGATAACAGGATGCTTAACATTTTGCTTAAAAACACTTCCTTTAGGTCAGTCACTCACTATAAAATGAATTTGAAGTAAAAATCCATGCTAAATCAAGGAAATGCAGTTTGATACAAACAAGCTATCAGATATAATCTGTAATTAAACTGTTAAAAAGGACAGTGAACATCAAAAATAGTTATTCTGGCAAACTGATGTAAAAATTTTTCTGTATGTCCAGAAATCTACCATTATTATTATTATTATTTTAAATACAAGAACTTCAATAACACACTGAAAATAACTGGTAGTGTCACATTAGCCCAGTAAGCACTTTACAATACAATACATATAAGCTAGTATTAGATTCAAAGTGCAACATCTGTTCCTGTTAGCCTGAATATGCTTACCATTTGCTGCAGAAAGGAAAGACTTGTTGCTGCCCCGTGCTTTATTAGTAAGGTCCTCTGTAACATCCATGTGCCGATGAATTTCTTCACGCATTTCTTCCAGAGTTTTGCATAGGTCAGCTTCCCAGTAATCTTTGTCTAGGCATTCAATTAACTCTGCCAGCTGTATCTTTGTGCTATAGTACCAGATTTTCTTATCTTTCTCACTTTCTGAATCTTCCTCTCTATAAGAGTATTTTTAAAATATTAATGTTTAAATACCTGGACAAATTACAAAAATGGTTATCACCCTACTTTTTGCAGAGACATATTAATGCCAACAACTGAACGTGAACAAACAAACAGAAACAAAGCACATGAGGACACTCGTATACACCCCTGTAAGTATCCAAGTAATTTCTCGCTTCCCTTCCCTTTTTCATCAGAAGTTCTCATGATAACTTGCTCAGGAGAGCTTTTGAAGAGTCTCCTTAAAACTGGTTTGTCAAATCTGGCAACAAGGTTCGTTCTCATTATATTTAATACTACTGTAACCGGTAATCTACTAAGTCTTGAATAATCTGAAATGAAAGAGTACTTGTCTCCAGAATCCAGAAAAGGTAGTTTCTGGCTGCAAATTCAGGAAATTCAGGAACTTCATATTCATAAAATATTTTCTATTAGCATCTCTACAGCATTCACCTGTGAAAGCACCAGAAAGCACATAAAATAAACATAATACGATCCTCTGAGATGATAAAGGAATTTCCACATTTATTATCTGGGGTACTTCATGATAGCATAAAGAAAATTACGAGAGGAGCACAGCGTCAAGAGCATCTTGACCAGGCCATCGGACCCAAATGAGCTCCATACGTTTCTTGACTAGCAGGCTCTCCCAGAGTGCTGGAGAGCTTCAGGACACTGCACATGGCTCTGCGGGAGGCTGCTTCATTCCAGCCTGCCTCAGCAGCTCCCGGTCAGCAGCTCAGCCTGCCCGTGGGCAGGACCACTCATGCAATACAGCCCTAGCACTCCCCATACTGCAAACGAGGTATGAGGCAACACCGTGATTTGTAAGCTTGGCCTTCATATGTAAAAGAGGCACTAAGCTATTGCTACACTTGCCCTACCTATTATTAGCCCGTGGCTCACTAATAACCCTAAAACAAGTTGTCAGTGGGGATGGAAAGCTGGTTGTACTTTAAAAGATCTAACTTAGTAATTTTTCCTCTGTATTCCTCTCTAGTGGCTGCTTCCACGTGGCTTATGCATTAAAGATGGGAAAAACTGGCCTCAGATTGTCAGAAATCTGAACATCCGTAAGGCAACTTGTCATCTACCAGAGGATTTGCCACATCATATTTACAAAACAACTGCAATATGTGCAGAATGCATTTAGAATAGCACTAAAATAAGATGCCCATGAACTTGATAATAACGACAAGTCAAATTTAAAGTACTGATTTGCCACGACCATTGTTACAAAACAGACTATTTTTGTCTTGCTCATACAACTTGGTATATTGCAAAGAAATGCTGTGATTTCACTCTGAATGGCCTTCGTTCATGAAAAGCAACTAATTTTTCTACTTTACCCATTTACTCACCTAGACTACTGTTAACTTTTAGTTTTAACAGGTTAGCATGGTAAATTTGAAGAGTTTTTGAGAAAACATCCCAACTCAGAAAGACTGCCCACAGACTGCCCTGATATTACACGTCAGCTCAATACTGGCAATCATTTGAGCCAACAAATATTCTGTAGAGTTTCACATTAAAGAAAAATTGACATTTAAGCTACGTTTCCTCTAAGCTGAGAAAGTTAATTCTTAACAATAACAGCAACGGAAGCACCTTTATTAAAGTTTGTGGACAAAAAACACAGAATGAGAAGAGAAAGAAACATGCTCAAAAACTAAGATGGAAGGAGAGAGGGGATCACAAGAACACAGCTTAGAGAGCAAAAGGAAAGAAAAAGGTGAAACAAAACGATCGACAGAAAAGAGAACTGAAACAAAACAAGACAAAAATGAAGGGGAAAGTCACACCTCCTGAACTGTGTTGCTATTTTCCCTGGCAAATGCCTGATGAAAGTGGCAAGAGCAAGGTGTTGGCAGAGCAGCTACGGTAAGGCTGCAGCTTATGAACACAACTGCTGAACTGTGCTGTTGATGAACTTAAACTTTAATTGCTTCTAAAATCATCAAAAGGCACCTTTACCTTCATTTTGAGCCCCTACCTTGTCGGACAATTATTAGCTATATTCACATGCCATTTACACCTCTTCTTCCACAACCTAGTTGTGCAATAGTTTGAACACTTTATATAAATAGTCCCTTATCCCTTCAGGAAATGAGGCTGTGCTAGCACCCACTGAGCACTCCCAGTGCTCCTCTGACAAGTGAGGCACCATCAGCTCGGTGCTGGGTGACTGCTTCGCCTCCAGGGCACTCAGCTTGGTCCCATACATTGTGAGGCCAAGGGAGGGAGTAAAAAGAATTACATGAGTGTTTCCTACCTTTTTGTCTCCTTCATTGCCTGAAGCTATTCACTAGCAGGCCTTACAGGCAACTTTTAACACTGATAAAAATTAGAACATGGAAGATGCTAGAAAATGGTGATTAACTGTTTTTGAGGTAGATACACCCTTTCCTGAATCCCATAGCAATACAATTAAAAATTGCAGAATTAATAAAATTGTTTAAACTAAGCTTCTATTAAAATGAAGATTTCTTTACTCTTTTTTTTTTTTTTTTTTTTTTTTAAGTGGAGAAAAGAGAGGAGGATCCACTGAGAACAGGAACAGCACAACAGATCTAGCAGGAAAAAAAAAATCTGAAACTGTTTTTGATGGTTGAGGCAGGTACAAACAGCACAGGAATAGCAATTTGTTTCATTGCTGACATCAAACGAGGGCCAAACAACCTTTCACCACCTCGCTTCATAGACAGTTGGCAAACCCAATGCATCTCAGTATTTGATTTGTTACATCCATACTTTTCCAAACTTATAAATCTTCCATTTGTTTATAAGGAGAAAATAAGAGGAAATTACCACATTTACCAGTAAAATAATAAGTTGTTCTCTATCAACAAAATATTAAGATACTGTTACTTAAATGCAAATTGGGAAGCAGTAAAGTAACTTTATATCTGAAAGTAATTTGATAGTCTTGATTTTCTTGATTTATTCCTTATTCTTCCTTCAGAAACATCATCCTAAATTTGTAAACACTGAAACAAAACCTCAGGAATTATCTCGTGCTTTTTCATCCTGCTGAGATTTGCTCCAGGGTATGTATGGGAAGAGAACCTCTTCACAGTGCCCACTTTTCTCTATTTGTAAAACAGAAGAGGTGAAAAAGGGAAACAAAACCACAATGACGGGCTTAAACAAGTGATGAACATGGAAGTTAGAGGCTCATTGAACAACAATAACAATGTAGAAAACTCTTTAAATAAGAGAAAAACGTTGGTGTGATGATAACATAACTATCAAAAAGGGAAGTGGGACAGGAAGTAACATGCCCGAAAAAACTTATCTGAAAAAAATAAAAAAATAAAAAAAATAGGATTTCAGTTCTCTACCCCCCAGGCAAGACTTCAAATCACGATTTATACAATTTGGTTTTAGATCTATTAGTTTCCTCTGATATATTTGATCACATGGCATTAATTCAATTTCTTTATTCTTCTTAATAATTTCATGGATCTCAGGTTTTCACATTTGGTGGTTATTCTACGAGTTATCCTTCAGTTAAAGGCATCAGGTGTGGTTTGAACTTGTTCAATACACATGTGCAAAATGGTTGCTTTTGCAATACAGCATGGCTACTGATCTAAAGGATATTAAAAACTGAAAATACAGAGCTTAATGTCTGTGTGAACTAAAGTTGCATTTCCCTGGAATTTAGTTATATAGTAAATGCTTCTGTTCCATTATGCAATGGCTTTAGCACGAAAGGCACATTAGGAGTAACTTCAATTACGTTTCTGCTCAGTGAGAAGCGCAGTGGTTGATCCTGTATATCCCACATTGTACTCTTTAAGAGTGCCACTGCCGCAGGTGTACCCGAATGTCTGTGTATGTGTTTCTTATTCTCATTCCATTGTGGTGGTTTTACCCAGTACATCCATCGGGATGATTTGGGAAATTTTTAATCCAAACCACATACTTCTGAAAATTTGTTTTGGAAGAATGCACAGGTACATTTACACTAGCAGAAGGCCTGGTATCTAATTGCAACAGGAAGGATAGATAACTTCAACTCAGATAACCTGCACGAGAATATAAAAGACAGGAAATAATTAATGGGTGAACTGCATATACTCTTTGAAAGCTAAAATATTTTTCTATTTATGTTTTGAAACGTTTTATCGCTAACAAAAAAATCAGTAAAATTAAAAAGCTAATAAAATTTTCCTTTTGCTGTGTTGCTTTATTCTTATCTATTTTTGATTTTTAATAGATTAGTGATGTGTTTTCTCATTAAATAAACTCCCCATTAGGGCATAAAACTTCTGTTAATAAAACCTGATTTACCATTTCTGACATAAATCACTTGCCCATTGAACTCTTAACAGGAATGCAAAATTATTAAAAAAAATAAATCCATACATGCAACCTTTGGGGATGCCTCTGCTATTGCAATACAAGGTACTACCAAAAAAAAGCATAAATTGAAACAACTTTCACATGCACAGACTTATAAAAATAAAGAAGCACCTGCATGATTTGTTTCAGTTCAAAGTACCTTGAATATATCAAAACCTTCCAAACATCAAATACTCCACCCCATTGGGGAAAAAACATTGTTTCACAAGTTTAGTTGAAGATAATTACCAACCTACCTACATACTGGGGTGAGGGGGAAGCCTGCCTATTTATCTTAAAATCACCTCCAGAGTAAGTGATTCTGTTTCTTGTTGTTCATGTTGTTAGTTCCCAGATTTGTAATGGTGAGCAGAATAAAATCATTCTGCCGGTGCAGTAGAGCATTAAGGCAAGCTTATTTTTAGAGCAACTTTTTCCTTCAGAGCTTGAGACAAAAGATATGAAAGCCATGCACAGAGGAGAGTATCTATAAGCTGTTCAACTAGAGCAAAAATATTAACTGCATGTGCTTCACAACCAGGTTTTTCTTTTTTTTTTTTTTTTTTAAATTGATTCTCAAAGACCTGAGGAGTTTGTCCTTCATCTATAATTCTCCTATTTTCTTGTACTCTTCTGTAGTTACCAGAAGAGACCCTCTTTTTCCTTGTCCTTTGGAAGAGAGGAATACTTTAATTACACTTGCAACGATCTCATTCAGATTTTATGCTGAAAGTAATTTTTGTTGTTGTTGGTTTTTTTTTGTTTGTTTTTGTTTTTTTACACTAGATTTTCAACTCACAGAGATTGTTCTTGGGTTAGAAGATTCAACAGACAGGACACCAGTGAGCAACATTTCATCAAGACAAGAGAATCATCCAAATAAATTCCAGTGTAATGTATGCAACTGTCTGCTCCATGGAACAAAAGCAGACTAATAGCATACTGTTACAGATCGGTTACTTTACTGCTTCCAGACTCACTTTGACTCATGAAAACCACATAGGAATGCTCCACAAATACAATGCTAGGTCCAGAGACAGTACAGCTACACTCATTAGTTTAGTTACAATCCAATCCAAGTTCACCCAGGATGCCAGAAACTTCAGGTGCACCATCACATCCACCTGATCCATCTGAATGATAGAGCAGAGTACTAAAAAGTGGCAAGAGCATAAAAAAATTCCCTGTACCTTTTAAAAAACTACCTGACACCACTACAGTATTTATGACCTGGAAAAACTTAAAAATATATATATATATTTTTTTTAAATAAGCAAAAGAATAACTTACAGAAAAAAATGCTTAGAGTATCAGCTAACAATACATTAGAGAAAGGACATTTATTTTTAAAAGGACAAAAATGAGGACTTGAAAGTGTATGGTTTAAAAGATGTCATCTTATATACCCTTATAATCCCTTTCAAAAGGGGTTATATCTTAAGGGCTGATATCTTAACTTCCTATGTAGTACATCTAGTATGAAATTCTCTATAATACCGAATGGAAAATTGTATTTCAAGAAATCCAGAAAAAACTCTATTTTTCCTAAACTAACCATACCATTAATTTCATTTCAATATTTTGTTTCTCCTTCATTATCAAAATGATTACATTAAAACGGTTTTTATAAGAAAACCATGTCTTGATCTGTTTTCCTGTCAAAAAAAAAAAAAAAAAATACTCTTTATAGTCTTAAATTTAACTTTTCAGGTACATAATAGGGCACAATGCCCACACTCATGAGAGTTTGGTAATTTTTGGTGTTTATTACATCAGTATCTCAAAATCAACCACAAACAGGAAATTGTTTTAAATGGTAGAAGACATCTTGAAGGCAGGCACATCTTGCCATTTCAACTTTGTTTCCATCTACAGAAGAATTTACAAATATTATTTTCCCTATTTCTGGTTAATAGATCTGGTTAATACCTTTTCTCAAGTGACTCTGAGAGTCTTAACTTCAAAGTCAGACCACCGAAACAGTGCAAGTATCCAAAAGCCAAATACTATCTGAGCAGGTGACAGTCATCTAGACGCCATGCATTCACAAGGACAGTTAAATGACGTTTCAGGAAGTTTTACAGAACACTGGAGAGTTCTCATTAAAATTTCCTTTCTTTTCCTCATATTCACGTGTTTTAGACACATTAAAATTAAGCCATGGTCCTTGTTTTTCCCCCCCCCCTTTTATCTCCTTTAAAGTTATGAGAATATTTAGTTTGTAGAAAATAATGGAATAATTATTTGGTCTTTAGAGTTCTATTTACTAAGAAATAAGTAATGGTCTAAAGGAAGAATAATTTTAAGACGGAAACAGCAACTTACAGGACAGCCATTTGTAAATATACATTCAATACCACACTATTCTTCAGAAAACACTAAACAATTACTTTACTTACATAATGATTCTTCTGTTCAGGAACCAATATTTCCGTCTATGCCTGTCATATCCAATTGGCTCATGCCGAATGTATGGTTTATTTTTTTGGATTTCAGCAACACAGTCAGTTACTCCAGGCACCTTATGTGCTACGCAGACTTCACACTGCCATTCATCTTCTGGTACCTCTTCAAGAGGTGGTTTCACGCACTCTAAATGGTACACAGCTGAACAAGTTTCACAGCAAAGCAAATCCCCAAGTTTGTGACAAACCCTACAATGATCATCATATTGAATAACACCTTCTGACATTAACTCTTCACGTGCAATGTTTGTTGTAAGAAACTGATCCACTAAGAACTGCAGAACTTTGATTTTATTCTCTACTGGTCCATAAGGATAGTCCTCTGTCTCTTGATAAGGAAGAACATGATGATATTCCTTGTCACTCTCACAATATACCCGCAGAACCTCTGGCCACGTCATTCCATCTATGAAATACAAAGTGGAATTAACGCTATCTTTGAGGTCAGCAGGTCCAAAGGTAGTATTTGAAGTGTCTTCTTCACGTAAAACTGCTTTTAAAAGCACTATATGCATCTCTGCCATAAGTGTGCACTGCTCTTGACTTACCAGAGCAGCACAGAAGTCCTCAAAACGAAAAGGAGAGAGGCGTAAAACAGTGCCAAAGTTCCTTAGTACCTCATAGATGGCAATAACATTCATTATATGCTCACTAGGCACCATTAAGTCCTCTGAGGATTTTGGAAACTCCAAAGGTGGGATATCTTTTTCTTCCAATATTGGAGAACGAGGGCGATGCACTCTTTGTCTTCTCCTACCTGGAATTAAAAACAACAATAAGAATTTTGCCATTCACACATCAACATGTTTAACATCTATCATCAGTGACTGTGTCAAACCTTGTAAACAATTGCAAATTAAGGATTCACTCCTCCACAGCCACATAAGTGATAATCACTTAACAATCCCATAATTTACAAGTATAAAAACAAAATACACAAGATACGTATCTGAAGTTTTGTTTTAAAAAGTACTTGCATTTCCCATACAACATATACCTACTGAATCTTTAAAAATGACATCTAGGATTTCAATTATTTACATTAGTTAAAAAGACACTTCCCTCACCCAAAGTATCACACCAGGAATTTCCCCATTGTCATTCAACATGACTAGTTCATCATTCCTTCTCGGAATTCTAACTTTCATCGTGAAGAATCAAGCTTCAGATAACAGGTATTTTGTATAAAAATTATGCTAGCTATTTTCCCAATCAGCATTAGTACACAAGAAAGATTATGTCAAGCAGATGTCTTAGGATATGAATTCAGTTGAATTGAAACAAAAAGAGAACTTAAATCACTATCCACTGCTTTCTAACTGGAATACTCAATATCAACAAGCCAGAAACAACTCAGATGTGACATCAATGAAATTGCTTCAGAAATTCAAAAAAACCCACAAAAGTGCTTCAATAAAACAATAGAGAGCTCCACTAACTGGAAGAAAAGGCACTAGGCATAATTAATTCAGTTTGTTAGATGTGATGCCACACTTTCCTGACTTTACTTACACTATTCTAGATGCCAAGCACAAGGAAAAAGAAAAATTCAGACAACCTCAAACTAATTAAACCATCATCTTGGTTTAAAACCAAGAACTAAGATGAAAAACATTTTAGGTCCTCTGATACGCATACCATGACTCTAGTCAACAAGTATATTTCATATTTGTTAATTCTACACAGAGAAGTGACCTACAGGAAGGATTTGATTCACAGAGAAAATATCCAAAGGAAAAATGAAGCTGTCCATAGGAGGAATTTCATATTCACACTTCAATAAAAAGTGACATATTGTACAAAGTACAATCTGAGACTTAAGAGTGATACAAGCACTATTTTGGCATTTCAAAATTACTGCTAATTTCTTGATCAAAGTCTGTGAATAATAGATCCCCCCCAAACTAGCTCAAAGAAACTAAGGGAGAATTCAGTTCCAGTCATCTTAGATGTTACCATTAATAGGTAATGGTTCACCTTGGCATTTGTTCAACCCGCCCTATTCCCTCCTACGCTTCTCCCATAAATATAGGAAATGGGTCTAATGGGGTGGAGGGGTGGGGAGGAAAAGATGCTCTGCTAATGCACACATACACCCAAATAAAGATCTTGCTGAACTTGAAAATATTATTAAAACTTTACTGCACTGGAAAAAAAAAATACCAAAAAGGAAAGCTAAATTTAATAAATATCTTGATGTAAAAAATAATTTGCCAAATGAAACCAAAAAAATCAATAATTGAGCAAGTACAGCAAGACGAAGCAGGTACAGCTTTCCCTCTCAGACTTTAAAGATGGGAATGAATCTTAAGCAGCAAACTAGGCACTCTGAAACACTATAGAAGATGAACTGCCAGATGTTTCCATTACAGAAGTAATGGGTCAACATCTTCTGCATATAAAAATAAATGTCCAAGTTCAGTTGAGTTCTGTGGAAAATGAAAGAATGCTTGTGTGACTGTGTTCCAGTATGCGGCTGCACAAATCAGTGGAAAAAGTTTAATCATGGCAAACACAGGAAAACACAGGAGTTTCACAGCCACAGAGCAAGCGTTCTTACAGCAAGAAATATCTACATTAAATCCCACTTCTGTACCATCATGATGCTTAGCTGTATACATACAAAGCAAAGTAGGTTTAATTAAAACAGAACACACACGCGCACATACAAAGATAAAATTACTTTAGGGTCCCACACTTCCCTCAATATTGCATGATGCTATAGGGCCAGTCCTAGCAGGTGGTCTTGCAAGACATCACAGATAATCCAAAAATCACTTATGGTCTTCCCAATGTCTAAATGTCATGAGAAGCTGGAAGAGCTATCAACCAGGATTCCTTCCAGGGTTTGCAGTTTTAGCAGAAATATTTTGTGTGTCACATGGTAAAGTCATAAAAGAATAAGGCCTTGAATAAAGGAAGCAAATGACGATGAACCTGACTGGCTTAAATGAATCAGAAGCAACAAAGCCAAAACAAAAAACAACAGTTTCAGGCAAAGATAAACGAAAATGTACAAACATTGCTGAAAGCAGCAAAGACTACTTATTTCTTCTAATTCCTCGAGATTTTTCTACTCTGCAAACATTACGATTCCTTCTTAGATTGTTTTCATCCGTCAGTGAAAAAACAGACAAACCATATACCGTCTTCCTGATGTCTCTTTCACAAGAGGTAAAAACTGGTATATTTGTGTTACGTCAAACAACAGGAGAAGCAAGAATTCAAACCTTAATTGCTACTATTGCTCCTATTTTTTGAAAAGATCAAAAGAAGTTCTCTTAACACTTCCTTTTGAAAAGGAGGTGCACTAATCCAATTAGAGCTATATAACAAAAATGTTATCAGGACACAAAGTACATCAGTAAATACCATAACAAAGTATAGTACTTCGGTTCAAGAACAATGTAATCAGCTGACTGTATTATTCACACCACTCTTCACCTTCTATTTAAATCACCTTACATATTTTCATGTTTGTTTTGGCACAAAGCACAGAAATTTCGAAGGGAATTTTAATATCTAATAGGTTAGACAATAAGGAAAAATATTGCATTATAAAATGCATGCTTCATTTGAGAAGTTGATGTTATGCCCCATGGTATGCAGCACAGTTATTATATCCTATCACTCAACACTCCCAATCCATACCATAAATCATACGCCATATCTCAAGGGCTCCAACTAATTTCTCCTTTCAGACACTGAGCTGCTTTGAACAACTCTGGACTGCATATAATCTGGTTTCCAGAGCTAAACAAGGAAAGTATTCAAAGATGCAAAATATTTTAGAAAGAAATAGTACCCAGACATATTTCTCTTGAATGGTTTGGCTGCTAGGTATTTCAGATCTTTCTGTGCTTCCCTCCCTCCCCAATTTCACTTTCAATTCATTACTGATACTTGCTGTATCTAGTTTGAACAGAACTTGGAGTCAAGTAGAGAATCACAAGATGTGATCTGGAAATTACGAAATTCCAAACAGTTTGCGCTTAAATATCTTATAGTTTGATGTGTAAACTAATCTCAAGAAACCACCCCTGACACCTTTTACAACAAACAAACAAAGCCTAATCTCCAGCTGAAAATGATAAAATGCCCTTTGGCAAGGGGCTCATAAATCTTAGTGCACTCTAAATGGCTGGTGAACTGCAATTAAAGGTATAGGCCAACTAAATATGGTATCAATAGCAAGTGCTATAGTCTGGTTTGTACTGAAATTGTCTAATTTTATAGGTTGAGTGTATTCCCTTGCTACTAGCATAAGCAAGTGAAGAGGGGAGAAAAAAAAATTACAACTTCTGGCACTTCGGAATTAAGAATTGCAGTTTGGGACTCCAATTAACAACTTCAGGGTCGTTTGTACTTCTGATAACAATTACTTCAGTGCTGTTTCTCTGTAGGCTGCTGATAATCCATACAGTTCACACTACTTAAATGAAGTATCAGCCTCTGTGAAGGTTTCTGAAGCTCACAGTTCACATTCAGCAAACTGCTCTTCACAGACACCAAAGAAAAATTCCCCAAATTTTGAGAAATTTTTTTAACTACAATAAACTCATCCAACTTTTCTAGCTCTTTTCTAACACGGTGTGATAATGTAAAATGTGCCTAAAAATAAGTCATTTTCAAACATACAGTATTCTCTGAAAAAGCCATCCACTGCCTGGATTTGACAGTCATTATCAGACAAAAAAAATGCTTCGGTCTCTTTAAATATGGTATGGTCAGAATATATATATATAAGTAAAAGAGAGTCTGGAACTTGGCAATTTTTGTAATCATCAACTGTCATGGATTTTTGCCTTCCATATGGAAACATGAACGCTATCTGTAAGAAAATATGTTAAGTGAAATTTAATTAAATTGATTAAAAAGTAATTAGTTTAATGACCTCAATATAAGTGTTTGAGACAGGTGCAAACTTGTATAGGCTGTACAGTGGAAGATTACATACTATTAAACATGCATTTTGATTTGGGATACTGCATATGTGCATCACATTCATGTATTTTAAATAGTATATGGAAGTAAAACAGCATAACATAAATTCAGTGCAATGACTACACTGAGCACTCAAAAAAAATGGAGTTGGCTTTTCTTAAATTTGTATTACTATATCACCTACTGCTATTAATATTTCTCAATTCAGCTTGGTATAGTTTGAATAGATTTGGATAAATAATTTTTATTATTTGCCTGAAAGATTTACCAACTTGAGAATTCCCTTCTCATAGCTTCAAGTTATTTTGTTTGTTTTACATAGAAAATGTAGTATTTGGTAATATCAGACTACTTGGTCTGAAGTAAGAAAAATCAAGAGGATTCCAGAGCAGGTATACAAGAAGAAGTTCTCCTTTAAGCACCATCACCACCAGACTAGACATTGCACTGTATCTAGGTATATCTTACCTTAATTAAAGAAAGTCTATTTGCTCACACTTAAGTTTCCCGAAGTAGACTCAAGTTTTTTTAATGTAAACTCTATACTTTCACATTAGTTTCTACATATTAACCAGATCCCTGAATCAAATTCCACTTTCACATTTGGGCCAGAACGAAGTAAGAAAATGTCCACTTCTACTCCATTCAAATTCCATAGCTTAATTGGAAGGATGAATTGAACTGCCAGTAGCCTCCTACTGCCATGACTGTACTACTTGTAGCACCCAGACCATTTTGAGTGTCTCAGAATTATACTTTTTATCTAGCATATACTTCTCTTAAATCTCATTCCTTCCCTAGTCGTCTCCAAAAGTGATGAAGTAGCCTGCAATACTTGCCTCTCCCTATTTTGAATTCTTTAGCTGAAAAGCTGCCTGTAATTAAGATTAAAGAGTAAACAATTTTATTCATATGGCATATTTAATTATAGATATTGATAATTACAGTCTACGCTTGCCATAATCTATTAAAATAATTTATATTACAAATATTCAAGCAAAACCCACTAATGATATTTGAAATACAATGAAGTCACTGAACTGGTGAAGTAACAGGCTGAGCACCCAAAATCAGGATTTAATGAAGCACTTCAAAAAATAAAGTCTTTTTAAAAAACTCTTGCTGTATTTTTGTTTATTATTCCAGTCTATTCATCTTGTTTGGTTTAAATGCTGGCTTGTTTTGAAATTTAGAAATCACTAGGAGTTGAAAACGACTAAAAAATCATCTCCATTTTCATTTACAGACTGAAAGTTATATCTACTCATTAACTCTTTATCAAAGGAGGATATGGAACTTAAAAAAAAATATTCCCACTATCTTTAACAAATCTCCTATTTTACGTAGCCAGTTTTTAAACAGGATTTGAATGAACTATTTGCATCCATGTCCAGAATATTGAAAATTTATACTGACTAAATATGACTTTGATGCTTTGTACTTTAGTTGTATTCTGACTCCCATACACACACAGCCTAACAAAAAAATCACAACAATCCAATTGTGCCTCGTCTCACTTACATAACCTTTCACTCCAGATGGACACTGGTAGTAAACACAGCTTTTCAGCCCAACATATTTCAAGTAATGGACAGGGAAATGGAGGTTCTATATAGGAAATATTCTGCCAGAGCCACTGTCTTGTTTAAACAGGGAGAGTGGTAGCAGCACTAGTGTGACCTTAAAAATAAACACTGGCTCCAGCACTTCTTGCCTAGAAAGCTCACATCTAGTGTCATTTCTCTTCTCTTAAAATTCTTCCCTCCTCACAATTTCTCAGCACTTAGAAACCAAGACTCCTGCTTAGAGCTTGTGTTCATGGTTGCAATGGAGAGGATAAACTTGGTAGAGTAAAAAGGAAAGAAAAGGCAGGCTGCAGAGTTTCAGATACTTCACTTACCTGTCACAGAAGGGGAGAAAAAAAAAGAACAAGAAAAAACCTCAAAGGCACACTCCAAATAATTAATGCCAGCAAGTAGAAAGGTTTTCAATTTGTTCGCAGGAAGAAGAAAAAATAAATTCTGGCTTCAAGTTCCACGATTTCACTCAAACTGTGCTACTACTATATGAACCTCCTTCGTTAGTAAAATAGAACTGGGTTCGTTTTGTGCCTCAGTGCCTGAGTCACTACAGAAACCTCCCAAACATAAAGACCAACACACTGGCAATTATACAATGTCCTGGAAGCATGAGTAGTCTACTTCCTCCTAGAAACACTGGCTTTTGACCACTCTCCTAAACCCAAGGTCTTATTTATGTTAGGTTTTAATAAACCTACAATAATTGGGCGTTTCCTACCCTGTACACTACTCTGCACCATTCGAGTTTCAAATGAGAATGTCCAGCAACACACAAGGACTCGCCAGACATCACTGAAAACATTTGATAAAAATGCTAAGAAAACTTTTTTTTTTTTTGTCCTCCCTCCCCACATGGCAGAATGCAAAACCTGAGTATAGCTAAAGGTTTGTCACAGCAAGACCCAAACTGGTTCCTTAATTAAAAGTCGACCTCCTGGGAAAGCTTTTGCTCAGCTGACACCAGAGAAGGAAAAAATGATGAAAAGGAATTAGTTTAAGATGAGAACAATTTATGAGAAGCGGTACCAAAAACAGAAAAATCAAAATTTTCCTAGGATGGGCCAAAATTTTCAAAACACTTTTCAAAACTCCTTTAGAAAATGTCTACAGGACAACCAGCATGTTTCTAATATTCGTAAGTTAAATAACCAGTTCCAGATTTTATTTTCTGAAGAAATAAGATGCATCTGTAACTCTGTTCTTACATGCAACTCCAATTTGAATATTGCTCCACAACAGTTGTACCTGAGTTATTTATTTTGCCAGGAAAAAGGAAAAATCCAAACAGCTTAAATTTAACAATCTAAGCCAGCATTAAAAATGAGCCATACCAAGCCCCATAAAAGCTTAGCAAGTTGAATCACAGAGGAGAAAATAACCAGTTACTAGACTAGATCCCGAGAGCACTCATCTCACAGAAATTCTCGACATGTGCTCCTGAGTTAAGGATGACTATTGCCTTGTTTTGTGCAGAACTAGGTCTCTATATTCTTTAAAAACCTAGTTGGATGCTTCTGAGATGGTTTGTTTTTTCATTTTGTACACATCAGTGTACTTCTAAATCAAACAGGAGCTCTCTAATGATTGTACATTAAAATGGCCTTCTTCTACTGATTGTACATTAGAAATGTGATTTTTCAACATCAGAGTCATCACTGTGATCTCAGTAGGAACCAAGAATATAAAATTCCTATATCCTAAAGCACCGTTTTAACATTTGGATAACCATTTAACATTTGGATAGTGCAAGACACATACCAAATGAAATTCCACACTGCCATTCTAAGAAGTACTCAGACTTCTTTTGTGCCTAGAATCCAGACAAATTATAGTAATTTTTTAAGAAGTATTATTGTACCCATTTTCAGGAACATTCTGACAGACAATTTCTTAGCTGGGACACACTCTGGATACGCTCTAACCAATTTCCGAAGTTAGTAGCCCCAAGAGCTCCTCCCCGATTCCACTAAAATCCACTTACTCACTGTGTGATAGTTTTACACAACACAAAGGTCGGTTAGGAAATTTTACTGCAGACCTACAAAGGAGTTTGTGCCACAGAACCACCTGTGGTGCATCAAGTTATTTTACCTTTTTACCCTTAAAAATGTACATAATTTGATAGTGTGCGGCATTTGCTGCACAGAATTGCTTACAAAAATGTTGACAAATACTCCCTTCAGATAAAATGCAAATTTGCATGTCTGTACAGCAGAACAAGCCACTAGCTTGGCCTTTTAAACCACTTCTTTGCCAGGACTTGAACTTGTCTTCCACATTTTTCATGATTAGCTGGATGAACTAGCGATAGATATCAAAGTTTAGGATCTTAAACTGTAAAATAACAGCATGCCAGATTTAGAGAACCGGTAAAATGTTCGGGGGGCTGGCAAATCTTCTCCCACAACAAACAAAAGAGGCTGCGTATCTTACTACTGCATCTCAACGTCTCCACTTAACTCTTCGGGAGCACAAAGATATAAAGATATTTTAAATATAAAATTACTACAGACACACTAAATACTGCACCTAGTCTCCAGTTAAATTCTTTCATCCTGAAGATCAAAGCGAAGTAACTGGTTAACAACAGTGATGGTCGATCACTGTAATGCTCAGGGACAGCAACATCCATCCAAAAAAAAAAAAAAAGCTTCTTAAACGACAAATTGTTTCACTCAACTCTACTGTTGAGTATTAATTTGGCAGACTAATGATTATCTCAGCCCAAATCTAGATATGCAGCTCTTCCTCAAGCTAGTTTTCCAAGTTTTTGATGAAAAAAAAAGTCAAAAAAACATGGGGCTATCTAGGCGCCTTCATTAAACCCTTCTTTTAAAATCCTGCAATGTGCGGAAAACAATGCAACTGAGACAAGCCTAAATAAGAAGTTACAGCAAACAGGTAACTGCAAACAAGTTCAGTGACAAGGTATATGGGATATCCATCCTAAAAGTGTATCCACCTCTGGGGATACAAAGGGATAACAGACGAAGAACATGCCATGAAAAATCCTTCTACCAAAGGTCTATCCAGCAGAAGGGAAAGCAATCAAACATCATACTCATTCACACAAACTTTAACTACACCACTATTAAGCATTACATTGAAGACATTTTATCATTTTGAAGATTTTCTTTCCCTAAATGCTTGAATAATGCTAGAGTAATAGTTAATCAAGTCTGAGATGTATCGTAAGCATCACACAGAGCACAAGAATCCACCCTTACTTGGCCAGAGACATTGCACTGTGCACTTTTAATCCGTTGTTAAGAATGTAAGGTTGAAAAAACGTAAATATTCCATTACTTAAATTGGATGCGATTTAAATGCAAAATCTTGGCTGGTAGGACAATTTGGTATTGCAATTTTTCAATACCCTGCTTTAAAAAAAATGAACTCCTCAGCCCCCAGAGCCCCATCCTGATGGTTGCAGCAATTGAGGCTGCAAGTGATCTAGAGGAGATAAGTAGAGAACAATCGCTCCTCGTCTCTTCTAGGAGAAAAAGAAAACAAAAACAAACCAGTGTGCACAGCACGATTCTGTTGGGGCAGTTTAAAACAAAGGAGATGGTCCTTCAAGCTTCACCATTAACTACAGGAACTTTGGTGCTGTATGTTACGATTTATCTCGTTTCAAGACAAATATATGAAAGAAGAAAAAATATATGAAAACCAATTCTGGCTTTGAATGCACCTGGGTCAAAGAGCACTGGAGCCTGGGAAGGTGCTCTGGAGGTGTATCGCTGTGTGCTTGCCCTACTTGTAATGCTTTCTCTGTGCTGGCCATTGTCAGATAAAAAGATACAGAGGTTACATGGATCTTTTTCTTGCCTATTAAACCTGTTCTAATGTCAAGTGTCTCTTCTTGGATTATGATAAGACCAAGATTTCAATCGGTGCCAAAATCACAATGTAGGCATTTGTTCAGCAGAAACAAGACAGACTGAGCTCATCAAGTGAAAAGTTTGCACCTTCCTCCTTGCAAAAGTGAGAAGAGAGAGAGGCCTTTAGGCCAACACTGAGCTAAATGAGAACTGCCAGCAAAAGCCAAAACAACAAGATTGATATTTTAAATATCAACACTCAGTTTAAGAAAAGCACACAAGGATGAAAATGCTTACACTTACACTTATCCCTAAAGTTAACTGTAGTCACCTTGATGAAGTAAAAAATAACCATATAAATTACCAAAATGGTTTCTGATATACTTAAATACCACATAAAACCTGTCTATGCTTGCACAACAACGAACACAGAGCTATCTTATTTGCCAAAACTCTTAAGTACATTTCAAAAATTGAATACACCCATACTTCGCAGAATTCATTTTAAACCTGGATGTTCATGTCAAAGATACTTTCCTGACCTAGCCAATTAAAATCATAAAATATTCCTTCCCTGACAAAAGGGCTCTCAAAACAGTTACCAAGTAACCAAAAAAAAGTAAATTAAAGTTACCAGAACAGAAAATAGAGCCAAAAGTCAAGAAAGTACAGACCTTTTTCTTCTGCAAAGCTACACCTCTAACTTAAGTAACAAATATTAAAAAATATATAAAGTACTTGTTAGAGTTGGCCTACAACCAAATTAAACTAAAATTAACCCCCAATTTCTAAAGTAAATACATAATTATGATTTTTTTTTAAATTAATCTAAATTCCTGTGTATAGGAATGCAGACTGAAAAGCAACTGCATTCACACAGTTTTTTAAAGAACTGTTATGAAGTCTGTTATAGTTATAAAGGCTGATACCACTAACTCACTAAAATAAAACCAAATGACACATTTAGTAGTCAGTATTTCCCCCTTAAAAAAAAAACAAACAACAACAACAAAAAAAACAAAAACAAAAACAAAAAAAACTAACTACTCAAAATTACACTTTTTTTTTTTTTTTTTAAGATGCAATGCATTTACACAAACAACCTGTTCCTGCCCCCTTCCAAATGGGCCGAATACTTCTAGAGCAGCAGTGTTTCCTATCCTGTAGTCCAATTCAGAAACACTCCTAGGCTACGCCTAAATTTAACTACTCTCCTGGTTCAGAGACCTTAAAAAAAAAATCCTAAACTTGAGCTCCATTCTGGAATAAATTCAAATTAACCCAAAGCGTTAAAGTTTAGATAAAAAATTTTTGAAGCTTGAAAACCACACAGCTAGTGCACTAATTATGGACAAACAGAAGTATAGGCCTTAAAAGAACTGCGCCCAAATTTCCTACTAGAGGTTAAAAAAAATTAAAATATAATCTCAATGATGTTTAAAAAGCTTTAAGCCAAAAGTGAGTTTTAAAGGTTGCCAAGTCTTGAAATAAATTAAGAATTTAATGCCAAGACTTTTGACTCAACCTCCAACTTTTAATCTTCGTGTTTAAGAATGCCTTATTAACTAAAACTAGGTTTACACCCTTGCAATGAGGCCCAGTGCACTTTTCCCTAAACTATAACAATGCAATCTCCATTTTGAACAATGCACCTCATTTCCCTCCTTGGTAAGCTAGTTTTGTCTTAAAGCCAGTAAATGCTGATTCCAGTTACACCTCTGATTGCAAAAGCCTGCAAATTATCAGTGCTTATGGGTTTTCTAGGCCACTCCAAGTTGCATGTGCTTCCTTTCAGCAGCAAGTTATATTCACAAGCACATGCCATCCTTTCCTGCACAAATTTGAAACGACCCCTTTGCAAGGCATGCATCTCGTTCCCCTTGTTTTTAAGTATTAAGCGAACGCTCCGTACACTTTTTATACTGTTTGCAACACGTCCTGGTGTACCAGGCATTTCTGCAGTGACCAGGATCACCATGCATATTTGCAAAGCATCCCCTTGTTACAGCATGTCCTGCCCTCCCTCCTTCCCTCCCTCCCTCCCCTCGCTGCATGTGTTTGTAAGCACCTTCTAATGTTCCCTGCATCCGTGGGGCTGCGAGCGGTTAATTTGCATGCCCCTACTCCCTGTGAGTGCTTCAGGCATCCCTCCCGTCCCCGCACGGGAGGAAGAATACACGAGGATTGTATCTGCACACCCAGAGGGAGCCTGTGGGGTGCCCTCGGCTCGTTTCCGTTCATCCCCCTGCCTCTCTACCTGGGGTGCTGCTGTAGGTGCTGTGGCTCCTGAAGCTGCTCTCAGTGCAATAACTGGCATCGTCTTCGTCCTCCATCTCTTCAGGGTAGTCAGAGTCGTCGTCGTCCTCCTCCTCCATGATCTCCTCCTCCTCCTCCTCGTCGGAGTCCTGGTTATCCTCGGGGTCTCCCTCCTCTTCCTCCTCGGACACCATGCTCTCCTCCTCCTCTTCGCTCTCATGATCGTCGTACACCACTTTGCTGATGCTCCTCCTGGACGAGGCAGCCCTGCCTTGGCTGTTGCAGCTGCCTCCTCCGCCTCCTCCCCCTGCTCCTCCAGCCCCAGCCCTGCCCCTACCCTTACCGCTGCTGCCTCCCCCACCAGGGGTGCTGCCGCCGCCGCCGCCTCCCTTCCTCTTGCTGCCCCCCCTGGGGGAGACGCCGGCGGAGGAAGAGGCCTGGGCAGCCCCGGCCCCCTTCTGCTTGGGCCCCGCCGTCTCCGCCTGGGCCGAGGCCGCCCACCTGCCGCGGCTGCTGCCCCGCTGCCGGGACCTCAGCCCCCCGATGGGGCCCGCGGGGGCGGGCGGAGCCGGGGAGCTCGCCTGAGCGCCGGCCGCCGCCGCCTGCTGCTGCTGCTGCTTGGGCGGCCTGCCTCGCCGGCCCCGCATCTCTGGGCGCTGGCCGAGAAGGGAGGGGGGGGGGAAGGGAAAGGGGGAGGGAAAGCGAGGCTCGGGAGGGCGCTCCGAGTCCGGACGGGCTGCTACGGGGAAGCTCCCCCCCCTGCGAGGCGCTCCGGGCCGGGGAGGGGGGGCCGCCGAGCTGGGAGGGCCGAGGGCTCAATCCGAATTGCCGGCGTCCCGCTCCGGATCGCCGCCGGCCGCCATCTTGTTTCTTCGTCTCTGCCTCGGCTCGCTCCGCTCTGACTGGGGGAAGCGGCGGCGGCAGCAGGCCCCGAGCGCCTCACGTGACCGGCCGCGCCCGCCGCCCGCCGCCAGGGGGCGCTGCGGCCGCCGCCCGCCACAGCCATGTTGGGGCCGGCGCGGACGGGAGGCTCCGTGCCCCTCGCTCGCCCCCCGGTCGTTCCAAAGCCCCCTCAGCACCCTGCCCGCCGCCTTCCCCTCACGCCGGGACGGAGCGCTCCGCTTCCCCGGCCGCCACACGCCGCCACCTGGCACGAGCTGCCCTCAGTCCCGCCGTCCGTCGCCCC
The DNA here is from genome assembly GCF_965140915.1 of Aythya marila. Classification (NCBI taxonomy): domain Eukaryota; kingdom Metazoa; phylum Chordata; class Aves; order Anseriformes; family Anatidae; genus Aythya; species Aythya marila. The sequence goes on along the minus strand of NC_139059.1, from coordinate 3,723,067 downwards.
CCCCTCCCCTCCTCTCCCCTCAGCCCGGTTCCCCTCAGCTCCGCCGCCCGGCTGAAGCCGCCTCGTTCCCCCCTCAGCCTCCTCATACGCCCCTCAGTCCCCTCTGCCCCGTCGCCCCCACACCTGCACCACGCCGCCCGGCAACGCTCCTCTCTCCCCGAACTCGACCCAAGCCCTCAGCAGAGGCGCCCCCTCAGCTCCACGTCCCCCCCTACGGCTTCAGCCGCCGGCACATCCCTCAGGGGGCGGCTGCCCGCGCAGGTCGGTGGGCAGCGGGGCTCCCTCCCCGCCGCTCCGGCCCGAACCGGGCTCTGCCCCTTCCCCGCAGCGCCCACCAAAAGCGGAGCCACCGGGGAGCCCCTCAGGACGGTCTTCCCTCGCCTGCACCGCCCTGAAGGGGCGGCCAAACTCTTCCCCCCCAGCCCTAACACCTGCCACGTTCAGGGCCCGTGCTTTAAAGCTTCAGCTTTTAGGAAGAGATGAGAGAGCTTGGTGATATGGCTTAGTGGAGGGCTTGTTAGTGTTAGGTCAGTGGTTGGACGAGGTGATGTTGGAGGTCTCTTCCAACCTGGGTGATTCTGTGGTATTAAAACCCTATTGCAGCTCACCGCAATTGCTATAAAGTGAAACAGACAGGGAAGATCACACAGGGCCCCGCCCTTTGCTTAATCTACTTTCTCTGAAAAAAGTGCCTGCAGTTCACTGGAGCACTAGGAGACAGAGATGAGCTTCGTCTATTTTGTATTCCCTCATTTTCCAATTTGCCAGAGCCCGTAGAGGGTTATAAGTCTACACAAACCAATTACCTTACGGGGTTTCTAATACCAGAACTTGAATTTGAGGGTACCTTTCCTGAGCAAAAGCAGTATAAAATGAGAGCCAGCCCATGGCACACAAAACATCTTACATCTTTTTACTATCAGCCTTTTTTTTCATACATATTATCTCCACAAGTTTAGGATCTCAGAAACTCCAAAGTGTTGTCTTCAGCAAGTAAATGCCTTCACATTCCCATTTTCTCTCAGCACTTCACTTACATGTCTGTGTGACACGCAACCCAATACTGGTCATGTCACAAGCATGCCAGCTATATCCAATATGTAATTTATTTCGCATTCTCCTCCACTGTCTTTGCCAAGAATCAGATGGCATAAAGGATGGTCCTGTAGTCATACATCGTAATTAAATATGAAAACATAAGAAAGTCTCATCCAGTCAAAAAAGAGCTTTTAATACACAACTCCCCACGTAGCTAGAGTAACCGTGTTTTCCCTACATAGAAAACTTTTCACATCCCCAATATGGAGTGCTAATACATCCTTGTCATAAAAGGAATCAATATAAAATAAACGTTGAGAATTCATTTCATATTCAAATAAGTTCCAGCACTTCAATAGAATATGCCTGAGAGTCTTTCTGGTGTTTAATTCTCTGTAGTTCTCGCAAAGTTCCTTCAATTTTATTAAGTTCAGAGTAGAATCGTACCTAAAAAGAAAAAAGACATTTACAATAAAATTGGTTTTAATTCTTCTCATGTGTAGTTATACTGTGCATTTATCTTCTGTTTTACATAGTTTCAGATATTCAACCCAAGTAAATATAGCAGCTTTGGAGATCAAAATGAGGAAGACGCCATTTCATGCTCAGGAATAAGCATACAGTAGAGAATAAACTTTTTTTTTATTATTATTATATGTTTGTTGTTCTACTCCCACCCTGCCCTGCATAATCTTAACAGTCATATTTTGAAACTACACTAAAATGAAATCATTATCCTAGGAGATGCAACTTACTTGGGCTCTCACAAACTTATGCAGGTTTGAAAGCAATCCTTTTGCTTCTGGTAGCATCACCATAACTGTGAAGTGAGCATCAAGTAACAGGCACATCCAATCCATAACCTGAAGATAAACAAGCAGAGTGAGACAGGTTTTGCTTTACAAACTGAACTCCAAGTTGTTAACTTCTTATACAAAATGCACTTTTTCAGACTTGAAGACAATGTATTTATTTTCAGATGGAGAAACGCATCTTATATCTGATTCCATACAGCTTGTATTAACAGACAATACCTTATGCAATGAACGTAGGTCTCAGCTGATTTTAGACAGTCACAGCTACTCAGTCAGTTACGCACTACAGAAACTGAAGGAGGAAATCTTAGAACTAGTTTCTTACCTGATTTATAGTTGGGCAGAGCACTCCAGGAAGAGTGGTATTAATTTTCTCACTGCATTTCACATACAGGTAGTGTAAGTACCTGAGAAACAGCTAAAAGAAGAAAAGTCAAAATGATTTTCAAAAACAAACGTACAAGACCTAGTAGTTTTATCCTGCACACAGCAATATTTTTTTAAGGCTGTTCTTTTAACATCCCCCACGCCCCTCCAAAATGCCTCTAAGCCAAGCATTAAAAATCAATTCTATGGATTTTTTCCACCATCTATAGGCTTGGGAGTTCGAAAACTCAGTAATATTCAGTGTAAAGTGACATTCAGTAGTAATCTCTGTTCCAGCATTTGTGCAAGTGAAATTGAATTCAGGTGCAGAATTTTCTATGAGTTTTGCTAAGAAGAACCAACAGTAACAATTTTAGTCCCAGTTTCACTTTCAGCAGCCAATAAGTTGTTGTTAATGGTCAGAATCAGGTCAACATCATCTTTTGCAGAGCACAAGGCAAAAGATTTCTTTTTTTATTTTCTATAAACTTATACCTCTGATAGTTTAGTCGGTTCTAACTTCTCATTATTTTAATATAATCCAGATTAAGAAAAGGTACTATATTTTCCTGATACTAATCAAAATATTTTTCAAGTAGGCTTGGTCAGAAATGGGGTTTCTTTCTTACATTTTTAAAGTTAGATTATAAAAACAGTAGAAGTTATTTTTTTTCCACATGTATATGGAAAAAAATAAATCTTAGTCTCCTTGTTTTCATCTTCATGTACTAGTTTGTATGATTCAGATGCCAGTAAGAGCTGCAAGTTTCCGATACATAATTTAAAAAAAAAAAAAGAAAAAGAACTCTTCCCTTTCATTCCCTCCAAACAATAAGAGTATTTAAACTTCTTTGTTTTAATATACTTACAACAGCTTGCTGAGCTGAAAGGTCTTTCAGATGAGGCAAGAGAAACGTTTCACTGTATGCTGAATGGAGAACAGCATTTCTGTGCAGTATTATTGAGGAAAATATAATCACAGAAAAAATATACTATTTTCTGCAAACTGAAATAAACTCTAGTTAAAGTACTTGTGCATTATGAGATCCTGTTATAGCTGTTTATACCTCCTGTGTTTCTATCATGAAATAAATATAACAAGTAAAACATCAAAATACAGTTAGTATGAATGCAGTTCTGTTTACTGCAAGTAAGCGACTAATATGTTTCAACAGGGAAACATCAAACCATTGTCTTAAAGTTTTCGGCTATATTTTAATATTAATATAAATTTAAATTGGTATACTTTCTAGAAGTTTATATTAATATTCTAAGCTTTTTCTTTTTAACCACATATAAAAACTTTCCTTACAAGAGTTGCTTAGAAATTTTTGGCAACAACAGAAGATAATTATTTTAAGCAACATTAAACAGACATCTACATGCATACTGCACTGACTTTCTATCATTTAAATGCAGAGGATACAATAATGCTGCCTTTCGTGGTCCAACAGGGCAGAATTCAACATCATCTGTCGTATGCATTTCCTTTGAGACTGTATTATCACAACTGTCTTCTTCCAGCTCAGTATTGAAACCATTTTCTACAACTTCAGTCTTAACTTCTTTATTCTTGGGGTCAATATCAATGTAACAGATTACAGATTCCAGATTCACATCGGTTCTTTCAAGATAGTCCTCACTAATGCTGTAGAAGAGAAATTCCACACAGATTTAATACTTTTATTATTAGCTTTAAAAACAGCAATGCCATCAGCCCCACAATAATGCATTAACTCTGAAGTTTTCTAGAAAAGTAAGAACAAATACCAAAATGTAAGTCTTGCAGAATGACTAAAGGCCGTAAGAGAATAGCTAGTATTTTGTTATTATTAACCTTTAACAATATATGTTCTGTTTATGTATTCCAACAATATAAGTTACTAAAAAATATTTGACATTTCTAAGACATGTGATGAACAAGATTTTATGTTCTGAATATGAAAAAAAAAACTTTTTGCTGTGAAAGCCCAGAGAAACAGTTTAGACTATCTTTTCTTTTGGTTACAGTATCTAAAGATTAATTTATCTTTATCTTTGTTGTCGATAATTCATCCTTGTGATTGGAGAACCTTTTTTTTGTGGACACTATGGTGAACATGAATGAGTTAACTTTTTATGGACTTCTTAACCAGAGCTGACAATTAAGTATGATAAGCAACGAAAACACATCTGTAACAATGTGTGTAAAAGGATGTGCCATTTAAGCCAGCAATGTTACCAAAATGCATGTTCATTTAATTACCTTAAGAATACTTTCAAGCAAGCATAAGTAATTTCTTCAGGAATATCTGGGAACCTTTGCAAGCAGATTTGTAAGAGATGTACATCTTTTTTCTCCAAAGCAACAGCCATCAAGTCTGGACACAAACTGTAAGAATATGAAAAGAATAGGCTGCACAGTTCACACCCACTGAAAGCTATGATAAAAACTAAGGTAGAACTAATAATCTTATTTTAAACAAAAAAAACATCTGGGAAGAGTCAGCCTCTTCAGAAAACAAGCAATAGACTTGCAAATAAACCATGTATAAGCTCTTAATAATTCAAGGAGTGCTTTATAAAGAACCAAATTCCTAGTTTTTTTTTTCCTTACAATTGAATTAAAAAAATCAGGATTGTCACCTGTAAGACAGCTCTCGTTTTTGGACCATCTGTAACAGGAAGTTTCGAGGGTAGAACGCTGGATCTGTTTTACACCTGTTTATAAGAGCAGTTATTACACATCCAATGGTGGCTTGGAAATCTGGCATCTGTGCTTTCAACAGCAATTGTCTTAATTCATCTTCAATTACAGTTGCAGAAGTATCCTGAAAATAAGAAATAGTATGTAATTCCAGTGTACAATGCACATGTTTGAGAACTGTTACTAATTAGACCAAGTAGAAAGACTTTGGAATTCAAGCTAAAAAATTCAAACCTCCCCACTCTTCATTTTGGTAGTCTGTTCCAAGCATATGCACCAAAAGCGATTACTCACTCTGAAGTTAGGTAAGTAGTATCTTTCAATAATAGCTTTTTTGTCTCCTATTATTTCAGTAATATTACCAGGATGCCCAAAGTTGAGCTTTAGGTATGTTCACACAGGAAGGGACGTAGATTGCAGTGAGATTTAAAAGGGAAGTAAAACCAGAATATGCAACTGCCATACCTTGTATGTTAACCAGTTGGCATGGTGGTTGGAACTAGATGATCTTTAGAGGTCCCTTTCAGCTCAAAGGATTTTATGATTTAAAGCTCAGCAGCATCCCGGGACTCAACTTCAATACTAATACATCAAACGGTATGTTGAACCAAGTTTGATAACCTGTAGTAAAGTATGTTCTCCTACTTGTTTTCAAAACAAGTTAGGATGTTGTCTTCTGAACACATTACAATGTTTCATTATTTCATGCGATAGTCCTAGAGACAAATACTCTACAATTTCATAGACAGATTATTGCTATATTTATAGCGGAATTCCTAGCATTGTGACTTTCTAGATCACAAATATCTAGAAAGTTTCAAATACAAAAAATAATCTAAAAAAAAGGTTAAGTGGAGTTCAGGTAAAAATATCCTCTCACTTTATTTACTGCAAGAGAGCATATTCATTCAAGTTTCACAACTCAGACAGCTATTATGAGCCTTATACTGCACTGTTCTATAACACATTCCCAAGACAAGATTTAAATTTCATCAGGCCCAAATGCTATTCTTACATAATAATAATGCAATCATCCAACACAACTGTTTAAGGCATCTTCTTCAGCTTGATATGCAAGAGGATATGGAAAAAAATAGAGTACGAGACACCTGGAATATTCTCAGTGTGCCTGAAAACTAATTCAGGATATTTGGTATACTTACTTTTATATTTTTTAAGATCTGCCCAACTTTAGAGGTATCTGACTGTACTTTAGTAACACTGTTCCTTCTTGATCTTAACTATAATAAAGAAAAACAAGTTTTTATTCAGCTCCAAAAAGACAGTACATATTCAAGGATTTCAATCAAGATAACCAGAAACATCATGCGTCAGTTTGCTGCAGAGATTAAATTTAGCAACTAGCCAGTTCAGTTCCAGAAAGCGTTAGGAACCATGAGAGACAAATACAGAGTTAAATTCCCTTGCGCAATATTACCAAAGAGTAAGACTAGTGATGTTGGGAAGAAACTAATACAAGCCAAAAAACCTCATGTACTCCTTGTATTAACTTACAGTCATTTTGGATTCAGATTTTAGAGCTGTAGACTGTTGTGGCTGAAAGGAAACCACAAGCTCTTCATCTCCAAGGGTATTCCAGTTTACAAATGAAGAAATATCTGTGAACACAAAAATGAAAGTACATGAAGTTAACACTTAAAACACATTTATTAAAAATATAAATGTATTAACTTCTGATATTAACAGTTTGTTTGTTTGTTTTTTAAAGTGTAATACAAGTAATTTTCTGCCAAGAAAATGTCCTGTTTTATCTCAGCAGTGAGTAATTCTATGAGACTTGTTACATACTGTTTTCCCATTTAGCTTCTGGTAGAAGAAATGTTATTACACAATTTATTGTGAACATTACTTGCATCATTTTCAGTGCAATATTAAGTTAAATGTGCTTCCATAGTTTCTTAAAGTTTACAAGTTTATGTTTGTCATTGCTCTATTTAGTCACAAGTGCTTTGAAAACACAATTTATCAGAGACACTCTTTATTCTGTTTTCCGTGCTTGTAGCTGGCACTTCAGCATTTTCAATAATGCCAATATTTGAATCACACAGTTTAAGTAAAGCCACAATAAATTCAAACATTGAAGAATACAATTGTTCTCAATGATAGAATTTAAGCAGGTGGTAACAGGATACACTGTTAAGATTTAATATACTTCTATAAAATCTGTTAAAATAATTTTCAGACAGGTTCTTAAGCTTTCCTATTAAAAGATCTTCTCACTGTAATTACAAAAATTCTTACCAGAAGCTTGACTGTCCTTGAGCTTTCCCACAGCAGCTGCCAAGGATGAAGTTTCACACTTGTATATAACTACTGTTAGCACTTTTCCATGAGTAAAAAAAAATTTTTCCCCATAACACCACAACTACAAAATATTAAACACATAGTTAATGAGGAGAGGAGTAAAGAGGCACATTTCTGCACAAGCTGATGTTTGACTTTTCAGTTGAATTTTGCGGTAAGAAGTTAGTGATCAGATGATTTTAGCAGTTATTTTTGGTAGTTTTAACATTTTTTAGCACGTTCATTAACAACTGCTTCTAAACACAGAAGTGAGTGTACACTCACTTTTGAGTATTTTCCAGGGATGCCTTACAGTGACTGCTCCAAGGCACCTAGTCCACTTGATATATATTTTTTACAAGTTCTTTTGTGCAATTTTGATGAAATGACAATAACAGTCAGCTGTTCTATTTCACTAGTGCATTTATTAATTAAGTGTCAGTTTACTTATTATCAATTGACACCTGAACATTCTGAAACACTGTTTAGGAAGGCCCTAGGATTATTCAGACACTCGTTTTCAAATTGTCTGAACACAACAGATACTGACTAGGTATTCTGTTCTCACCAAACAATCAAGGCCAACAGAAGTGAGAAGGTACTGAATTACCAGAGATACTGCCGAAGGCCACCACTCTCCTGTTTAGAGATTCAGACAAAAATAGCTAATCAGCTGGGCAATACTAATTTTGTTTCAGAAGTTGCCATTTACTGCTCTTCCAGACAGAACTGCAACTCTGAAGCCCACTTGTCTTAGTTACTATTATGCTAAATGCATCAGATGAAAGCTTAAGGACAACAAGTAGAAGATGGTACTCACTTGTCCACTGGTTCCCAGGGGCAGTTCCTTTGAAGTTTGTAACGTCTGAAATTTTGTATTCCATATTGTTAGGCATTCTAGGAAAAATGAGAGAAGTTAGAAATCCAAAAGCTACACAAATGCTACATTTGCTTTTGCTGCTTTCTGTTATCTACACTTCAGAAAACAGGAATAACTGTTTCAAAAATAGCTCAGCTTAATAAGCATTAAATCTTCAGAAATGTGTCATTCCAGTTAGCTCTCTTAACAAAAAGATTTGAGGACTACTTAGCTTTCCACTGAAGAGCTTCAAATAAGAAGCTGTAATGAGAATGATACCAGTCAGTGCAGTTTCCAGTCACAAAATACTACGTTCAGTGGCCTAACTTTTAGTGATCCCACACTTCAAAAGTTTAGCCATGAGACTGAAGTATTGTTTCACTTATTTTAGGTACCAATTTCTTATGGGATATCAGGTTTATTTCCCCCTGCATATGTCTTCTTTCCCTTCCCCTTGAAAAGAGAAATAAAGCTTTCTTTCTCTTCCCCTTGCTGCTTATTCTCAGTTGTTTCGCTAACGGCAAAATACTTTTGTGAAAGCAAATACTGAAACAGCAAGTTTAATCTCACAAACCACCATGGCATTTACTGAAGGTAAACATTATCTTTCGGCTAGTGCTCTCAATTGCAAAGCTCAACTATACATTAGTTTTAAGAGCAAACTATTTCATTTAAAATGCAATAGTTATAGCAATCACTAAAGAATCAAGACCATCATTTCCTGCTCTGCCTGGTTTAAAAACAAAAACAAAAAACAAACACCTGTTGCTTTGTTCTAAGAATGTCTTAGAACTTAAGACACATTCATACGTTTTTTCTAGTTACCTTTGGATTCTTCACCAGATGCTGCTAGACTTCCTAATACTGCAACATGGTCTTTATCAACAACAACCAAAGAAGTTCCTTTTAGAACACTTCCAGATATTGAAAGGTTTAGTAGTAGCGACTTGGACAGAATTTGCTCTTCCTCTTCACCATTTTGCTGCAGAGGTATCAGAACCTTATATACAGAGTCATTGGAATCTGTCAGAGAAAAGAAATGGCATTTTTTACGTCTGTCACTATGGAAAAGTGATTTGATATGGTATGGCTAGAAGACCCCCAAAGGGAATAAAATCCAACAAGCACGAGAAGAAATACATGATATTTAAAGGACATGTTATGATGCAAAGCAAAAAAAAAAACAAAAAACAAAACAGCACAGCTATCAGGAAATCTTTAAGGTACAAGCCATAACATTTAAGAACAGGAAGCCTATTCAACCATTATGAGAGTTTTATTACTTATTCTACCACTTGCCGGTTTAGAACATTTAACAGAGAAGAGCAAGAATATGAAACGGTAATCCACAGATATCAGAACTTTGTCTTTCCATGTAATTTCTTGTTTTATCATCACATCTCGTTACAAAATATAACTTACACAAACACAGAAGTGTGATAATTTGCTTTTTTATATATGCCGTGAAACTCAGTGGATTAGATGACTCCTGTTGTTCAAGCTTGTATTTGTGTAGACTGTTCGTCTTAAGTTTCTGTACATAGACAAAAAAATCCCCATCCTAAAACAACAAGAAAGTTTCATTTTATAGAAGGAAGAAAAACACAAGTTCGGATATTAGTACTGATTATACTTAGAATCTCATACACAATTAGGAATTCATGTTTGCTATGGAACACACAGCCTAATTTAGAAGTATTTGCTGACTCAAGTACATACAGCAAATTCTGATTTGATGCAACAAATGAATTCACAGGAACAAACAGGGAAGTAAAAAGTCACATGATTGTATATAGTTTTTAAACTTAATTGATCTCTGAAGTTCTAAGAGCCAGGCTCCCTGGCCCTGGAAACAACACAACTTCAACCGTTGTATCAGAGATGATACACTATGATTGGATAATGCTTTCCATTATAGCTCTTAAAATCCAGTGAAACAAGTAATCTTTTTTAGAAAGGGAACATAGATTTGCTGCTACAAAAGTTTAACAGAATAAAAACAACTCACCTTCTCAGTAATGAAAATTACGACAGGTTGCTGACCTTCCAGGAAAGCTTCACTCCACCTAAGAAATAAAAGCTGTATGAACCTCTTCTAAATTCTGGGACTATACCTAAGTCATATCATATTACTTAGGCAGTCTCATGTTTTTTTATATCTGTATATAAAAAAAGTTATAGGCTGTAAAATAAACACATTAAAAAAGAAAATCAACAAACCAACCCCAGTATCCTGACCTTCAGATTATGTCTCTTCCCTTCACATAAAAAGGGTATAACTTGCAACATCATCGATTCTTCTGATCAAGAAGATTCCTAAGGTTGTATCACTTACTTGATAACTTCATCTGAGATAATGTTTTCAATTTCTTGTTGTGGGGCTTCCAGAAGAACATCTAAAGTTCGAACACCACCTCCTTTGAACAATACCAATGGATCCCCATGGGGCAGTGAATGTATTCTGTACACATCAGCTGAAAGCTATATAGAAAAAAAAAAATTGAGTTCTATGTTCTTCAGTACAGTACCTTGAAAGCCAACTGTTTAGCATGGGATTTTTTAAGAGTTCCTTCAATAAAGGGCAATATAAGGATAGTGAACCCGCAAGATCCCAATAATGCCAATTTTGTGAAACACTATTAATAATGAAGATCACTAACAAAGAGCCATGAAAATATCCTAATGAATGGCACATTTCTGAATAGTATCAGAAAAAGCATAATTAAGGTTAAGGAGTTCAAACAACCATTTATACACCTCTAATCACAATGTGATTACACTTTAATCACACTGATTTTACCAGCACTATGAAAGTTAGCAAGATTCAGGATGTTAACATAAAAGTGAACGTATGTAAGAAACTTACCGTTGCTTTAAATACTTTGTCCAAGTTAACATCTTCATCCTTCCATATCCTTAAAACCTTAAAGAGAAGCATCGCCTTTTAAGCACAATAAAACAGTCATATAGACTTTTCATCATACAAAATAACAGCAATTGCACGTTAGTGAACCACAGGAGGACAGGAGGAAGGTATACAGTTAAGGCTACTGTGAATACTTAGCGAAAACAGACTTGGAAAGTTTGCAGGGGAAGATGCTGACACAGAAACAACAGGAATACAAATACAGCTCGAGATCTTGAACTTGAAACAAAGGATAGGAAAGAATGAGGCTAAGAAAAAGATACAGCAGAATTCTAAATGACAGTAGATTAAAGTGTTGGAGACAGATCGAGGTATAGATGACCTGATCTGGAAGAGAATGTTTTAAGAACAATGAAAGGTCAGGAAGAGCATTTCATGAATGACAACAAACGAATGTTCAGCATGTGCTGAGTAAACACTACCAGAGGTGCACAAACAGGAAATGTTTAACTGTAAGACAAGGATGCAGGTCTGAACTTTTTCAACACAATGATCATGCAGCTCTAAACTGTTCATACAACACGTAACTTCTTCTTTGAGAACATATGCGTGAGGCATTCTTCATTGGGAATGCTTCAGTATCTAAAGGGCCACTGCCTAACTGGTGTTCATTCATGTCACCAAGCAGACTATGCAGAGTTACACGCATTTCCAGTTAACTAAACACCAACTTCTTCCCTACCTTCATTCACTCAGAAGTCTCACTACATTTTTTTTCCCTTTAAGAGAAGAATCTCACCTTGTCATCATGAACAGCTATATATTCATGAGTTTCAAAGTTGCATACGACTGGACTTGTGATAATCTGCCCATGTTTAACTGACCAACAACCTAGTGGCTTCTGATCCGAAACCTAGAAAAAAATCAGGACACAGACAGGCAATTAAAGTAGAACACGGTACACATTTGCGATTTCTCTCATAGCAGAAAGAAAACACAACCTAGCCACACCAGATATGAATGAGAACATTAAAATATGGAAACTGGTATGCTAACAGGACTCAGAACTTCTGCCGGGGCATTGCTAACTTTAATACTAGAAATTTTAAGGTAATATCAAAGAGCTCTAGATTAATTAAAAACTTCTTTTCACATGAGAAATATCTTTGACTTCTTACAGTTAGATGGGCTTATGCCATGAAGCATAGGTAGGATTCATGGCACGAATATTAATTTTAGCCACAAATATAAGTTGCTTTTACTCACCAATATAATTATGCACAGGAAAGCACCTCTTCTATTCCCATTTCAATATGCTGAGATCAAGAATGATGACTTTTACTGTCTAAAATCATGTTACGTATGAGTTAGATTTTGCTGCTCTGAGGGTGCTTATCTCCCTCTCCTCAGACTAGGGCTATGTTGGACATATTTACCCATACACTTATATTTTTGCATGTTCTAGGCAGTGGCACTGAATATCTGAAAAGAGACTATATCATAAGTTTGCTAGGATACAATCCTTAGTGCCATGACCACGACAGCCAAAAAAGAAAATAAAAACAAACGTTTGATGAAGTTTCATGCAATGAAATAGATACGTGCACTACAAAAAAGCCAGCATAACAGCACTTTTTTCATTTTGTGTGCTGCAAGCACTAAACCTTTGGCTCTCCCCACAGCAGGACGGCAGCTGACAGCCGCACACAACACATGTCACCCTGCACACCAGGAGGCGCGACATCCCCTGCAGCCTCGGGATGCGAGCCTTGGGAACGGAGAGCGAAAACGAGCAAAAGAGCCCAGCAAACAACCGCCCAGGGCCAGTGCAGCACCGGTGCGGGGAGGCGGCACGGTCAGGCCTGGAACGAGACCAGGCCCCCTCACGCCGAGCCCACGGGGCCCCCACACTCCCCGGCTCCAGGCTCGGGAGGGCAGCGGGCGCCTGGGCCGGGCCGGGCCGGGTGAGGGCTCCCCAGGGGCACCCCTGAGGCGCTGCGCGGAGCCCCCGGCCCAGGCCTGAGCAGGCGGCGGCTGCCTCCGCGGGGCTGTGTCGTGCCGGGCGTTACCTTAAAGAGCGTGGCCGTCCTGCCGCGGTCGGTGAGCAGGACGTGGTCGGGGCCGGGGCCCGGCTCCAGAGCCAGGACCCCGCCGCCCTGCCCGACGCCGCCGCTGGGCCCCAGGCCGCAGAGCGTGAAGGCCTCGCACAGCGCCGCCATCTTAGCGCTGCCGCCACCTCTCGCGAGACTCCCCGCGGCTGAGGGGAGGGCTGGGGGGCACGCGGCGCATGCGCGGTGCGGCTCGGCCCCGGGGGGCGGCGGAAATGGCCGAGGGCGCCCGGCAGGGGCCGGGCGGGGAGTGGAGTGGTGGGGAACGCGCGCATTTATTGTTATTTTTTAGCCGAAATCCGCAAAAATGTGGGGTTGTGGGTTCTGCCTCCGTCTCTGCAAGGTGTGGGGAGGCTCTGCCAAGGGATATTGCCAAAGAGCAGAAAAGCGCAGGGCGTTCTGCACGTTTTAGTTGTGTTTCATGCGCGCGTTACTCAGATTATTTCCTGTTATTTTCCCAGACTTCTGTAGCGTTGTGTGAGCGCCTCATCGTGCAGAAAAATGCATCAATTTGCGCAGGTTAGTAAAGGACATCAGGTAACAGGTGTCGGTAGTCTGCATCTACACAATAAAGTGCTGCTGGCTTTAAGATTAAATTAATTCAATGTCTCATTAGGTAGGAGTTCTGTAAAGAATTAGCAGTGGAATTTGTCCCCTCTGCAAGAGTACAAACCAGCTCCACTGATTTTAATAGCGAAAGGATTGGGTCCAGTTTTTTATCCACTTTGTAACATGCGTGCATGCATTATTTTATTTTTTTTTTATCTGTAAATTTTGGAGAAGTCTTTGTAATACAAGTTCCAAATGTAAAAACAAAGCCAACTCATCCCGACATGATCTTAATGCACCAAAGCCACCAAGAAGTCATTGCCGCAGCACTGTGTGGTTTCTGGCTCATTTGTGTGGTTACCAATGCCATTAACTGTTGGATTGTACCTGGATGTCCCCGTCCCATCCCAACACATAGGCACTGCTGCACCCTGTACTTCACAGCTGTTTCTCGTGCCAGGTGCATTGCATTGATTGTCTTTTGGCATGACTTTACATTTTGCACTGTCCTCTGATGTTGTTATCACAATCCTGTGTCAGCATTTCTTTAGCTGTTCATGGGAATCTACTCCGGTGACTCCTTCAGCCCGTTTGGGACGTGGTACTGATCACCTCTGCAGCCAAAGCTGCAAAACACCCTGCATCTGGCAACGTCGCATCACCCACTGCTGCATGCTTTTGGCTGGCTGTGATTCGCCTTGCAGAGCAGCTGTAGCTACCCGATAGTTTACAGGGTAAATCCTGTCATTTCTACCTGAAGTGTTTTCGATATGAATGTTTGTTCCTTATTTCCAGTCCTACGCTGTTGTGAAGCACTTCTATACCAAGTAAGCACCTAGAAATTTTCTGGGGCACAGAAAGCTTTATGCATATGCAGTAAGCCCTTGCTTAAAAACTTAAAGAATCATTGTACACATTGTACACTTGACATTTCCATTGACTGAAATGAAATGACTTGAGGTAGGAAGGATTCTTGTCTTTGGAGAGGTTTCCAGTGTTCTCTTTTCCAGTATTTACTACAACCGTGCGCTGCAAAACTCTGCATGCAGAATTAGAAATGGCTCCCTACTGAAAAAATTCTTTATCAACCAAATGGTCATTTACAAATGAATGGGCTAACATGAGCCCGAGGGGACAGCTACCCTGATAAAATCTTTAAAAGCTGAGGAGCAACAAGACCTGGCAGATGTTAAGCGGTTTAAATTTCCCTTACAATGCCAATTCTTTGTGCTATTTAATTTTGAGGAAGTGACTTGCAGAGCTGGTGGTAGAAATGTTAATGGCCATGTTGCTTGCCAGAGAAGACCGAGTAGAAGAAAACAGCCACACTTGTAAAGAATACTTGTTGGTAGTTTATTTACAACAAAATGCGAGGAAAAATACAATATTAAAAATAATAAATAACTAGGAAAAATCAAAAACTAACTGAAATGGATGAAAAATATGACAATCAAATTCTCCTGCTTAGCCTTGCATTGTTTAAAATGCAGAGCAATTCAAAACTTGGTCCTTCTTTGATGGTAGTAATGGATTGCCTAATGTAGCTATCAGAACTCTAAATAAAAGAAATGAATTATTGGACATTCAGAGTCATGTGGAATTATCACAGAAATGAAATAAACCAATGAAATCTGTTTAAGTGACACCACAAAACTACAGGAGATTGTAATTCAATGACCATGCTGCTCATTTAAAGCAAAACATTGTTAGACGTAGTTAGCAATTTTAACTTACACATATAAAACCAAGTCCAAACAATGGAAACAAAAAAAGCTCCTATTGACAAGATCATGAATTCTCTCTTACTGCACTAACTCATAAAAAGCGTACACGTTTGGCTTATTGCAAATGATAACACATTGTTTGGAAGTTATAGTGCAGCAAGCTTCAAAGCAGTTTTAACAAATTGTAGCAGTCTTGTTACAAAATAAGTCAAGGAACAAATATCTCCATTTCAAAATCTCTACAGCAGCAGTTAATGCAAAATGGCTACTAGATGTCACACAATCACCTTCCATAATAATAATAATAATAAAAAGTCAAAGAATAAGGTCAAATACTTTCTTTCCACAGGATTTATCCAGTCATTTACAAAATCAGCAATTACATTCATAAGAAATCCCATTAAGTGTGTGTTTCAGGAATGTGCTGCTTCTCATAGTCTTTCCTTTCCTAGGTGCCTCCTTTTTTAATTTATGAGGAGGTCTGCCCTTCTGAAGATTGCAATTGCCAGTTATTTTGTTACAATTGTTCTACAAGAAATATATAAAAATATGAGCAAAGCTGGGAAAAGGTTTTAATAGAAGCCCAAACAAAGTCCA
This sequence comes from Aythya marila, assembly GCF_965140915.1. Taxonomy (NCBI): domain Eukaryota; kingdom Metazoa; phylum Chordata; class Aves; order Anseriformes; family Anatidae; genus Aythya; species Aythya marila. The sequence continues at coordinate 3,707,155 of NC_139059.1, read as the reverse complement.
AACATTATTTACTCTGAACTGTATTCTTCTTGGTGAAAAAATCCTTACGAAGTCCTAGCAGAATTATAGCATGTCATTCTTTTGTCACTGGTAGTGAATAGGAATACACAGCTGCTGTGCCCATTCACCTTTGCTGGGTGCCACCATACCCTCTACAGATGTATTCACTAATTACATCATTTATATTTGCAAAAAAAGTAATGAATACCTGCATTTTTTTTTTCTCCTAATAAAGATGCTTGAAAATGCAGTAGAAAGCATTCTGACAAAATCAGTAATGAAAACAACCCCTTTGCCTCAAGATGTTACCCAAGCATTCTGACCTTCCTTTCCATTTCATGTGTGATTTTGTGGAGTATTCCAGAAGCTATCCTGCATAAAATTAAAAATAAAAACAAACCAACCAAAATAAAAAAACACAGGAACAGAGATGATATTTAAACTTCTTATGGACAAACTGGTTAATTACTGACTGGTGGGGAAAACCAAGTAGAACATGGTGGAGGTTACTAACATCGTAAAAGCCTGGCATATTTCTTATCCAAAGCAATGAAGATATCTAGATTTTTTTAATCTGCCTTCATTAGTAAGCAGCATGGATGATCATGAACCTTATTTTGGCCAGCAGTGAATTCAGGCTGTTTGGTCAATAAATCTGGTACTCCTCAAGACCAGCACTGCCTGGTGGAAGGACTACGGCAGCAGCACATGCCGATGGACACACAGCATTAATGAGTCTGGCATTTTTTCCATGACACGATCAGTGTCTTTCTCCTACATATCTGTCACACAGCTATAAGATGTGTCCTGTTAAGGCATGTTAATAATTTTCATACATGCCTTACCTCCCAAACCTACACGGTGTGATAATCATCCTATCCACATGGGATTTGAAATGAATCAGTTAAACATGAGTAAAGGTATAACTGCTTTGGTCTAGTAATCTGTAACAAACCCAGATGCCAAAACCTCTATAGAAACAGTAACATGTAAGCACAAGAAAATTACGACTAACTAGAGCTGGGCAATTTTTTCTTTGACAAACAACAAATTAATTGAAAAATAGACTTTCATCAGGTGGAGCAGACCTAAACTATTTCTACATAGTTAAATTCAGGAAATAAAAAACAACCAACAACGGTTTATCTTTTAAAAGGTTTCCCTTCTCTGCCAATGTCTCAATCTTGCTACTAAATAAATAATAAAGATTAGACCAGTTATACTCATTATTACTTAATTTGCACACTCTTAAAGCTGAAATCATAAACTAATGCAATAAAGTTTTGTTTGCAGCATCACAGCGGCTTTTTTTTTTTTCAAACAAAAAATCATCACCTGTCAGCTTACTAGCTACACAGAATTACAAACTCTGGGAAGAAATGCAAAGCAAAACATGGACAGTAACTGGGAGGAAGCATGAAGTCAGACCATAGCTAACCTACAAAGAGCTTCTGGATTTTGCTAGCTACAGGGTTTAAACTATTAATCAAATATACACTTGTTCTCAGTGCAGGTTGACAGTGGAATTACCTCTCCTGCTACTAAAACTACCCTATAAATACCACACATTCAACATAACTTCTACTGGATCTACAGCCATTGAGAAGTTCAGTGCATTTAAGCCGGTCAAATCATTACATTGTGCTGAGAAGATGGCACAAACGTCCTGTACAGGTAAAAGGCCATCCCCAAACTGATTGTTCAGTATTCAATGATAGTTCAGCTCTGGAGGACTCTCTTCTCTTTATCCATGTACCACGTCACCAGTGGTACAAAATATCACCCACTTTGATTGTATCATTCATGTAACAGCTATCATTCACTGGGAATTGAACAGCAGCTTATTTAATGTCTACTACAGCTACCCATCAAGATAGATAATTAAATAGCAATTTGTATGAAAGAGAACAAAGTACCCCAAATGGGGGTCAGAGGGAAAGTTTCTCACTGAGTTTACATTTTGAAAAGTAAAGAAGGAAGGAAGAGAACACTTTTGCAATTCATTTTTCTCTTCCCCCCTCAATCTACACTTCCCTTCTGGGAAGCATCCATTCTAAGTTTTAATTCCTGAGATTGAAGAGTGATTTCACATGCAGACTTCTGTTTCCTTATTGTCACCCTACATGGACTGAACAGCCCCACGATTCATTTGCTTTTCCAAGTGACTTATTTTATTCACTCCTTCCCTAAAGGCGGTGGTAAAGCCTGGAACTAGCTTTTTGTTAGTAGAGATTGTGCTGTTTAGGAATGGTGAGAGCCAGGAAAGAAAAAGGATATCTCGTATTTTCTTTCCTTTACATTCAAGGTCTTACAGGGTAACTACCACTCTTCTTTCAGTGAGAACAAGACAAAATTCATTGGTTTTCCCTCTCAACTGGCTCAATTTAGCTGCTTTTTCTTTTTCTTTCATTTTTTCTTTTTTTTTTTTTAATTTTTACATGGAACATCATTGGAACACCAATATGAACTTAAGAGATCACAAAAGGAAAGCTATTAAAATACATTATCTACAAGAAATAGGTGGTTTCTTTTACAAATTCTGTGCAAGATAGAAATAGTTCAATGGCCTCAAAGTCAGTATAATTAATTACAATTGGGGCTTCAATACAGTGGTATTTTAGGTTTGAAAAGTTTCATGTTTGTTAGCTAGGCCCCAAATCCTGAGTCATATTAAGCAAAATATGAATCTGAGTGATTGCTGTTGGTGTTCACGTACAATGAATTGCAGGTCAAAGGTTTATGAACATACATGAAAAGCCTGAGAGTAGGATGGATTTTAAAATCAGTTATAAAAGAAGAAAATTGGAGCTTTTTTATCCAGTTAACCCTGTATTCTGCTTGGCACAAATTTGCCTCAGAAGTCCTTGGCAGCTTTACTGAGCATCTATTCCTAATTATAAATGCTATGACCTAGATGTGGATTTGTACATAGAGATACTGCTACAGAAAGATTTATTTTCGTTTATAGGGTTCTCCTCAGACTATTTCATTGTAGGTCAGTAAGATGCACCATATGGCTTGGAACACTGCTTTAGGAATATATAAATTACATTCTCTTGCATGCACTTCTCTGAAGGTTTTAAGGATCAAGCCTGAGGAAAGAAGCAATCTTTCCACAACAGTGAGATTATCTGAAGCAAAACGAAACAAAACAAAACAAAAAACAAGAACAACAACAAAAAAAATCCAACAAACACCAACCAACCACCATGACCTTTCTAGAAACTGTATTATGTTACTCTTGCTGTGGTAGACATGGCTTATCAGGAGGAATCATGCTGAGTTAATTTAAAGTTTTTTTTTCTCTGGATCTGGAAGAGTGAGCGTTTCTGGAGCAGACTTTTTTCGAGGCCGGTCTTTGGGAACTGTTAGGAATTCGGGAGCATCTGTGGAGAGAGGAGTTGATGGAGCACTAGATGGAGCACTGCGGGTTGAAGAAGGCATGGAAATGTTAGAGATAGCTATTGCAGGTGGAAAAATCCCAATTTTCTTGTTGGTAGCTTCCTGAGTTGCTCGTTCAAACTCTCGGACTTCATCCATTGTCATGTCTTCAATAAGAAGAAAAGAAAGACAAATGACATGTTAGAATAATTTCAAATGATTTCATTAACTCAGTTAAACTACTTCCAACCAAATTTCAAATCAGAAAGTGATTTCTTATCATGCGTATCATTCAATGATTCTCCATATGAATTCCATCTTACTTTAATGCATTGACTGGAGTACAATAAAAGGCCAATGTAAAGAAAACGAAGTACATTAAGCACGTGCTAATGGTTCTATCTGGGTCTGTGTCTGAACTGAATAATGAGTACTATATCAGTAACTGATGGAAAAATCAAGCTATTTCACAGGCAATTAAAGAATATATTTAGATACACAGTCAGCAAGTAGAATTTTTCAGAACTTCAAACAAAACAAAACTGACTTTTTTTTGCTCGTCTAGATTATGAACATAAACTGACAAATGCCTGGCACTGGTTTGTTTCCCTACTGCAATTATCAATTATCAAAATTTCTCTCTCCCCAAACAGAGCTTCCAGTGACTTCCAGTTACTATTGCTTGCACAGAACTGGGGCATTATGCTTTTCTACTAAGAATGCCTAAAGAATTCCCTCAGACCTGATAGTCACAACACATTTTCCAACATCCCTGGAAACAGGCAAAATGAGATGAAACGTCAAAGCCACTTTGCTATGGAAAATCAGGTCCACAGGATGTTTCAGAAGTAGTGAAATTCTTCTCATGCAGGTGACCAATGTGTCACAGTGCTGTAGAAACCCACAAGAGGGCAGAGCAATCCCAGCATAAGGTTTTCTAAACTGAGCTGCCCAAAACTTTTTTTGATAAGATCCTAAATGAATGACATCTGCTGCAAATGGGTAACATGAGAAAAAACATAATCTGTATGACATTCTGAAGCCTGCTGCTTCATGCCTATACTGCCTGCAAGATGTCCACTAAACCAACTGAAAAAAGTTGTATGGTTTTCACTGAACACCACTGTAAATCTGTATGTATGAAAGAATCACACAATTAAACTCAAAATATTCAAACTACCCCAAGTAGAACAGAGCAAAACCCAGTATCTGAAAAATACTATTTGAAAGAGCTGACTCCTACCAAAGACAACAGAAACCAACAACCCCTTCTTCCCAACACATGAGAAGACGCCCTGTAATATTTCTTCTGAGTTCTTTCCGGGTAATTATTTTATAAAACATAATAAATCTTTGGGAGATGTGATTAAAACCCCGTGGGAGTGTGGTAGGATATGGATAATTTATGCTTCACAATCAAATAATAAAGAACTAAGTTCTGCAAATGATAAAGACATTACTGCTATCATTCTCTACTCTTTCTCATCCATTGTTGTCAGTTTGTGTGACATCTTTGTAAATCTTGTGGTATATGGCATTCCTTTTCAAGACTACAATTTAGCAGTTTCATTCAAGTTTCATGAAGCCATTTAATAGATTCTCTGAGTCCTCAAAGCTCAAAAAGGAACCCAAGCAAACAAACAAACAAAAGAACAACCCAGAAATATAAACACTAGCATTTTAATCAACACAAAATTCTGGTATATCTGAGCGTCTGAGCCATGGGACTGGCCATAGAGCTTACCATACAAAAGGCAAAATGATGTATTTTCAGTACATCGATACTTTTTAATATTAGCCAGCTGCATTCATCTGTAGCCTTGGCTGCAGATGTTAGGTAGAAGAAGCTTTATGTTGTATTACAACATGATGTTAAATAAACAAAACCAAACAAGTTGCCAGCTGCCTTCTCTCCTCACTGCAGATTACATTCCAGGGGCCTTTTCAGCCCACAGAGCTGTGCCAGTGCCAGTTATTAGGAGGGAGGACCAAGTTCTTTTCAAATCTGAGATAAGTGGTGGAAATAAACAGGTGGTCTGTTAAATAAACAGGAGGAACTGTGTCTCCAACACCTACTTGTGTTGGAGATAGATTTGAACCTGATTTGCTGATTTACACTTTATTTTGCTCTGTAACAGTGTGTAGTCTTTCTGAACTCAAACTGTTTGAAAACACCCCAACATCAAAGACCATGAATTTATCTCAGCTATTTTTGATTGAGGACTCTTATATAAAATAAAATAAAGCTTGTCTTAAATGAATCAGAGTGAAACCAGACAGGATGATTTCTCAGCTTACTGGCCATTTAAGTGGAAATTGATTGAAGTTTTACTACAAGGTATCCTCCAAGACTGTAAATTTTAAATTCAGACATGAAATACTCATTATCCCTTCAGCTGAATTTTGCTTTTTAACTTATACTCACCTTAAATTCACCTCTGTTCTGATATACTCTCAAGTAAAACAAGTCCTTGCCCTGAGCTTAGAAGGCTCAGACTGTGAAATATATCCCTGCTCTTTCTTTTTTTCAAAAATGACAAATTCTGTCCTGACCTCAATGGTAATTTTGCCACATGGGAACTCAGGATGGCAAATTTCATACAAAGCCAAATCCTGAAGTGTAGAGCCAAAGTCTATTCACTGAACAGGTAAGGAGTAACCTTGATGCCAAGGAACTGCAGCAAAACAAACACAAGAATTGTCCTCCTGTTTATCCTGTAGATAACATCTCATACTGGTGAGAATTTTTACCAAGAACAAAGGACTTAGGACTTCAGGCCTTGCCCCACAATTGTTACTTGAGTAAAACCATCTTTGCTCTGTTCACAGAAACAAAGAAACAATAACATTTTTAGATGCAGATATCACTGCATCTTTTCTATTTGCAGATACTAATAATTTCCAATGTTAGGCATCCACTGGAGGTGCCTAAATTAGGAACCTGCAGTCTTACGGTTTCCAGAATCTGAATCAGAGCACCTACACATCAATGTGCCCTTTTTCACAGATTGCTGGTATATACTTCTGAAAGTACTTCTCACCTTGTTGGTAGCTAATCAATGATGACATTAAAATTAGTGAATAAGTCATTAGCTTTCTTTCCTGGTGAAGCAAAGAATTTTATTAGTCCCACAGAAATTTTCCACTCTCCATGTTCCTGGCTTTTTGACTGAAGAAGTCTGAACTCTTGCATTTTTATTTTTTTTAACTATTCAAATATAGAACGCAGAACTGACATTTAACTACTGCTTTATGCATCCAACTCAAATTAGAGAATTTTGTTTTCCCTGAAGACAGGGACTTGTATGCGAGCCCAACCCCACCCTTTCTTACATCAGTGGCAGTTTACAGTGCAAAAGAAAGGATTGCACTTCATGGAGAAAGATTCTGTTCCTGTTGAGGCAAAATTGCCCAGAAATTCCACTGACTGATCAGCAAGATCAGTTGGCTGCTCTTCTCTGATCTGTGCAGGTATATTACTTAAGGATGGGCAATACGTTTTAAAAATTGACATACTCTTGCTTTGGCATGGCTCTCTATTTCATCCACAGTAGATGAATGTTGGTTGCAAACTTTAATGTTGGTTTTTTCATGCATATTTTTCTCGTATTCTCGAACATCATCCATAGTCATATCTGTAAAAAGTTCAAAATTGTTGGCATTTTCCATTGATTCAATGCAAACTTAATTTCTTAAGAAGGTTCTAGGAGTACATAGTCTTTCAGCAGAAGCCAAAAAAGATTTAAAAAAAGCATGGAGCAACTAGCTTTATGAAATTTGACTCATAAAGGTAGTTATATCAGCCAAGGAAGGTGTAAGAAGGTTAAGTCAAAGGGAGTCAGAGAACAGGAAGGAGTGGAAATTGTTTGGGAGAATCTGTGTAGCATAAGGTAGGCAAAAAAGTATTGAAGTGCAGGCCTTGGCAAAAGCCAAGATCTTCTAAAAAGATTTTAGAAGATCCCTTAGAATAAAGGACAGATACAGAAATATTGTAAAGATTTACTTACCTTTGCAGGAACTTTCTAAAAGATTTTATATTATCTTTGCATAGTGTGTCTCAAAACCAGCAAACGGTTTTACTGTTAAAACACACATCACCTCAGATTCCAGAAGCTAACACTTAATTACACCAGAAAGTGGATTAATAGTGAATATGTTAATAGCTTTGTAGCCTCAAGCCATTTAATGCATTATAAAAATTACACATACTTTACAAATAAGGGTAATTCTACTGGTAGGATCATTTATCATTGTCTAGGCATGCCTGATGTTGTCCAACTTGCAAGTAGTATGTTAAATGCTTGCTATGCAACTCAAAGCAATCGTTAAAGATTTAAAGACGTTTTTGTCGTAAATCATACTAATAGTAAAAACATTCAGAATCCAATTAGCTGACTTGTGACCTTACTCTTCTGAGTATTTTACTTGTGAGTAAGGTATAAGTGAACACAATGGCTGTCACAATTTTGGTCCATTCTTTGCAATTATTTCATAATTACGGAGCTTCATGAAAATAGACATCAACCTTTTATACATACAATTTAAACACCACTTTACTAGCACAGTACACTTGGAAATGTGTACCATTTTTGGTAATGTACGCCATGGTTCTGTTCTTGAGGCTATTGTTTTTCTCAAGTTGATTATGTGCCATTTGGATTTGTGCACTTTGTATCACAGCACTTCTTGTTATGCGATATGTGGGTCGTGATGCATTTTATGAGACAGCTCTTAAGGAAAGATATAACTGTAGCTGTTATATTAGTAACATGCTGTAATACTTCATCAGTGAAAATGGACTGCAATCTAAGATTTTGACCAATATAAAACAAGGAATACCACTAACATACTCTTTCAACTTTTTTTTTTTTTTCCCCTGTTGTCTGGAATTGATGATGAGCTGATAAGCCATGTAGATAACATGCTAAGATGCATTTTGCCAAGCAAAGAACATGCTCTTTATTAGTAGCTAACATTCTGAAAGTAGACTTTTCTTAATAAAGCTAAATCCAGTTTAGTAAACAAGACACATTCATACTTACAGTAGCAGTAAGAGTAATCAATCAGTAATATCAGTAACATAGTATGCTTGATAATTGATTTTAATATACTGGTTACTTGATTCAGTTTAGCTGACTTGCACCATCTCAGTCTTTCTCAAACTTTAATTTGAAAAGGTAATAATTTACAGCAAGCAGACTCTTTAAAAAGATAATGAAATACTCGGTTCTAGTCAGCAAGTCTTACCACCTGCTATTCTCAGAACACTGCAGAGCTATAAAGACAGCAGACAGCACAGAGAGTTACCTAAATTAACATTCTGCACTTTCTTTTCTTCTTCCTTTGTAAGCCTTGCTATATATTTAGTCTTTATTCATATCTATTTTAAAAAAGCCGAGATTTTTCAGGTTTTGTACTTCACCTGACAAGTACATACTAAAATTACAATATATTATTTAATAAGACACATCATGACAGTAAAAATCCACAGATAACTGTGTACTGAGGTATTTTGTTTGTAGAAGCAGTATTTTTGACAGGGTATATTAAGAGTTAAGAATCTGTGGCTAAATATTTTTGGGCCAAAACTATTCCATGTGTTTAATTTCATGATTACTCAGTTGTCATTTTTATCAAAAGCTCTGCTAAAGTGCAGATCACTCTTGGCTTCTCAGTACTGTTACTTTGTCTTGTCTTTAAGAGGTATTTTGGGGGCAAATTTCTGGGCTCAATTACTGTGTGAAGTCAGGCTTCTTTATTTAAAGTCATCAGTTAAAATTTCTTTGTTTTCTTTGATTATTTTATACATAAAGTCAGAACAGTACATATTAAAATCAGTCATGGTTCTAATGTTATAGAAACTATTACATTTTGTAAGAAAAGTCAACACAACTGCATCTGTTCTGAAAAATAACTGTATCAATTTAAATCAGCTGTCAAAAAGTCAATTTAGAAAACATCTTAAGTGATCTACCCGGGGAAATAATTTAATCTCCATTTTTTTTTTCTGTTTTGGGGAATAAACAGCAGAAGTATAGTCTAGTCAGGTAACTATTGTTCTCAAAAGTCCTTATCCTTATAAATGCACACACACAGGAGACTTCATTTTGTGCAGGAAAATAGTAGATCACTACATTTCAGGTAAGAAATTAAAAAATATATATATCGAAACTTAAAAAAAAAGCTCTTGGAAGTCTTCCTTACTGGGTATAAAATTATTGCATTAGTTTATGGCTACGCAATAGAAGTAATATATATATTAGTAGATTTCAGTATTTTTATAATCATTACAGCTTAAGCTTTTTCATGCACTATTCAATTTATAAGATATTCTCAAAGATATTTATATTCCCAAATAACTATTATATGTTAGATGGATATTTTATCTTCTACAAGTATCTATGATTATGGTTTTATCTTACTGAAAATACACGTACAAAGGACAAACCCTGTGAACTTATGCCCAATACTACAGCTGGTGCATGGATTCAGAACAGTTTTTGCATGCAGCTGCTGTTCAATCAGACCCAGAGGGTTTTATATTTATATTCATTTTTCAGAAAGGACATTAGAGTTCTATCTTTTCGTTATTGCAATCCATATTATCACTTTAAAACCTTCATAAAAAGCTGAAAATGTGTTAGATCAGAGGCCCTAGGAGTTTGCAGTATGGAAATTATTAATAAGAAGCTTTAATAAGAAGCTTTAATAAAACCTGCATGCAGCTCTCCATATAGATGACTCTTGGCAGAGACAAGAGCTTCTATCTGCCTACAGTGCAGGATGACTGGACTGATGTATACTCTGAGATGCATAGGATATAGAGGCATCCCTGTATGATGCCTACCAGCTGCCAAAAATACAATCTATCCTTGCTAGCAGAGAACCTGCCATAAATGAACTCCGTATGTTCCAGAGAAACTGGAACTATTTCTGTCTCTTTCATGAACAACTTATGCTAGGACCTGATGGTCTATGAAAGCAAATGGAAAATTGTTAATTGTGATATGCTTTTTATCTCAAAGAGCTCAATTTGGAGAACACTTACCATACCACTCATCAACCCAGGCAAAAGCCTGCCGGTGACCGATCAGTAGTATATCTCTGACCACCTGTGAAACAAGGAAAAGGTTAAATATCTTTGCAGCACCAAAACATTTTAGAAAAGTGACAGTGTTGACTTTCAACAAGATTTAATGTGAAAAATATTCTGTCAGTTTTATCTCTAAGAAGACATACCCTAGAGAATCAGACATCCTGGCTCTGAAGGTCTTGTAGTCCAACCTCCCACTCACAACGGAACTACTGCCAATGCTGGATCACATCAGCGTGGCTTTGCCTAGCATGGGAAGCCATTTGGGAATATGTACTGAATCTCATAATCTTTGGGAAAACAGACTGGAACTCTTTTCCTTTTCCTTATTAATTCTTTGGATGAGTAGAAAGTCAACCCTCTGAAAAGTATTATCATTTGCCTGTTGTGCCATTCAGTAATTCATTTTTTACTAGACTGATTGGAAAGCTCTCCCACTATCTGTAAGAAACACTGTACATCACTACAACTTGTACATTACTCATTTATACACACAAATCCTTTAGCTCATATATTTATCACAGCACTGAAAATATTACTGATATTTTTTCTCAGCCTTAGACCCAAGTAACTCCAGGCTTTGTCAAGTTTACACCCAGAGATGAACTCTTTGGATTTGCTCCAGACCTCTCAGACCTTGAGAGAGATTCAGCTAAGCCTCCTACCTCCAACATAGTCACAGTTATATTCCTGTGCAGGATAGTACTCAAGTTCTGCTTACGTGAAGGATAAGAAACAGCTCTTGTTTCACTGACCTTATGTACAAATTGTTCTACTCTGGTTTGAAGTCCCCAGACTTCAAATTTCACAGTCACAAGTTTGTAGGAACACATAATTGGCTGATGGGTCTCTCTCCAGCCTTCTTTTAATTGGCCTCTTCCAGTCTTCTGTGACTTGAAATATTTAGGATCCTGCACAACAAAGCAAATATACTCAGAAATCCTGGAGAAGTCCTCTTTGTCTGTCTGCTAAAGTAAATGTTTTGGTAAGATATAAAATATGAAAACACTAATAAACATCATGAAAAAGTAAAATGAAATGGGCTTAAATGAGCGCCAGGATATAATAATGTCCAATCCTGTCTTTTATGCCTGTCTTTTATGCCAGTGAATTGATGGCATTCTTGGAAGCTACTTTGGAGCTCATTTGATCTAGGACATTTTCTGCTATAGGAAAATATGTTATTGCAAGTCATTCCAATGCAATGCACTCCAAGTGTTACTTACGGCCTTTGGAAGCAATGAAGCAATGTTGTTTCTTTAGGACTTGTTTTTACACTGCTCCCCCAGTGTGACTTACAGGTGCTTTTTATCCATGCCTGTCTTCATGAGATCATGTCCAGTTTAAGCTTTGACGCATCACCACTGATGTGACCCTGGCTGATATTTTGCAATTTTAAGTGAACTTGTATATCTAGATCTCTGCCTAAGTATGAAACTCCAATTTGGCTATTTCTATTTACAACTGAGTTATGATGCTTTTGGGCAAAACTATGAAGCACTGATTTCAACACTGGCTGTCTTTAACCAACTGTAAAATCTACCAGTGTTCACCTGTGTTGCCTTGCCCAAAGCTGAGATCTGGGAAGCCCTTTTAAATTCATCCTTTATTAGAAAAGCTGTTAAACATTTATCTAAGTATGCTTTAATTATGTGCTCAATGGAAGATGATCAGAAAAAAAAACTAACAAATCAATAAGGCTACTGGGATTTTAATTTCTTCTTTCCATTGTGATCTTACATAGCATTCAGCACCATTCCTTTTTTCTAGTGTGTGCAGTTATCTCCTGACTTGGTTTCTGTTTTTTTTTTCCATAAACTGAAGCGCTGTCATTAAAGCTTATTTACAAAGTTCTAATGAGGTGACAGGCTTCCTTCTCTGTGAAAGTCATTGCTTTTATTGCTGACATGTTCTTTTTCTAAATAGAAACTTTAAACTTGCAGTATAATAAAGTTTCAAAGTTAAATCACCATAAAAAAAACAATTCAGCATCATCATATATCATAGCAACATACCACTGTATATCACAACTCATAGTCACATGCTGTTGCCATTCTTCGCACTCAATAAAGCTTGACCTCAGATTGATCTAGATATTTTCTGGCTGAAAGAGCTGTTTTATAGCTGATTACTGCCTGAAGCAAGCACTATAATAATAATAAAGTAAAAAGAACTAAGATGTAAAATTCTAATAGATGGTTCCATAAGTAAAGAAATAGATTGAAGAAAGTATCATTTTAAATATTCCCGCAAAATACTGCAGTATAAAATAAGTATTTCTAAAAAGGAAAATCAAAAGAAAATAGTAATTTTATGTAAGGATGGTCTGCTGTTTCTTACATACACATACACTGGTGGGATGAAGCCATTGTCTTCATTAAGCACTCTGGATACACCCTTTAATAATACTGAGTGTTAAGCAGGGATACTTTTATGTCGGTTCAGTGATAATCAGATCCATAATGGAGTAACATCAATACAGTCCAAAGAGATTAATGTAATGAATTTGAGTTGCTACCAAACTTTCAAAATCCTTAAATAAGAATTAAATAATGAACAGCTACACTGCAGGACTGCTCAGTCATAGATAAGACTTGTGTCTTGTTCAAACCGCAACAACCCTTGGTTTTAGTTTGTTTGCTTATTTATTAATTAATTTAATAAGGTTAACCCAGCAGACAAGTGGATTCATAATGGAAATCCTTTTTAAATTGGTGGCCCCCAAACAACCCATTTACTGCAATGCAGTTCACCCATGACATCACTCCTAGTTCCAAACGCTTTTAAGAGTGTCCAGAGATGGCACTTTTACTTCCCTTAATCACGTCCATTTTTCTTGAAGGACATGCTGTGTAGTCACAAATTGGCTGGACAGCTTCAAGCAAAGAGCCAGGCAATGATGGACAGTATAGGCAACTTGTATCTAATAGCTTTAATGGGACTGCCTGCCTTTCTGAAAACGTTAACATATTGGTACTACAAAATTGTAGACTGATGAATGGAAGCCAGGAGAAAGAAAAGAATCAGAGAAACAGATTTCCAGACTGCTGTATGAAAGTTCAGTGTGTTAAAGACGTTACTGTGTGCTTGCCTGGGTGAGTTAAAACTGGTTCACTGGGAGCAGTATGTGAAGGCTGCGTATAAGCTGAGAAGTGCAATGTGAGACACACAGCCACATTAAGCAAAGTGAACATGAGAGTTTAATCTCTTCGTCATCAATTCAAAGGGCATAAATGTTTTACAGCGGTGAGTTGCCCTAAGTAAAATTAATATCACTGGCTGTTTTACCCAGATGCTAAAAAAATTAGGTACTTACAGTCTCAGATTATTTTAGAAAGATGCTAATTCTTGCTCAGGAGTTGCTTGTGCTATGGTTTATGTGAGAAAGTATTTAGAGGAAGAATTTCCATATGTTTCCTTATATTTAAACCTTTATTTGGCCTCTGCTGTTGGTCACAGCCACAGGGAGCATCCCAAGCCAGAAAGACCTTTGGTGTGACCAGGACTGCTAATGTTACACTCTTCAGCGTCTGGTTCCATTGAAATCAATGAGAACATTGACGTGAATGCCACAACCCAGAAGGATTTTAAATGCCTAACTCACTGCTTTGAAACCTCAGATTAAGATTCACAGTACGGAACCCTTTCTGCAATTAGGCACATCAGGTTCTTCTAAAAAAAAAATGAAGCAGTGATGATATTTTTTTATTAAATGCAAGTAGAAAAAAGTACCAGTACACAGCACTGCTCCTCCTCCTGACCTTCATGTTGCAGCTGATTAGATTAGTCAGGTAGGACAAATTAGATTCCTGCATCATGCCCACATCTCTCCAGGTCCTGGGAGGAAGAGCTGAGCACTCGCCATACCAGATCATGGATTTTCCTTTTTTTTGCCTGTGAAAGGTACAGCAATTTGCCTAACACATGCCAGAGGCACCAGGCTGAAGTGAAGAAGCATATTCTCTAGGCCATGAATCATGACAAACAGAAGCCTGAAAAACTTCTATCAGTGACTGGAAACGAGGCAAGCTGATCCTACATCTGAAACCATATTCATGATATTATTTAGGTCATCTATTTTATGTGTACCTTATTTTTGCCACCCATGCCTTCCTTTCTATAGAACCCATCATCCAAAGAACACTGCCTCTGTTCACTGTTTTCCTCTTAATTTGTCTACTGGCAAAATCCTCAGTCTGTTTTAAATGTAATGGCATAGCAAAAATCTTTTTTGTTTAAATAACCTTCCTGTGCTTTTATCAGACCCAATTTATTAGGAAAGCCCATCTGGCAAATCCTTTTGCTAAAGAGGAGTAAAACCTACTCTGTATTTGTAATACATTATTGCCAGGTGCAGAGTGATTTAAAAATAGCACTTCTGCTAACATAGCAGAAACATCATTACCTGTGAGCTGGGCTTATTTGAGAATAAAATATAAAACTACAGCGAAATTAAGTAAAAGCCACAGTGGGATGAGTATGGTTCCAAACATGGCACTCTCCCCGTGTTTCTTACTTAGGTCACGTCTGTCAGATCCCAAGTCAGCACACTTACAGTCGGAGATCCCATTATTTTGTATTTAGCATTTATTTACTTAGTGTACCTCACGGACTGCAGACATCATTGTCATCAGATGTGGAACTGTAACCCCTGCTCCAGAAGGCAAGCACTGATGTGAAAATACAGCACTGGCTTGTTGTAAGGCCTTTTCACATTTAATTCTGAAATGTTATTTTTCACTTGAAGTGAAATAATTAAACACTTTTGTTGCTTATAGGAATGTAACTTCCAAATCTTAATGTGCATACTTTCCCTTAACTATGCCATGGTATCAGGCATGATTTGAAGATCCCATACTACTCTGCTGCTAATAGGACCGCCCTCCCTTTGTCTGTAAGGTGGAAGCTTGTATGAGACACCTTGCTCATCTCATGACTGGTCTGTCTCAAAAATGACTTGCTGGTTGTATGGTCATTTTAGCACTGAAAAGATCCTCAAGCTGCATATGGTCTCCACAGGTGAAAGTGCATTGTGCTTAAGCCATACATCCTATTCTCTTACTGGATGGTATCCAAATGCCCCCAGAAAAAGATTCTTCCTGCCTTCCTTCTCATGCATGGATTCATTTTTTTCAGACTCCTACTGCAATATATTCCACCAGTATGCTTTTGAAGTTGTCTTTTTTTTTTTTTTTTCTTCCTTGTTTAAGCTGAAAACCAATTTGTTTGATCTTGAATTTCAGAACCAATCCTTCATGGTTTTAATACATGGGATCTGGCATTTCACCGTCACCTCTAGTTGCTAGGTTTTGGATTTTAGCTTACTTAGCCTAGTGCTCTGGAAAGCTTTGTTGATGTTAAGACGCTACTATAGAGATTTATTTGGAGTAATTTTTAAAACACATTTTTTTTCCCTTTTTGAATTTCCATAAAAAATGTGTTTTCTGGAAGAGTCAGCTAAATACTTAAAGAATTATAAATACAGGGACAGTTTTGAGGTGTTAAATTATGATAATCCAGTCAGCCTTTATGTGAGCTCACAGCTGACTTTAGTAAGTAAAAGGGTATTTTCATTTGTTTTAATGTCCAGTACTGAACTATGGTACTGAAAGCTACATGCACTCACTGTGGGAGCTGAGGCAGCTGCATTATTTCAACCATCATAGTTTTCTGGATAAGGCATGTGATGGATTCAGAATGTGACAGATTCAACCTGGACAGTAGAAAGCCGGACCTACTACAGTGCAGCTGTGATAAAGTCAAAAAAAGGCAGCAATTGAAGAAGGAAACTGCAGCAGCTGCACAAAATCTTTCTATTTGAAGGTAGCTTAAAAAGTTTATTCCATGTGTCCAACTCAACTGCTTTGTTATAAACAGGAAATGAAGCACTGCTAATTCCGAGAACTTGAATATAGTGGCAAAGAACATTTTGCTCAGTATCTCATATCTACAGTAAATGTTTCATTTCAGTGAATGATTCACTTGAGGCCCTCACCCTTCAGCACAGCTCAGTTTTGTTCTTTTCTATAATTTAGATAAATATACATGCCTATATGGGGAATATGTGATGGCTGGCGATACTTATTCATTGATGGTAAAGTTACAAGGAAATAAGACAGATCCTCTTACCTGTAGGATTGTACTTCCTTTATAAAGATATAATTCTGTTTTCAATGTAACATTTACATTCAGATTTGGAAATGTATGACTTATTATAGAAAAACAGGCACACCTATTAGCTTAGATCTAGATTTAAGCTTTCTTACTTTAGAACCCTACTTTTAAACATCTTAAAACATTAAGGGGTTTTAGGTCCATGTTTATAAAAAAGCTACATTTACGGTGTAGGAGCAGTGGTAAGGACTCTGGTGGTCACTTACCAATGAGGTTCATAGATGGTCATTAAGTTAAAATTAACAAGCATTATCTGCTTTGGGATATCCAGAATTCCTGCAGTTTTACCTCCTGCAGTCTTCTAAAAATGCTTCCATAGAGGACAGAGCTGGACTCTGTGCGTGTCTGTAATAGCTTACAAAACTGTCTTCTGAATCATTATCCACCTTGTAATTTAAGTCCTTTGTGCATGCACTGACAGATAAGCCCTCCACTCTTAAGGGTGTTCAAATCACTTAAGTGATTCTGGTCGAGATCACTCAGTATTATTGGCAGAGGTTCCTTCAAAATGTTCCTTAATGCAATGACAACCCTTCTTAAGCCTCCAGCTAACTATATTTTGACTTTTCAATGTCTGATGCTTTGGGTCCCTTGGATATCTCATGAAGCCTTCAGTGGTAATTCCAATATTATTGCCTCTATTAATGATATCTGTGCAATATATACACACCCATATCATTTGATTATATAAATAAAACACTAAAACTGCTGAAGTTAGTTGTGAAGTTAATCAGTGAATAATTTGATGCACAAGTGCAAAGAAAGGTTGCAGTCAAAATGTAGAAAGGAATGAAAAATTTAAGATTTGACACAATCAGCTTACCAAGGACAAGTGAACACTCTAAAGCTAAAAATAACTGAAATCACAAATACTAGCTTAATTGCAACTGTGTAATTGGTACTGCTTGATCATATCAGAAAACCACCTCTATATGTAGGCTTATTAACAAAACCCAAGCAGGTTAAGTAGTGTACAAAAGGTTTAAATTATTTAAGCTACTTCTCTAATATACGAGTAATACAGTTAGACAATGAAAGTTGCCATTAAAAACAAGTATATTTTAAATTGAAGAGGGACGCATTTTAATCAGGATATAAAAGAAATTTAAGGATTATTTCTATAAGTATGCTGACCCTGATAAGAACTTGTTTAATTTTAAGCATGTGAAAGAGCCACTGAAATGAAGAGATTACTGACATGCCTGAATTTAAATCATTCTCATTGCTCTTTCTGGATCAGAGTCAGAACACTTATCCAGTCGGATCTATTTCTTAATCCTGAGGATTGTACTTCACTTTTAATCTTTAACCTTAGTATCAATTCAGATTAAGTGATGTAAAACCAGCCGAATTATTGTTATTAGTGTAATTAAAATACCTTTTAATTATCTCTGAAACTGTTATTTAGAAAACACAGACCATTTCTCGTTTATATATAGTTACTTTTTTAATACCGTTCTGATTGAAAACAGACAGAAATTACATTTACAAACATCAAAAATATTTTTATACTTCCTAAATTATGTAAGAGACCTCAGCAGGAATGGGAACTTGGCTTCATGTTCATCATATGGTAGCATAAAATACAGAGTTTGTAAACTTTGGAATTCACTGAATTCAGCTATTATTAATTCAATTATCAATTACAGTATGTGCACAGTTAAATGCTAAGGTGTTCTCATTTTGCAGGAATTCTGAAACAGAATTTGGAAGCCAACATATAAGTCATCCATCGGTACAGAAAAAACAACAGATGCTGGTCTATTTTTGTTGTTTAAAACCATAAAAAAGATTCCATTTTGCTTGGAATAAGGTCTCTAGATTTGTCTTTGAAATACAACACGGATTCAAACTCTTTTCTCACCTAAGATGAAGCTGGTTTTGTATATCATGAAATTAATCATAAGAAAATTATGTTTAATAGTTGGCTCCAAAAAATGGGAAAGCTGAAAAACTAGATGCTACCATCATGTTTACAATTTGTGGAAGCGCACACACTAAAATGAAAAATCTTCCATGATTTCTTTAAAACATGGTCAAATACTGATACGTTCAATAACAGCAATCATTCCTAAATGGAACCGGACAATCATGGAGTTCAGATAAGGTGATGGGACCAAAAAGCTGCTTCATGAGGTGTTACATAATTTTTGGTATGTAACAGAGTGGTTTTATTACCCAAGGAAACTAATAAAATTACTTTTCATTCTACCGTAGACCCAATTTTATTTTATGACCAGGACATAAAATTTCAAATAGGATCTATAAATAGAAGACAACAATTACCTGACTTTTTAAGTCTGAAAAGCATGTCTCCTATGGTATAAAAATATATTCATTGGCAAGTCTTAATTTTCTATCCTAAAAATGACTGTGTAGTCTCACTTTGTATAGTCAAACAGCTGCCATACTCATTGCCAGCTATGAATATATACTTGGCTCCAGAGGCAAATCATATCTCCAAAATGAAATGCAAGCATAGACCTGATCACTTCTCTCTAGTTACTCATTCTGAACCATCATTTTTTTACGTCTGATGTCAAAACATTAAGACCACATCTTTGTTTGCATGGTTGTTACTGATTTCAGAATAGTTAATTGCATTGACCCAAAAGAAACAGTCAAACAATCAAATATATATCAAATCAAATAGGGCTGTGCATCAGCCCTATTCTCACTGCAGCATATTTGTCCTTTGCCTCAGGCTTAGACACTTCACATGACTTCTTTCTTGGGGTGGGATGTGGATAAAGAAACCAGTAATGTTTAAAACTGCTCAGATCTGCAAACAATTAAACGAGCTTCCCAATTCAAAGAAAAATCTTTTGTATTTTGAATGAAAAGGACACAAACTGATAAGGATATAAAAGCAATTCAAAAAGTTGGAGCAATCTGTAAAAGAAAGTGCCAAGCAATCTAGATAGAGAGGTTGCTATCAGCTTCCCATTTAATCAAAAGCTTTTAAAATTCTAGTGACCACCATAATTTCATATCAAAGTAAAATTGTTTTGATTCCTATCAAGGCTTTACTGCAGCCTCTTACATTCCCTTCATCATTTCACAATCAAGTTGTCTCTTACCTCTGATTCTTTGTAATAGCGCTCAGGAATTTCATCACTGGCAATATCAATAAAGCAGACTTCTCGTTCCAGATCTTTAGCTTCATTGTCAAAAATCTGCAAGAGTTAAAGAAACATAATACTAACAGAACAATGTACTTATAAAACACACCTGGAATGAGGGTTACAAGCCATTTTTGATAACTCGTGCAATGGAATGTATTCAGACTTCCACTTGCATGGCATCTGCTGTAAGACACTGTGGGACACGGTCACATTCTCTAGCCTAAGGCTGGTGCCAAAGTGTATGGAAGCAGGCAAAAGAAAGAAAATGGATGCTATCAAGATCATACGTAAGTAATGTGTTCTTGTTAATTCTTTAGGACCTGGCCTTGGACACCAAGCTCCTTGTTCCATGCAAGGCAAATGATGGGCATATATGGAAAATACTCACTTTGCAGCACAGTATATTTCTGTGACTCTATCCATAATTTAATCATTTAGGTATCTTAGTGACCCATGGGACTTGGGCTTTGTGTGCAATAAATTTTCACTCGTGATTTTGGAACTTGGAAATAAAAGGCTATCATGAATTGGTGCCATAAAATTCAGGGAAGTTGTGCATGCACTGTCAGGATCAGTAACAAGCTAATAATGTGTGTTGGTTTTTTTTTTTTCATTTTTTTTTCCTTTGGGGCACAATGTTCTACAGCTAACATTTCCAGGAAGCATAAATATTGTTCGTTTGTTTTTTTAAATACATGTAGTGAACACTGTTCATTTCATTTCATCTTACAGAAACAGTTAAGTATACAAAATGCCAACAGCTATTCAATAACCAGAATGCTACTTCGGTATTTCTGAAAGAAATGTAGCCTCCCATATAAAGCATTCAAAGTGAGCAATGGAGTGCAGTGAACTAGTGTACCAGCTGGTAAGAAGAACATTGCTCAGGAAAACATAATTCAAATAAATGAAAAGCTAGTTTGACTACAACTCGAATTTATCTTGGAGTGAAATTGACTTCACCTTTCTCTACTGGAATATAAAAGGCAACACTGAATGCTTACTGGACTGGATATAAAATGTTAACATCTGAAACTGCAGAAGAACAGAATGAAGGGAAACTCTGGACTGTTTCTATGTGTATGCTTACTTTGTTCCCCAATCCTTGTTTTGCAAAAAAAAATATGTTGATTATTTGAAAAACAATTGAGCTCAAAGGTCCTCTCCCTGTAACGTTCTTTCTTAGTATTGGGATTTTTTTTGATAACTTTAATGTCTTATGTATATAATATAAGTTGGGTTTTGATAAGCTTCTTTGCTTTCTCTTCCCCCTACTTGCCCCTCCAAGAAAATCCAGGTATACAGTGCAGCACCTTGACAAAATCAGTTGAACTATTTCTGGAACAAAATGCATTTCACTATATACTCTGAGCTTTAAGTAAAATAACGGAAATTTCTCTTAAATGGGCATCACCAGGTCAACTTAAGCCCTGAATCAGCACCTGGTTTAAATATAAGCCTAATACCGTTAAGCAGATGCATAACTTTGCATGTTTGCAAGGATCTAAATGTGGACTCTTTCCCAGTAACTCACCTGAAGATGCACCCTGCTCTAACACAGGCTTGATCTACATACTGCACCTCTAACTAATATAGTTTTGCAGTCTTTCTCTCTCTTTAAAATGCTTTGCTAGAAGTGCAGATGGCAGATGCCATTGCCAATCTGTCGAAACCAGGATGAATTTTTAGCTATTTCAGCTATGCCTTATTTGCTACTTAGGCACTCTCTGACCACTTCCTCCATTCCAAAAGTTTGCTGAATGACATTCTCACTTCTCTGTGCTAGCAGAAGTTTTTGTCTAATCATTTACACTTCTCCCCTTCTTAGATTGTCCTCGTAAGATTTGCAGACAGAGATTTAATCTTCTCACGCTATCAGCACTAGAAAATAAGAAGTCATTAGAGAACAAGACTGATTTCTTTCTTAGCTCTAATTCTCTTATTGCCTCTCCTAGCCACATAATCTGGGATTCTCTTAAAACCTGTAGGGAGGATGGGTTTATTGCGTTTGTGATCAAAGAGACTAGAGAAATTTAAGTTTTAAGGGAAGAGATTAAAGGCCATGGAAAGAAGCATAAGGCTCCCAATCTGTGCAACTGTATTTGCAAATGTGCAGAAAATGAATGGTGAGAACAATCTGTGTCCTTAAGATGATGAAGAAAGGCAGAATATTAAATATTATATTGGAAAGAATTGGACATGCTTTTTATTTGGAAGCCAGATAATTAACGGAGATTGAAATACACAATCAAATGAAAAACAGGGCAACGTTCAGGCTGAAGTGTCTTTTATGGCTGTTTTTTTTTTTTTTTTTTTTCGGTGACAGCTTCTTTAAAACAGACAAACATTTACACACTTCCAATTTCTCAGAGGAATGAAAACTCATGAAGAACATTATTTAGATTAATTCACCTACAGAACGACAAAAAGTGGAAGAGAGGCTTTAATTGGGTCATTTTTACGATTGTCAAGTTGTTCCTTTTGTGGAAAAATGTCAAAAAAAAAAAAAAAAAAAGCCCTGGCAGATGATCCTAAGAGAGATCGCTCAGGACACTGCAACAAAACAAGTGCTGGTACATTTAAGTTTCTCTCCTTTGTTTCCTTCATGGCCTGCAATGACATGTCCTAGCACATACTTTGCTGGTGACTTCTCTTTTCCCTGTAGTCTAAGCCAGAACATTAAGATTGGGTATGAGTTGATGGTAAGAAAAAACAAAGAATCCACCCCTCCTAAGCTCCTTTCCCATTTTTCTTCTTTTTCCTTTTTCTTCAGGCTAAATTGCTGACTTCATTCTCATTCAGATGTAGCTAATCCTGAAGTTAACTCTTATGGACAATCCCCAGAGCTAACCTGGTTTGGCTATAAATAGTAAAAAGCCAGACACAGCCGAATCCATTGATTATATTCACTCTGGCCAGCTCCTGCTACGACTCCAGGGTCAACTGTGCGCTTGTTTGCCTTGGCTTTGTTCCATAATATATGATTCTCTCTTGTGATGGTTTGTTTACTGTCACTGAGTGGAGAAAAGGGAACTGCATTTTTTTTTTCTTTTAAATAGCAAGAATTACTATGTAGGATTACTTTACTATACAAGGAGTTTGTGGTCAGAAGATGGTAATAACGCCAGTAATTTGCATTTTAAACACCAGCACAAACAAGACAGGAAATTTCCTGTGGAAACAGTTAAATAAGAGGTCGACTCTGAAGTAAAGACAAGTTGTCAGAGGTGAAAGTGCTGAAGCAGCCTGCATAGAAAATTCAGTATTCTAAGCCAGTAAGCTTGAAAATGGCTGTGGCTTTCTCTGGAAGCAATTTTTCCATCCCCTCTTAGGCTATGGGTGAGAGATCTCTGTGTTATTCTTACTTGCTATGTTAGATCCAGATAGTCAGCCACTCATCAGCAGGGAAATGAAATGGGGAATAGCTAAAAGATTTTCTTCTAAAACAGCAGAACACTTCTAAATGAATTACAGGCAGGTAATATGGGAGCAAACACGATTATCAGCCTGTGTGCTAAGTCATCAGACACCCATACCTGTCAACACCCAAACTTAAGGCAAAATGATTACACCGTTCAATATACAGCACATGAATGTAATTTATTGAAATGACAATTTCTATTATAAATCAAATTTCCTCTTCTGTTAAATCCTTATTTGAATCAATATCTCTGCCTGAAAGCATTACTCTTTCCTCTCCGCCTCCCCATCTCCGCTGCCCTGCCAGCAATGCCAACAGCCAGCCCAATAACCTTAAATCTCTTGCCAATATTTGGACATTAAAAGGTAACAGCCTAGTGGGATAGGCATGCTATGACATGAATAGCACAGAAATATCTTTATACATTAGAATTTGAAATTGTATTAGATTTATATCAGATTTTCTGACTACTACATTGATTCATTCAATGTCATCTAGCTCTAAAAAAAAAAAGGAAAAAAATCAGTATGTGTCTCGGAGAATCCCCAAGCTTAGATGCATATATGCAACAACATATGCTCATTTTTTCATGCAAATATTGATATTTCACTGGAACTTTCAAGTTTTCTTTGTATTTTTGCTCATCCCTGAAATGTAGTCAAACTATGCAACCTGCAGTTATTGAGAAATTTGTAAGATGACAAGTGCTTTCTGTGCCTAGAAGACATATATATACATCATTAATTGGATGGTTTAAATCTAGTTTTCATAGTTAATGAATAGGCAGAAGTATAACTGCAGTAAGGACTGCAAGAATAAGCTATTTTTTTCTCTTAAAAACAGGAAAATCTGGCACGAAGCCTACTCTCCAACTTGAAATTCTAATCTCCTTAAATTGCCATCATCAGAACTGCCGGCTAGTCTCCAATTTATTACAACAGCATCCTTTAGCAAGTATTGTCACCTGGTCCACTTTAACTCTCATTTTTCTTAAGCAAAATTTGGTCCAAACTAAAAAAAAAACACCTACTCTGAACTTGTTCTATGGAGTTTTATTCAATGTGTAACTTTTCTGTAAGTCATGTTTGAAGCCCAGTACCTCTAAAATCCAGTAATTTGCTTTTGAGATTTACTTTGGCAAGGATTACAGGAACTGACCAATTTCAACCTCATCACCGGCTAAAACTATTGATGTGGGCACGCATAATTGGGTGCAATTCTTCAATGGAAAAAGATTGAATCCCTTCCTGACAGCAGTAAATTTAGCTCACTGAATGACAATGTCACTGTCTGCCCCAGCGAGGAAATCACAAAGGCAGTTAGATATTTATAAGCAACCGTGCTCCCTGCTCCTATTTGTCTCCATGTCACGACTCCTCTATGATTCCATTTCTCATAAAATATCCATCTCTTATAAAATATCTCATTTAGGTCTGTATTTTCTGAACAGAGAAATGTAGTTTTACATAATTACACCAAAGTAACTATACCCGAAGACCATAAAACACTGTCAATAATATTTACTGGCATTAGCTTTTTAAAGTCACATCTATTTCAAGTGCTGGATTTACTCAATAACTTCAGTAGTTCACCAAAATCAGGAAGCAGAGGCACCTGTTCGCATTCTCTGTCAGTAGGGGCCTTAGGTTGTGTTTCATTTTCATTGCAAATTATAGAGGAGATAAACACATACTCAATACCATCACACAGAAGAAGTTCAGGAACAAATAAAATTATCCCCCCAAATGAGCCTAGTTTCGATTTTGATTTGTTTTGCAGTGATGCCTAAAAGGTCCCTGAGGATATCTGCAGAGTGATGACTTGTAGTTCAGTGGAAGTCAGTGTTTCATGGCAGATTCCTTAAACAGTGAATTTACATTTAATGTATGTGCTGTATTGAAGTTTGTTATCACCTAGTTCCACGACGATAAAACAGGGAAAAAAAATAGAAAAAAATACCCTAAAAAGACCAAAACTAGATACAGCTTTTCTTCTTAAAGAACTGTAGTTGAAATTTAAAAAATATGCATATTTTTTACTTTAGCCAAATGTTTTACAACCAGCACTTCAGAAATACACACTGAAGATGAAGCATGATGAATGCCCAGTACCGTACACTGGGTCACTTCCAGGACTGTAGAGTTCGAACTCACTGATGTCAGTGAGGGCGCTGCAATTTACAGGGGCTGCATATCATACGCCAGCAATTAGCTAGCTGGTTGTAGCATGTTCAAGCTATTAATGTGTCAAATGATACTGATGCTAATTTACGACTATCTGGAATACAGAACTGCCTCTTGTTTTCATTTGACAAATGGTCATTTCGAGTCATGCATTTTCAACGCTTATTTTTGAAAGGCAAGAAACAAATTGATAATTTATTTTTCTTTTCATCAACACAGAATTATCGCTGCAGCTCTGATGACTTTATAAGCGTTACTGAGAAATATACTTACAAAAACTTGGCCCATTAATACCCATACTTTGTCATCTTGAAATATAACTGCCTCAAAATCTTTACTCCACAAGTTCATTACTCTTAGGAATGTAATTCTTGCTAACACATATCATGTCCCTTTTTAACAAAAAGAGGACTATGCTATTTTAAGGTCTTGCATGTTAGTTTTTAATAATGAGCCAGCCATTGAGTTTTTCAGAGCAAAATGTCATGCTACAAAATGCAAGGCAGTGTAAGTTTTTACCATCATTTATAACTATCGGATCATTTTTACAAGCTGTACTTTTTCACTTTCCCCAGACACTATCAGATGGTAAAATTCATTGCCCAAATATCAGAAGAAATAATTGCATTACTAAAAAAAAATGCAAACAAACAATCAAGCATAATGAACCTTCTGCAACAAACAGGAAATCTGAAATGTCTCTGATTCAGTGACTTGCTTGAACAGTATCTGCCTTCACTTTACAATCCATGAAAACCACAGACTAATCATTTAGTCACTAATGAGCAGTAACTCATACCACTCCTGCCTGTGATTCCTGACCATTTCATTAATTAGATAACCATAACAATTCTCTACTGTTGAATTCACGGTTTTAATATTCAACGTGGAGACTTCACATATCCGTATTCAAATTCCCTAACTTCTGTGGGCAGAAAAGTGTGCACAGAGTGATTAACGCACACTGGTACAAATCGTCCCTGTTCACTGCGGCTGTGTCTTGTAGGCACCTGCACTCCCCTCTCCCCAGCACTCCCCACTGCCACCTTGCTTTAGGTAAGCAGCTGAGGCAGCCTGTGTTGCATTTAAGAGGAAGATGCAACAGGGAAGCAATGTTCTCACGTACTCCGCAGATGCCACCTACAATGTCACTTATATTTTACAAAACATTCTAATTTTTAAGAAATTCCATTATTTAATCTAAAATAATAGTAGAATAAAAATAAGCTCTCTCTTTTTTTCCTTGTGAGAGGAAACACTGAATAGCCTAACTCATTGGTCTAGTTTCTAACACTGCTAATGAAGTACTGTTACACTACACTGCTATCCTGCTACCTGTAAAGCGAGGTGGCAGTAACGTACTGATGTGTTCATAAAACACTGGTTCTATTTTTTTAAGGAGGGAGTTGCCATGCAAACATAAATGCAATACAGCAAAATCAGATGTGCTCTGGCACTAAAAATCACAAGTGGATGGATTTATGGTACTGCACTCCTGCCATCAACACAAAGTTCATTAGTATTTTATCTAAATACAAGATTTTATTGTCCGTTGCTCTTTTTGGCAATGTTCATATTTGTGCAAACTAAGTGCAATCTTTAGCAGATCATAATAACAATGCTTTAAGCACATTTAAAATAGCTTAAAATTATGGCAAAGTCTAAGACAGAAAAATTAAGTTCCAAAGCAGGAATCGTTCTCTTTCACTAGTTACTTATATCAAGATAGTTGGGAAGAAAAATCAGAAGGATGTTTGCATCAAGATATATTGCAGTAATTAGGTAGAATCTTACCAGACAATGCAACATATTAAATAAAATAATAATACACTAGTCTCCTAAATGACAACAGGAAACTGAGAACATTTATATTGCTTTATTCTACTAATCAATGTAATTAGCTTTAGTATCCTCATATCTAATTATTGCTTTCTACAATCAATATGTGCTTTATTAGATAGTATGGAAATGACAAATAGATCAGAGTTCAAAAAACTTTACGATCTCAAAATCTAGAAATAGCTTAGTGAAAATCTGCCATGCATTATTACCCTCATTATTGTAATATTAAAGTTCATTCACTATATTTTGCATTACAACTGCAAATTTTACCTGAGTATTTTTTGGATAAGTTCTTTTTCAGCCAAAGACAATAGCTGCAATGAAGAAAAATACAACTATCTACGGAGATCTCTAGAAATGGATGCTGTAAATGGATCCCTGTTGTTTTCTGCCTTTGAAAACACAGTGACACTTAATCTAAACTTGTCTGTTAAGAAGGAAAAATACACTTTGCATTTTCTTAAGTGAGTCCCAGTCCTGATGTGTTCAGTTTAATACAAGTCTCCCTATGGGCTCCAATGGGCTCTCAGGTCTCTCCACATTTATTAACCTTCCTGCATCTCAGTGCTGTACCACATCTGTGTCACCAGGTAAATGTCACTGGATCAACACAAAAATACGTAGATCTTCATTGGTTCACCCTGTTTGCACTAGCACGTAACTCCCAGAATTACAGTTCTTCTAATTCAGCTTCTTTTTCTTCCCCTCACTTCAAATCAGGGTCAATTAAAGATGTTAATCTTGGCAAATATTTGCCTGGACTATGACTCAGGTGCTTTATATGAAGCTGATAAAACATAACTCCACTGGTACTCCTGTTAAAATTACATTTTGAAGACCTGGATTCAAGAAGCGTTGATGTTCTGATTTACATAATCTGAGTCTCCTACCTGTGTTACTTTCATCTCAAATTCTCTGGTTGGGACTATTCATGGCTTGATTCATAGTATTTTAGCTACAAAGCTGACACACAGAAAAAAATAAAATAAAATTTACTGGTTAAATAGCTTCAGTTCTTCCTGTCAGGCATCAGTACAGAACGTGTCTTCTTACTGCTGATATTATAATGTACCAGAAGACTAATCTACACCCTTCTGAAACCAAAGGTGTGGGCTTGCTTTGAATTAAAGTGCTGCCAAAAAGTAGAAGTGAACATTAAAAAGTGCATAAATTACATAATGCAGAGCTCAGATAGTTGGTAATATAATACACTTTTTTTTCCCCTCTCACTGATCTAAATCTGTTTTAGTCTTGCAGTGCCTGAAAGTTGTTGGTGTCTGGTGGCTAGTAGTCAATCTCTGTCACGTTACCATTGGGAAAGTGTCTGAATGCCAAAAATATTATTCAATTAGAAGTCCAACTGGCTTCAGACTAGATGTTAGAAAAAAAATAATCTTTATCATGAGGGTGGTCAAACACCAGACCAGGTTTCCCAGCAAGGTGGCTGATGCTCCATGCCTGTCAGGCATTTAGAGATTCCCTTCATAGTGTTGTAACTTTGGGTTAGTTCTGGAGCAGTCAGGCAGTTAGACTCGATGGTCTTTGTAGGTTCCTGCCAACTGAACTATTCTAGTCTATTCTAAAATTATACCTTGTTCTTTTACATGTAATTATTCTGCCATAAGCAGTGCAACAGCCGTCAGCCTCATCAACACAGGCCCAAGGCAGTGAGGGACACGAAACTCCCATTTTAACCTTAATGAGCTTGCTACAGGGACATCTCTGGGAACTAAAAGACTGTGTCTCAGTTCCCTTTAAAATCTGCTTTAATGCCTTATTCTTTCTCATGGAAGAGTTTAAACACTGCTTCATTAGGTCTCTATATTACAGATCAATTTTCCAGATGTTTTAACCTGCATTTCACACCTATAAGAAACTTCTTCCTGTACGTCTGCAACAAACAGCAATTTAAAGCTTGCCACCATCAAACATAGAGAAACAGATTTGTGTACTCATCCAAGGGAGGTATCTTCATGTGCCTGGCTTTATCTAACATAATTCCTTTCTTGCAGTTTGACTCTGCTTTGCTCCCTGTCAGGGCAACAAGATGTGAGTGACCTCCTACCTTCTCTTCCTAATCAACATTTCCGCCCAGCAGCTGCTGGCTACTCACTCCCATCCTTCCTCCATGGAGAATTTCACATAGTTAATTACCCGTTTCATCTCTAAGCTCTCACTCTGGGAACTTTGTAATTTTTGGTAAGTGATTGCCAACGGCATCACCTCAATAGCCCAGCTGTTTCTCCCTTGAAGTTGTTTACAGAGATCTCATCTCTGACCATTGTTTAGTTTCCTGCTTGCCCTAGCAAACAGCTCCTTTGATTTCAACCCCCTTTACTCAGAGAGAATAATGTGAAACAGATAAAGTAGAATCCAATTTAAAAACATAATCTTTTCTTCATTCTCCATAAACGCTCATCAATACTAAACTCACATACATAAACCATGTTGTGTTTAGAGAAGGAAGAGGTAGAAAGTGAGATGCAGAAAGGAAGTTGGGTACATGAAACTTTCATCTCCTCGTACTCCTCGTAACTACTTTTCAAGCTGACAAGCTGCTTGTGTCCAAGTAGGTGCAGAAATACCAACCTGATAAGGCCTTTTTCTCAGACTGAAGGATTCAGAGATAGATCATGATTAATTAAAATAATTAAATTGACTTTTGCAAAAGTCATCATACTTACGCTGTCATTGCTTCCTTTGTTGTCCTCATATTTTGTCTCTATATGAATGGAGAATTTAGGCAAAAATGAACACTGCAATAAAAGAAAAATATGTTTGATGTGATAAAAAATATGCCTGCATCATCAGCTGACATATCAGTACATCCTGTATGGTATTGGCTTTCTTATTTTTATTTATTTTTTTTCAGATTACTTCAAGAAAAAGTGTAAAATTTTATACAACATAAAAGTAAAGGGATTTATGATTCTAGAAGGCTACAGAGGTTATATCTGAAAGTTGAATACTAAGATGAAGGTATAAATAAATTACTATGAGTACTCTGGAATAACTAGATACAACAACTTTCGTGCACACTAAACACAGGAGTACAAATGTCCTGAATATCTTGCTGTAAGTGCAATACCCGACCATCTCAAGAGCATCTACATACTCACCATCACAGATTAGTCTATCCTCCATAAAAAAATAATCTAAGGACTTTTCACTAGCTGCAGGTTCTAACCAAACAGTTATAATATTTTAACATGCAAGGTTTCTTTCTTTTCTTTTTTTTTTTTTTTTTTTCAGTGGGAAAGGAATTTTAGCATAATTTCCTATTAATTAAATGAAGATGGATTATGAGTTGCCATGGCAAGTCTTTTATACTAGACCCAAATTCCTCTTGGATAATAATGCAAGAAAATTAGGAATGCACAAATGTTGTGGTTTTTTTGTTTGTTTGTTTTCTATCAAAATAGTATTTCTGTATTTTATATCAGAATAATATATATATGCATATATATATATATATTATTTTTTTTCTGTGGATTACTTAATTTAGTTGGGTTATCAAGACTAGAGTTTATAATACTATGCAACATAATTCCAGTGGAGGAAATATTTCAAATATCTTTAGCATTTCACAGTTCTTTCAATCCAATATTTCAGATAGGCAGATAGAGGTGGTATCTAAAAAATATCCAGAGGATGTTGGTTGAACAGCATCTTAACTGTTAGTCAAGTCTTTTCTTGCATTAACTGCCCATGAAACCCAAGTGCCACTTCCTTGTATGATGCATCACTAATACCCTATGGCAAAGCGTCTTTGCAAAGATTCTGCCTACTTCACGCCTTGTACATACAGATTATACAACGAGGACATTATGATGCCTCAATGTTCACACTGCTCTTACTCCAAGTTAGGACTTGATAAAATTTGCAGAATTCTTTTAAGGGATGGACGGATGACTAAGAAAGGAGGTGATTTAGACGGCAATTTACAGTGCAACCAAATTGAAATGAGAAGCCACCTCCTTTGAGACTAGAGAAAATATGTTCCCAATTCCATGGATCTCATCTAAAAAGCCATTGTTCAATCTCATTCGATCACAGGATATCCAGTATTCATGAGCACATCTACAGCCAGTCGTTGGTGCAAAAAAAGAATGAGAGTTTTACCAGAACAGGGTTCTGGTGCCACGGACTACACGGATAACAGATTCCTTTGGGGGAGGAAGGAAGGCTCCTGGTCAAACTGTCTCCCCATTAACATAATGAAATATTCCCATGTAACATGTTGCTGCTGCAGATGCACAGACCACACAGGCTTCTCTTCAGATCATATAAATCTGAAAATCAATCCCATCTGAACTGTGACTAGCTCTCAGCTATGCAACTTGTTCATTGAGTAAATACATGGGGTGCCAAAAATAAAATATAAAAAAAATTAGCAAGTACAAGATGGGGCAAGTTCAATGACAGATCTGCTAGTGCCTTATTACTCATATTTTGTGGGCAATTAAACCTTTCCTGTATATACATCTCAAACTGCCAGTTGAAAATATACAATATTT
The DNA here is from genome assembly GCF_965140915.1 of Aythya marila. Classification (NCBI taxonomy): domain Eukaryota; kingdom Metazoa; phylum Chordata; class Aves; order Anseriformes; family Anatidae; genus Aythya; species Aythya marila. The sequence goes on along the minus strand of NC_139059.1, from coordinate 3,675,419 downwards.
ATAAGCATTTGGACAAAAAGACTCCAGATATTCTCCAAATTGAAGTTTCACAGTGTAACTCAGTATTTTGCTCCTGTTCTGGCAGACAGCTAAATGCCTTAGCAAACAGCAGGACTCACATGGAAAGAAGTTTATAACAATAACAACAACAATAATAATAATAAACATTGAGGTTTGTCATAAGGAGGGGAGGATGAAGATCCTTGAATTATATTAATGTTGGTTGGAAGGAAAGATGAATAAAAGGGATTGATTCTAAGAATTGTATAATCAAATGCTCTTAAATTAATAAAAAGTTATAAATGTATTGCTACAGGAGATATGGAATGACCCAGCATACACAGAGATCAACTAAAGGATATGGAATGACCCAGCATCATCTAAAACACTGTTCATTGTCACTGAGGGTTCATATTCAAAAAGTGTAAAACAACATTCTAGTTGTTTTCTATGTTTGCAGGAGAACACAGAAGGCTGAAAAGGTAAATTACTACTGGAGGTGGATTATAAAACGCAGATCTTAAAAAAAAAAAAAAAAATATATATATATATATATATAACCTAATCACAGACATCTACTGCACAGCTTTTAAAGCATTTGGAAAATAACTCCATCAGTGCTTGGATGGTGAAAACACGGGTTATGAATTTCAAAAACTCCACATACGTCAGGCTTGTATTTTACAAAGATCTCTAACTACTGGGATCACAGTCCAGGCGTACAGAGCTCCTGCTGACAATAACCTGGAGCTCTGCATATGGGCATCCCGTGGGAAAGCATCCTTGAGGAAATGAGAGGAGCCTGCCAATGAATACAGTTTGTTTTTATCTGCAGTTACCAGTAGTTACTGAGTGCAATAACTGGTACTGCACTACTACAGACTCAATACCTAGGTCAGAATAACAGCTTTTAAGAACATTTTCACCAGAAGTAGTAGAGATGTATGCCATAACGTTATAAAGTCTAACAGTTTACTAGCATAGCATCTGCATATCTCAAAGTTTTACTTACACGTCAGTGTCAGTTAAGTATCTACCCTCTTGATTTGAGGACTAAAATTTAATTTTCTTTGTGAAACACTCAAACAAAATCAACACCCCTGAACCAAAATCTAGTCTTTGATACGATGGAAGCAGTGGATGCACCAGTGTAAGGGCCATCAAGACTATAACACTTAAGCAGATTGCATATCTAGGTTGGAGCTTTGGGAGTGTGCAAACTTTTATGTAATACAGTCTGAGTCTAGTAGTTTGTCCAAAACCTCAGAGGCTATGGAAATTGCTTTGACTATGCTGACCTTAATGGCTGTGGGTTGCAGAGTTTTCTCAGCTCTCATTCAAGAAGCAGCAGGGTCCACCACAAGACTTGGTGCTGCATTTATGCCCCCATTGTCAGATTTGAAAACTCTACAGCATCTTTCACAGTTACAGCTCATCAAAGCTAACATCCTTGCTGAGGGAATTCCTCATCCCTGGACCTGACTGAAGCATCTTTGCTTATGATCTAACTCTAGAAATTCAGTTGTTGAACAGAGTACATTTTTCAATTTTCACACGCATCGTTCTTTATAGAAATAGTTGCTTTTGCTTTTAAGTCACACAGTGATGGATGAAACACAAAACATGAAAAACCTTTGTGCTGTTGATCCAAAGCATGGGAAATTTTGAGTAAAGCCAAGTGACAGATTTCCCTTTTACCTTGCAATCTAAAAACCAAACCAACCAAACAAAAAGAACCCTACTATTTTCAACCACTGTCTACCATTTACCAGCACTGAGTCAGATCACAATACTTTGAAATGCAGCCATTTTATATATTGAACTTAAGGCTGTATTAGGCTGCCTGTAGCAGTTCAGCAAGCCACTGCTTGAATCTAGGTGTTTCCTGTAACCCTGAATCTAAACTGCAGAAAAAGATCTTCTAGTCTGGTATTTCAAAAAACAAAAAAAAGAACATGAAGAAAAGACTCAGAGTACTACAGAAAAATCACGTGTCTTTCACCTCAAACCACCTCATTAGAAAGTAGAAAGCCTTTTTTTTTTTTTGCACAAAGATATCAAAGGTCAACCTTCCTGTTTACTAGTAAAAAGGAGAGGCCTATAACAATCTAATTTGAGATTATAGATGGTAACTTGAATTTACCTCCAAATGAAATCTAAAATTCAACAAAAAGTACTGGATTGCAAATATAGCTCTCAAAAACTGAACGGACTGGCAACCACTGTTTCAGCAGCTGTGGGGGGTCTCATTGTCTTTCAAGAACACGTAGCAGGGTCCAAATTTTTGAGCGTTTCACAGAATGTGTCTCATGATTCATCAGCTGCACTCTGACTAATTGGCAGAGGGCTCTGGCAGAACCAGAAAACTGTTTATGCATCATTCAAAAGACTTTATTACTCATGCAAAAAGTACTTTTTTTTCTACTTGAGTGGCTGCATATTTACTTAGCCAGGGATTAAAAGTGTTATGCAACAGTCAGAATCAAACTTGGGAGCGAGTGGTAGGTAATAAACCTGTTAGTAGGTTTTTTTCAGAGTACCACTCCCTTTCTGCTGCGCCTCCCCAGGGCGTGTGTTCTTCCAGCACAAACCTGGCAGGGATCGATACGCTGAGCACGCACTGGAACGCACGGGACACCGTTTCCAATTTTCCATTTCATTATCTCTACAGCTTGCAAGGTGCCTCTTTAGAAAAAAGAAAGCAGCAAATTGAATCTTTAATTTAAAATTAGGCTTGAATTCTAGAGAGTAGTCCTAGTGCCTTCAAAGTCCCAGGGTCTTCAATAAGGTTGCTTTGAGTAACACTTTCAAAGGAGGTGTCTTGTATTGTCACCTCCAGATGTTTTTAGATGTGTTCTAAACTCCTTAAAAAAATTATTACAATCCAGTACACCTGTGACACTCAGAAAACAAATAAGAAAAATATCTTGGGTGCTTTCTTCCTCTATGTGTGTGTGGGTGTGTGTGTCTGTTTGTTTTAAACTTTCTGTATTTGGCATCCTTGTTGGAAGCACCAGGAGAGGATTAAAGCTCAGGAGAGTAAGCAGTGAAACAACCGTGAGTCTGTACTTGTAATTACCACACAGAAGCAGGGGTATTTCCAGATTAAAATAAAGTCAAATGAAAGCAGCATACGGCAAACACATCCTGCAATTGGATTTTCAATTCACTACAGATAGCCTCTTGAAAAATGAAAGGCCTATTTTTAGGTGGTGATTGATTAGCGTTGCCATAGCAATAAGAAACACTTACAAGAACAGGGTACAACCTAAGAGTGCCAAAACACTTGCCAAAGCCTTAAAGAGACAGTCAAACACATATGGTGTTTTGCAAGCAGTTCAGGCAGAAGACTGTAAAAATAACCCTCGCATAGTAACTACATCCGAGGTGGTTGAAGGAATTCCTGTGGTTGCCAGTAAATACACTGGACAGAAGGGAACTGAGAAAGGTTTCTTTGTCCTCTCTAACCTGGTTCGTGTGAGAGCTATTTCACTATTTCACCATTTTTGCGGGTTTCATTTTCCATTCGGTTTCTTTCTGCCGGATGTTCCTAGAACTGAACTGCAAGGCACCTCAGCACTGCACTTCATTCCTCCTCCTGCTCCTGGTGAATATTAACCCACAATCCTTGGAAGATATTTTTATGCAGTAAAAAAGTAAAGCCCTTTTTTTTTTTTTTCTTTAAGCAGCAGAAGTATATCCCTCTAAATCTTAACATAAAAGCTTGGGGAAGCAGACATTGCAATGTTAATGGTTCTCTCTGATCTCCCACTACTTTTCAGGCTGATTTTTTTTTTTACGGTCACATTTACATTAGGGAGGAACACACAACAGTGCCTTACGGTGCCATCTCCTTGGAGCAATCTGAAGCACACAGTAAGTGAAGAGCTACTGAACACAGTGACTGCTACAATGAGGTGGGACTGGCCAAGCGGAAGTCATTCATATTTTTAAAATATGAGATCTTTTAGATACCACATCCTTTGAATTCAAAAGTTTTGGGTGCTGTTTTAGAAGTCAGTTGGTAACAGCATTTCTTCATTGAAGATCAAAAACTGGAAAAAAAATATGAACAGAGTCTCTTCTGCTTAACAGCTGGAGGGGACATGGGGACTAACGGGGAGTGGAGGGTGCCCTGCAGGAATGCCCAGCGCTGCCGCAAGGCCCAAGGTAGGAATGCAGGCAGTCATGCACTCAACAACCTCAAAGGAACAGGAGACATTTATAAATGAGAAGGATGGATGGAAGGGGAGCAGTGCTGTCACGTGGAGATTGCCAATGCCTCTAGCATCTCCTTCATACATGGCCACAGTATCCTGCTTCCTGAGGAAGAATGGAAGTGAGAAACAGTGTGTGCAAGTGGAAACGGCAGTCCCATGAACCAGAGAGGGGTTTGGATTGCTTTATAATAAGCCAGTGGCGGAAAAAAGGAATTGTTCCAGGCAGTTTGATTTATTCTGTGAAGAAATGGATGATTTAATGGGCTTAAACTATTAAATAAGAATAAAAGATTGTTGCTTTCTAAAAATATATTATTTAATTATTGTAATACTGCAGAGTTCCTTCCCCTTGCTAGAATCTCTCAAGCAATCAAATCTCTGTTTTACTAGAATGTCACCAGTTAGCCTGCAGTCTCAGTTTTTGACGGGATTGTGGGTTAGGGAAGGGAGAGAGGAGGAGGAATTGTGGTAATAGCTTTGCATTAGGCTCCAATCCTGTAATCCAGACCCTGCTGCATTTTTGATGCAGATCCTTCATACCCTCAGCTGGAGAAAAGTTTCTGCACTGGAGACAAGCCTGATGTGCTGCATCCAGATTTCAAGCAGTGGTAATCAGATAAAGAGAACACAGGAAAAAAAAAAAAAAGAACAACCAACCAACCCTTCAAATTCCTTGCAGTGTTTATCTGAGGCTTTTTTTTTTTTCTTTCCCCCAAGTCATTTGATTATAAAAATAACAATTACAAAAACATTCCTTCCAGATAATTTACTTCATGGATAAACTGGCAGCTAAGTGAAGCACATAACATGCCTGTTCTCAAAAGTAATCAGAAAACAGCAGGTCAATAATGGAGCATTTAGCAACTATCACTCTGGGGCCATGACACATACCAGTCAAAATGATTATATTTGCCTCAGTCATTTGCTGTAGAAGAATTAATGTCACTTTGATATATCATCAAAGGAATCATTGTCTCCTGTTTTCTGTTCCATAACTGTTTTTCATAAATATTCTGAATTTATGTCCTATACTTAACTCAATTTGAACCATAGGCAGGTTGAAAGAACTCTTCCTGCAGGGAGTAAAACATGCCATCTTTAGTCTCCATCTTGTTTTATATATTCACAATTCTGAAACTAATAGTTGTCAGGGATTATGCATAACCTTAATAGGATAAAATTATCCAGCTGTTTTTAAATTTCAGCCCCAGAATTGAAATATTGCTAACAACACTGGAACTGTTTAGACCAGGCAGCAAAACTATTTAAAGTTTTCCAAAGCAAACACTCAAACTGCATCGTCTTAAATTCTCTTTGTATTTTCCCTTTCTCTGTTCTCCTTCCTCTCTTTGTTCAGAATCTCAACTGTCACTTGAAGAGGTCACATGGATATGTGCTGCTTATTGTCTAACAATAGACAATTGCTATTAACAATAATAATTATTAACAATATAAAGTAACAATAACAATAGACGTAGGTTCTGAAACTTAGTTCTGTGCAATCCCTTTTCATTTAGTTTGCAATAGAGACGGGTTTGCTTTCTAGTTAATTATTTCTAATCTAGCTGGACAGCCTCAGAAAGAAATGAGTCTCCTGAGAGTTCAGTCTTGTCCACACTTCTAAAAATAGCAGAAATATTTTGCACATTTGTAAAAGATATGTATTTGCAAATGCAGTAATTGGCACATAAGGGTTTGTTGAGAGCAGCAAGGCATCTTTTCTCCATCCTCCAGGTGAAAAAGGTTCCAGTCTGAAACTAGCAAAGGAATTATTTCTAAAAGCCAGCAGCTAGAAGCACCCAGTCCCCCAAAGCATGTATAGCTTGACAGTAGGCACCCACCAGTGCCCAAATTTCCTAATCACTCATAGAGCAGAGCCTTGGAGGTTACTTCTGTAGCTCTTCCTTTCAGCTGTACCTCAAATACAGTGTTGCAAATTTATGAACTTAGCATCAACCTAATTACAACATTAAATTAACTTGTAAGTAAAAATTAAACATTTGGTTTAGCAAGCTATCTAATCAGGTTTCTAATTGCAAGATCAAAACCAAAGTAACTCCCCTTCTAAGTTTAAGAGTCAGATTAATAATTAGACTTTCTCACTTAAAGTCCCTACATCATGCCCCAGCCACTAAAACAAGGGTTTGAACATTAAAGCAGTATCTTACTCTCTAAATGGTACCCCCACCTCTGGATGACTTCTTTTGGCTTCAGCGTTGAAAGGAATTGCTCTCCTACTTCCTCCTCCTTTTCAACAGCAGGAAGCCAGCAACGATTAGCTCAAGGTTTGATGCAGCATTTCTTGGGACATTACCCGTGTCTCACCTTCCTGATAGGAAGTCTTTTGTATTGCAGTTTTAATGAGATTGTCCTCCGCAAACAGCACAGTATACATTTTTAAATGCTCTCCTTGTATCACAATATTTCACATACTACACACCAGAAAAACATCACTTGTACAATCATTCTGTTAAGTTCATTATCTTAAGTGTGTCATTTGCTTTACACATTATTAACACAGCTGTAGACCAAGCAGTCATACCCTGCTGTTTGCTGTCAAATTTAGAGGCTTGCTGTGTAAAGGATACCATTCTTTAAAGCAGATGTAATAGCTGGACCCAGATTTTAGACAACAAACATCACAGCACTCTGATTTCCATTTCTGTTGTCATGCATCCAATCACTCCTGGCTTTTCACACTACCATTCCAGAGAAGAGTATTCCAGAAATTATTCTTAATGCCTGCTGAACTTTTTTTCTTGTAACGTCATGCAATTTCAGGCCCTCGAGGTGGCCAAATTAATGAAATCTGTACTATTTCACAGGCAAAACAGATTTGTGAAGCTAGTCTGTATTGAACCACTAGAAGTCTAGTGCATGTGTTTGCATCCAATTTCTCAACAGCCTTCATATTTTACAACTGAAAGCCCTTAAGCCTTTCAGCAAGCTTCAGTCTGTCATTCATATCCTCTTCTAAATCACTAATGCACGTTGAAATAACACTACTGAGCCTTTAAGATCCTTGCTCTTTATTTATAGTGGAACTTCAGACATCAGGAAAGGTATGATTTTTCCTTTCCAGCAGTATCAAGTACTTGACTTGATAAGATTGTTTTATTTATCCAGTTGTTGGCGGACCTTCAGAATCAGTTTTCCTTGAAATGAGGCTCAACTTAATTCTTTGGATGTCCCACAGACCCTCTAGAGAGGATTTACTATCTTAGGAAAAGAGTTTCCGAACTATCTTGAATATTCTGGGGAATATCTCAGCTGGCTAATGCCTTCTTTCAGAATTCTCTAATAAATATAGATCAAAATTTAGACAAATATTCCAGACAAGCATTGGAATTATTCCCAATGGTATATTTAACATTTTTGTTCTAGATTCAACAGTTTGAGGCAAAGACATTATCTCTATTTTCCCTTGAACACCATTTCATAGTCTACCAGCTCCATTAAGATACACTTTAAGGAAACTGCATTTCAGTCAGAAATCTAATCTCATCCCCAAATTTCCAGTTCTGTTTCCTTGTACCTCAACTCCCATAAGCAGTTATAATGTCACTAAGAGACTGTTTTGCCTACCTTCTGCATTTGTAGACCAATTTTTCTTTACAAGTCTACTTAATCCTGCTCTTGAACACCTCCTCAGGTGTTCACCTCCCTTCTACACACTTTCACTGAAATGTGTTCGAGATGTTGTTTCATCAGTTTAGGTAAAGATCACCTCCCGATTCAAATTCTTTGAGAATCACTCTGCTCTTTGGTTTCGATAATGTATTGCATTTCAAATTCAGACAGAAATTTCTTACTGCTACCACTCCCACTTGTCTCTTTCAGTTAAAGAAAAAAATTCACATTCAAAAATTGTCTGTATCACCTAAAGAAAAAAAATATACAACAGAGTAACAGACATCAATGTGACATAGTACGACATCTTCCCAGTCTAAAATTAAACTTACTACCATAGGTTTAAGTTCGTAATTACTATAAACTCGGATAGGCCTTACTGAAGACACCTGACAAAAATAGTTGAGAATCTGTCCCCTAGCTACTACGGTCCATGGCTGGACATGTGTTTTTTTTCTGATTGTCAAATTAATTTTACACATTAAAAAGGCAGAATATGTAATAAGAATCTGCAGTACATATTGAATGCCACAGTTCAGTACTTTGGGTTTTCAAACTTGTCATCACATTTTCAACTCTAAGCATTCAGCTTTTGGATCTGAACCTTCCAATCCCTTTGTTTTGACTCTTTTGCTTTCATCACACAAAATTTTTCTCCTCTTTTTATTCTTTACTGGTTATAAAAAAATGCACAAACATTTTGAATACTGTAGAGCTAACAAAAACAATGGATTACGTTTTATCTGTAACCAGAAACTCAATCTAAATCAAGGCAGAAGTCCTTTTGCCTGGAATTTCCTTACAATCTCCACCTCATCTTCTAAAGGCTGCTGAAAATTTACTGTATATTATTGAGGCCAGTACATTTAAAACAATTTTTCTCATGATTTATGTGCTATATTTTGCCTTAGCTCTGCTAGAGGGAATAGCTGATTTTTCTGGGCACCAGGCCCAGATTATGTTTAATTTCGTCTACGGATCATACAGTTTCCCAGATACTATACCAGAGATGAACATTTTATAAGTTAATAAAACAATAAATAAAATAAAGCATGTTCTCATGTCTCCAACTAATAACTGGAACCTTAAAAGCCTTGCTCTGTTTTATAGAAGCTTTTCTATATTGCAGTTAGTGACTAAAAATATATCAAATTATTCTCAAATGATAAAAAGGTAAATAATTTATAGGAAACAGTTCAGATTTAACCTTTGATTTCTTAAACAAATAGCTAAAATAAGTTCCACTATCAAAGGCATTACGTATTAGTTGTATTAATGAGGATTCAGTTTGGCTTCCACTACTACAGTTCATATAATCACATTGTATTTTTAGAATAAAAAGAAGAACTTACTGTGTATTCTGATTTCCAATTGTTTCCAATTGTCCATTTGTGGAAAAAAAAAAAACAGAATGGTGAGGGAAAAGAAAAAAAAGAAATGTCAATAAAACAATGATGCAAGATTCTTGCAGTAAACATACATTAATCAACAAAGAAACTTCTGTCAGATAATCTGCTGAATTTTATTTGACTAATGTCTACGGAACAATAGAAGGTACAAGTCCGCACAGAATCTAAGCATCTGATGTTTTCTTTGCAAGAAAGAAATCACATAAGATAGAAGATTCCAGTTTTTAACCAGCCATAGTCTATAATCTTTGTATCTGTCACTCAATATGTACCTTAGAACTTCTGAAGATAAGCTGAACTATCCCAAAAGTACATGTTATTAATCATTCCTTACCTGTGATTGTATAAGGATAATAATTCCATGCCTTCTCTGTAACATAAAATATTTTGGGAACAACTGCTCTAGCCCAGCTGGGTAGTTTGCTGAAAATAAAAAGAAATACAAGATTAGAATATGTTGTAACTGTAGAAAAGAAGATACTTCAAAACATGATTATAATCTGTGTTTCACAGGGCACAGTAATACCTAGACTTCACAATATTTCCATAAAATATGCATTCTTCCTCAGATTTCTCCACGAGTGTACATGATGCCACGGCAGTTTGTTCGCCTCTCAGAACAAGCAATATGGTGCCAGTGACCCCTGATCAGATCTAAGTTCAGGTACCAATGCAGGTTTCAAGAATTTGCCTCCAGCCTTTGGTCACGGAGAACCCAGCAGGTTAGACCTTGTGAGGAGTGTCCGTGTCACAGTACCCTTAGCCACAGGGAGGCACTCTTTAATCAGAGTGACTAATGGTGCCGGTCCATTTCCATCTTGACTCCATTATTTGTTCTTACAGACCGTTTCTTCTTCCTCCACAGTCTTTGCTGGCACACAAACCCTTATGTTCAACTCACCTCGTGTACACTTTTTCCCCATGCTGCCAACACCAACTCTCAACTATGAAGCTTTTATGTTAAAATTAGCAAATCACTCAGAACACCTCTGTGACGCTGGCAGGTGGTATCAGGCCCGTTTTGCTGATGGGGAATGCAAACCACAAGAGCAAAGAGAATTAATGGAACTGATGTCATAACTCAGAGCTCAGTCTGTCAAGAGATCTTATCAATGCCGTGGTACTACAGCAGGGGAATAAGAAATGAAAGACATGGAGATGGATGCAGCAAATAAAAAGATCATTAAAGGGTAATTAAATAATACTCTGGAAAATCAGGAGCATTTTATTTACCATGCATCTCAGGTGTCTCATTTCCAGAATTCTAGTCACTTAGGGTACCCAGTAAGTGATGAACAAACATGCACTTTAAAGAGAAGGCAAGTTCAAGCAAATACACCATCCGAGCCTTTCCTAATGACATCAATTACGATCACTTAACCTGTCAGTAACAAAGATCCAGCACTAGCCACTCAAAAAAGGCAGACCACTGGAGACTGCAAATCTCATTTTACTTCAGGGACTCAATTAAAATTGTGTTAGTCTGGCGACGTGTCGAGAGATCACCCGGGCTAAGACCAAACCTTTACTGAACCAAAGCAGACGCTTTCAAACCTCAATTTTCCAACTGTAAATGTTTCAAACAGCTATGCTCAGATAACCGTTTGTGCTGAAAGTAAAATATCTTTCCATGTTAGCAAACTTCTGGGGAAAATACAGAGTTTGGATCATTAAGGTTTGTTTAACCATGATCTAGCTACACATAAATATTGTATTTGTCCAGAGGCGATATGCAGACGTTAGCACATTATCTAAAGATTCAAAGTCAAGTGCATTGACTTTTGCTCTTTGATGACATTGCTCAAAACCACATTTTCTTTCTTCTCTACAGTCTTTTCAGCAGCATTTTAAATACTGCATAATAGACTTCATTGTACCAGGTCGTTTGGTTATTTTGTCAGTCTTTTGTCAGTATCTTTTTAGGACCATCGTTTTGCTGACTCCCTTACCCCTGCTAAACTTCACTCTAATTCCTAAATAATAAAATCAGACTTTCAAATTCCTGAAAACAACGCTCCAGCAGGAATGGAAAGGCAGTAAACAATTCTGAATCTAACTAAGGCTGACACTAGACAACTGTACTAGTAAGGTCTTTGTTAATATACAGCTACTCATTTTGTGCTTTTATATTTTAAGTTTTTTATTTTGGTGGCACAGGTATCCATGGATCACATTCTCATTGTTTATTTCTTTCTTCCCCAGATGAAGTTCAGTCTCTCAGCATGTAGAAAGTGCTTCTTACAGGCATTCCAGCCTAACCCAGTGTAAGAATTAAAATATTAGCAGACAAGAAAAGATAAATGAAAATAATGCATACATCTTTCCAAGAACCAATCACTGAAATATAAAAGTGCAGATTTCCTCAGGGAAATAAAAAAAAACACTAGGAACATTATAGCTACAGAAGCTTTTGGCTGTGAAATTGTGATGCTTTTAGCTCTGAAACTGCAGCTTGCTGCTTGTCTTGAACAACAGTGGAGGCATAAATACCACAAATATTGCTAGACCTATGTAGGCACTGAAGATAGCATCTCATTTGTTCATGAGCATGTTGCAAAGCACAGAGGACAACGCCTATGATTGTGTGAAGCTGCCCAAACCCCTATGTTGCTGGTCTCTTTGGAGGGATACTCCTTCACAACTTAGGGCAGACTGGTGCGAGAAGGTATCCCGTGCTGAATGGCTGCAAAAACAAATCAGACCACCTGAAAAATATGGAGGCAAAATTTTGAAGACCAATTGCTTGCACATCATTTAAGATGTGCAGCAGTGTTAGAACGGGATATTTGGGCCAAGATCAGCTGTGCAAGCAGAAAAGGATGCCTGTTCCTGCCAATTCAAAGCCAAAACCATCAAGCCAATATACAATTTCTGCATCTTTTCATCCCTGAATTTAACCATGACAAGAAAAGTAATTTAATTTACACTAGTGACTGGAAAAGAAAAGTAGAGAATAAAGGAAATCAAAGATTATTAACACCGGAAAGAAAGATGGAGGGAAAACTGTACGCTCTAATATCTAGTATCTCTGCTTCTTATCTCATTGGGGCTGGGGTAGATTTGGCAAAGCATTGCAGAACTGCCGGTTCTCCAGTTCTGCATTCCCTGAGTCCTCCTTGCCTTATTGACCTTGATACTGTTCTGGGGTTCTTTTACGAAAGCATCATGCAGTGTTCAATATCTCTTGTGGGAAAGGCTGTTATCCAGTCCAATGGAGTAGCAGGAAAGCTACGACAACTCATATTTTCCATTGGACTTGTTTCCCAGAAAGTACTTTTGGTTGGACTTCTGTGGCACAAGGGCAATTTGTAGCAGGAAGGGCAGGTAACACCTTATCTCTGAATGCATTGTGTTAGCCTTATAAAAACTAAGATTTTTTTTTTTTTTTTTTTAGTTAGGTATCCCCAAAATGGCTATTTAAATAGTGTAGTTTCCATGCTGTAAGCATGATGGATACCACTGCAGAAGCAGCAGTGTGGCTATTTGTAGCCATACACGTAGTTCTCATCTACAGAGGCATTACAGCAATGGTAATACAGTGAAATAAGTACTTGACCAAAGCTCCTGTACAGCGGTACAGGAAGCGGTTTAACTCGAATACCATAAACTCACACTTAACAAAGGCTCTTGTAAGGTAGTCCCTTACGAGGGAACTGAGTTTGGAGTCAAGCAATGAGGTGTTACAAGGTCTTATCTGTAAATCATCATCAACTGGATCAATTCTAATCCTTCCAAAGTCAAGGGCCATGCTACCAGTCTGAAAACAATTAAAGCATCCCTCTTAACACAGAGGAAACCCACTGGATTTCCTCATTAAAAAAAAAAAAAATGAAACCACAACCGTTATAAATTCAGACTTAAGTTTCTGCTAAACCACAGTGTCATAGAAGCATATAGAGGTTTCTATTTCACTAATACAGACCTAAGTAAATGGAAAAATCAAGACTTTCCAAAACAAGTTTTAATTTTAAACTCTGTTGCAGTTATCTGACTGGGGGGGGAAACTGAGCTTTATGCAGCCTGTTTATATGTAGTTGCATATAAGTTATTACTTTTGATTGTTCATTTAATAACATTTTAACAATCATAAATAGACTATGCTTAGATCTCATAAGAGTGTGCAGTAAGGAGAAAACACAGACTGTCCTTGAAAGATATGCATAATGACGACATGTAATTGCGTTTGCTATCTTAGGACACAGACAGTCTCAAAGAGAGTGTGTGAGGGACAGAGTTGCCTATCTCCACATTCAGCTACAGGACTCCACATACTCTCCACACACAGCTACAGTCCACAGAACAGGACTGGTACAGGAGGAATAGGTGCCTGTCATTAAACCTGACTTCAAACATCCATAGTAGATGAATTTCCCAAATTTGTGGGAAATTTGAAGGCATGTGAATCTTCTTTCTCAATGTTCAGACCCATCTTTGGGTCTGGGATCCTCTGGTGCATTGCCTGCCCTGCCAGAAGCAGTACGCTTCCCAGGTATGTCTTATTCTGACTTACTCTGAAGTGGTGATTCTGAGCATAATCTTCAGTGCCTAATTCCTTACTTCTTCATAATAGGAAGGAAAGAAATATCCAGAAACATAAACAAAATTTCTGGGAGCTCTACGACAAGAACAAATTTATTGATTTTTACTGTCTTATACATAGCCTGTGAGAAAAAAAAGAACTACAATCACAGTAATATTGAATGCTGGCAAAATATATTATCAGAACGTATGTATGTAAGAGTGCAATGTTACTGGTGATTCAATTTAGCCTGAGTTAAGGTTAGATATGTCAGGATTGCAATGGAGGAATAACTTGCAATGTAGAAGAAAGAGCTATAGTGTTCCTGTGCCCACAATCAAAGGCTGCAGAGCATAAAAAGTGTAATAAAAATGAGGCAGGCCAAGGGGAATAAAAGAACATCAGAAAAGCAGCAATATTCAATTAGATCAGCAATAATAAAAGTGGCAGCAGATTGAGCAATATATTTCACAGGATGCAGACATATATATTTAAATAAATATAAATATAAAAAAATCTCAGTCCTTTGAGTGTAGAGACATTGATTCACAGCAGTATAATTTCACCATAGGAAGAGACACATATTTCACTTTAAGAAATGATGGAACTTTTGTGGTAACAAAAGCAATTTTTTTCCCCATCATGTCTTCCAGCCTGTCATTTTAGTACAGCAGTTCATAATTGTGCAAGACTAATGCTACTTCATAATGTCAATTCACTTTACTGTGGCAAATCTTTTATCACCAAAAATGGGGCACTGGTTTTGCAAAAACATTATGAAGTGAGAAACTGACTATATCAAGACCCAGAAGGTTAATTGCTACCCTAAGACATTACATTAATTATCAGCTAAAAAAGCTGTTTAAAGTTTCCTTAATTTTAATGCACCTCTTCTATGTTCAATCTACATGCAGTGGATGATGAGCTAGGAATTCTGTAAAAACAAAACAAAACAATTTTTTTCCTTTTGAAAGAAAGTAAGTCTTCTTTAAAAAGAAAAATCCTAATACTTTAGAGCGTTTCATGTTAATGCCTTCAAAGGCTCTTATAATGTGCTATAAACATTAAGGTATTACTTTTTGAATGCTTAAAACCATTCTGATTTTAGTGTCAAGATAAAAATAGAATCCCCAAATGATTAAGGGATGCAAGCCTGACTAACTGTTTAAGTCTTAAATGGGATGTAGGTATGGCAATGATTCAGGTTAAGTGAAATTTAATGGAATCAACATTAGTAGTGTTTACTTTAGAAATTATGGAGTATTATGCTCACTTAAAGTCAAGTAGCAAATATGTAATAAAGTCAGAGTGGAATCTGTGGGCCCATAAAACCCTTAAACCATTTTAGTTTTTTGTTTGTTTTGGGTTGGTAATTTTGGAAAACAGAATGACAAACAGTTAAGTGGAAGAAAACAGAAGTTCTGATTTTCAGTACATCTCAAACTTCGAGTTAGAATTCTTTCTCTTTGAAAAGGTACTCTAGAAGAAAGAACGACTGATCTCAGTTTCAAGCATGGGTCTACCCTCAATCTCCTAGGAAGCTGCACTTGTTCATGAGAACCTATTCTGCTTGAAAAAGAAAGGCTACGGCCTGAGACGGATATTCATCACAAATTTTTATTACTGCCCATGCTAAGAGAAGCAGTTCTGTGCACTTGCCTGTTGAGATAGACCCGTTTTTCTGTTAGCTGGCCATTGCCATGATTCGGATCTTCATAGGGCTCATTCTGCACCACTTCCACACCTTCACCTCGGTCACTCTGCTCATGGCTGTGCTTGCTTATCATGTACAACTGTCCAATTCTGTACTGCAAAGCAAAATCAAGAACAATGTGTTAGCTTTATCTAATACACGAGTATTCATAAATCAATGTCATACAATGATATATCAGTATGTGCAAATAAAAGGTACTTCAAGGGATGAAAAGCAGTTTTTTGAAGCCTCATTCAGACTTATGAGCCAGGGTCCTCCCATTATCTAATCAAATCCAGGGTACCACTTGTAGAAAAAACAGGAAAAGTACTAAATACTAAGTACTTTTCCAAGTACTTAGAAAAAGAAGTTTTAGAAGAGTGATTTGGCAATATTATTAACATAAGTCTGAGCACATAAATGATCTGTTTTATATAGATTTTCAAGTTACTTAGGAAGCCAAAACCCAGGAGCTGCAATTACAGAGAAATAAATTGTTGCAACGTCAATTAACTTTTTTTTTTTTCTTTTTCTTTCCAGTATGTCTGCATCTACACTTGGGCTTTTGTCTCCAGAGCAATGTAACAAAAAATACATCTCTAAATCTTCATTAGCAAAGTATTTAGATTAAATTTTACTTTCCCATACATTTTCTGTTTTCAGATTTTACTCTTATTGAAGTTCCTTCCACATTCTTGAACATACCATGGTTCTTACAACAAACTGTCTTTGGACCTAACCAGTTTTCTCCATTTGGATCCACCTCTCTCCCAAAGTAATTTATTTAGGCATATACATGCCAATCACTTCAATTACATCAATCACTTTAAAGACAAAGGATAGCCTGTGAATTTAGAGAATGGCTCAGCTACTACACAAAGTTGCCATGTACTAGCTCAGCATAGACAAACAAAAATGCAGTGACAGTCTGACCTCAGAAAATGGTGAGATTCTTATGATTATCACATATCAACAGCAATCCTACGATGTACTTTACACTAAAACCCCAAATCAAAAGAGATTAAAAAAAAAAGAGCTAAACAAAAAAAGCCAACCCACGAGACCTTATTAACAACTATCAACAAGGTGGCCTTACTAAACAAATCAATAAGGAGTAGGTGCCTTCATGGCACTCAATGGACAGAACAGCACAGAGTTCCTGCTCCTTTCTGGCCAGGCACACACTACAACAGTGAAGCAAATGATTTATATCAACCAAGTGCCTTTCAGCTGATAATTCTGAGGCACTAAAAATGCCTCAAGTTTATAGAAAGTTCTTTAAGAATAAAAGGGTGCCCTAGGGTAGGAGTGATACTCCTTGGATCTCTAGGCTAATTCGGTAATTTCAGTGGATTTCTTTTTCATTGCTTTTCCTCAAAAACCTCCTCTCACTGAAGAACACAACCCACTCTTAAAACTTGTTAGAACTAGTAAAGATGAAAAAACAGCAAAGAAGAAAAATAAAAGATACCGTTGTCATAAAACTGGAGAGTGTCATACCAGTCAAGCCGATTACTTGTGAAATTGTGACCCTTGCAACGTTTGAAAATCAGTAAATCTCAGCATTCCTGCTGGCTATGCAACTTAGAGCTGCCCAGAAATTTCAGTTATGCATCTAATGTTTCTTCCTCTCCTTTCTCCTCATAATTAGAGAGAATTGATGACTTTTTGTTATTTGAATGATTGTTCTTTCTCTTTATAGCCTACATAACTCTGGAGAACCTAATCTAGATAAATCAGTGTATAGAAACATTCCTAAGACATCCACTAAAACAGCAGGTAGAATAATGCTATTTAAACAATTTGATGTCCTGCCTATAACTTCAGCTTCTTCATCTCTCGTATCTCTTTCAAACAAGATGTACCCATTCAATAGATGAGCACTAAAATATTTTTTCTTGCTAATCTAGTTATCTTCCTCAGTCTCTACTGAATTCCTTGCTTCTCTATCTCATCATATTTTAAACATTTTGTTCTAAGCTTCAAGGCTCTGAAGAGCTGTCACCCTCATCACACACTTGAACCGGTTTCATGAAAATCTGCCTTCTCCACTTCACTAATAATACATGAACGCACTGGTACGCAGCCAAGGCAAAGTTTGTAGACAGAGCAAATACATTTTATTTGACCAGCTAGTACTGCTGGAAAAGGGAGAACTTTCAGGCACTTGAAGCTGTTCTTCAGTTCCAAAATCAAAGCAACATACTTCAAAGCTGAATAAAAGCTGAGGAAAAAATGCCCTGCTTTAATTAGATATGTATCAATCAGACCACCTGAGAGTAAAGATACTGCCTGAGGAGTGATAAGGATGTTAGAAAAGAAGAGAGGTGATAAGGTGCTTATCTTCTAATGGAAAGAAAGAGGTAAGTAATTTATAGCTTGTGGAACATGAAAAGGTTAGCTAAGGAAAGGGGGAGAGCAATTAAAATTTGCCATGAAGCCAACATCACTACTGAGATCTCTACTGAGATTTTTTTTTCCCCTTCTACTTTTAGTCCCCATAGACATATGGACATCTCACAGGAAACTCTGGAAAGCACTTCACAATTGCATGCATCACTGCATGCTTCAATTTTCTACTTCCACGCAGTCCTTTGCAATTTTACTCTCAGTTTTAATGGTCAAATACAGATATCTCACATGGGGTTGTACGAAGGCATTCACTTGCTCCAGAGTCATGAATCAGATACCCACCTTTAACAACATGTTTTGCTAGGAGAGAGATTGTTGTTCTTTCATGGACCCATACTACCATAAACTGCAAGCAAAATATCAAATCACAACACCTGTAAATCACTCTGAGCACATGGTTAAGAATGGCTAAGCTACATACCTGCTGCACTGTTCAGAAGATAATCAGCAGTATCATGTAGAAATTACCTTACAGATGTTGCACAGTCAGTGCTTAGAGAAAAGTTCTACTTGATGAGACTCAGAATTGCGTGTATTCCACTTATCCCTCAGATCTCACAGACTGTATCAAAGGCAGCCCAGCTTGGCACTTGGGAGATGCTGAAGAGAACTGAAGGCACCGTAACTGGTGCTGGACAGCTCTTCGGCAGCAATCTTACAGCTACTCGCCTCTCCCCAGGGGATAACTTCGGATTTGACACCAGTCAAGTGAAAATATCTTCCTTTCAGTGCTACTGAAACAACTGTGCAGTCCTGCCAGCAAGTAGTTGCATTCTGTGAAAGCAGCACACTTTTACATGCATTTTAAAGAAGGTAACTTAGCTCCTCTGTTTGCCATTTATTTGTTGTTATCTGGTTCATAGCATTTTAATATAATTCTAGAGAAAGATCAAGAAAGATTGGACCTAGTAATAATTCTAGTATTTTACCAAGCCAAAGAGTACAGAAGTATAATTTCATATAAAATCTTCTTTTAAAAAGTGTATGTTTGTATTTACATGAATAAAAACCAAAGCAAAGACATATATTTTAGAACTTGCTGAAATTTAAAGGCCTGAAAAAGCCTTCACAGCTTTTTCTAAGTTCCTATCAATGTTATAGAGAAATAAACACTAAGAAACATTTGATAGCAGTAATCGAGAGTCACCATCCCTGCCAGGATAAACTGATACACCACTATTATTTATGTTGCTCTTGTCACTATGTGAATTTCGATGTGCCTAGCTGCAAAAGAGTCTTCCAGGACCACATGCGGTGTCAGGGAAGTCAGTACAACTTCATGCAGTGGCACCTGATCTGTATTTGGCTTGGGAGAAAAGCTCTTCATCTGAGAGCTCTTCAGCTTAATGGAGGAAAATTTCTTCAATGTCAGCGGCAGAGCTTCAACAAACAAATGCACTGAATATGGAGTTGGAGTTTTCTAAGGATATTGCTATGTAGCTTTTGTACTATACTTTGTGTTTAACTCCCAACGAGGTAGACGTTGGCTCACCAGTGACTTCTCTTTTTCTTCAGCTGGCAGATGGTGTTTGCCTACTGGGAGTTTAATCACACAAGAAACAAGGCTTATGTCAACAACAGCATAATGATGGTCAATCGGACTTGTAAGTGAGAGCAGAATCACTTTTGTGGAGTTCTTGAGACAGAAGAAATAAGAGGTCCACTCTACACATCTTTCATTTGTAGAACTTCCATTGTCTTCAACAGAAGATGAATGAGAATCTCTGTACAAACGTGGCCATTTTTTCCTTTCTTTTTCCACACCACAGCCTTTAGTTTTGTCAGGCTGTCTTGTTAGCAGCCTAATGAGAAGAACAAATTAGGCTATAAATGAAACTTGCTCTCAGCGTTTATTATGATGTGTTTTAGCTCTATGACAAGTCTTGTGTGAAATCAAGTAAATTCTTCAAAGCTTGATCTAGTCTCCCTTAATGTATTTGACGAGAATACTTTCACCATTTCTAATTTAATGGGGCTCCTCCCCTGCAGGTTTGCCAAGGAAAACTGACTGACCATTACTCAGGTTTTGATCTAATGCTAATCTTTCAACAGAGCCTCTGATACAGCTTTTCAAATGTTATGTGGACGGCAGAAAGTATCATTCTCTCAAAGGATAAATTACTACAAAGCTACCCATAATCTGATTTTTTATACCATTCCTTTAAGTTCTTAACTGAACGCTCACAGAAAACGTAGCAGATGTAACACTGGCTTCATCTTATATGGCAATTATTGTATTCAAAAGAATCGTTGAACTCTTTCATCTGCACTTTTCTATAACTGGACTAAAGCATCAGGGATGGTGCTGCCAATTCAATTTATGCGACTTATTGTTCCAAGCCAGGAGGAAGATCCCTCCCTGTAGTTAAAAACCAGAGCCCAGGAGATGCAGAGTGCCTTTTATACTTATTTAAGGTAATGATTGTTCAGAGCACTGTATTTTGACAATGGAAAGTATTTCTCAGTGATTCATGCTAAAACACACCAGTGGCTTCCTGGCCTGTCCTCTGAAAACTACAAAGGTAAAACAGAAAAAAGTGAGACCAGCAGTAACAGCTAAACTGAAAGAGACGTGTTCGTGCACACGTATGCTCCTTTCAGCGGCAGCTGTCAATGGTGGAATCATGCCTCCATTGATAGCAACAGGCATTTTGTCATTGACCTTAATTCAGCAAAGATTTGTATCTTGCAAGAAAATGTAATGAACCAATTTCATCCTCAGTTGTACCTATCTAGGTACACTGAATCCAAGGGCATTGATTGTGGTAAAAAAGTAGGAATTTCCTTAAGGAATTCTGATTTAGAGAATGCTGAAAACAATACTTAAACTCGCAGAAAACAATACTTAAATACTTAAAACTGACTGATATGCTTGGGACTTCCTTTCATGTCATAGTCTCTGGAAGACTGCGTGCTCCTCAGTGAATGCATTTCAAGACTTCATTTAAGGATGATTTTTTTGCTAAAAAGAATAACAGAAATATTACTCAGTATAATCATTTCCACGTTTAGGATTTTTTTAAACAAGTACTGTCTATTCCTCAAAGTACCACCATGAGATAAGCATGGTGATCCCCTGAGAAGTTCCTTGTCCAAACGTGCACAACCTGTCACTCCATGCCATCTCTTAACGACTTTCTTAACAGAGATAATTTCTGGAATAATTTGCTTGAAAATGTATTTGCTTGAGTACATATCTTTGTTTAGGAAGATACTCTGAATATTTCCTTTTGTGTGCTTTGGTTTGGTTTTGTAAAGTCTTGTTTTTAGGTCTCAGTGAAGACCTAAGACCCATCCTGCCAGATTTTCTGTCTCAGACAATGAAAGAATATACGAAGAGTTTACAGTTAGATATTGGAAATGGGCAAGAGAAACATTATCCTCATTTTATAAGAGAAACAGATACAGAGATTAAATTAATACCTCAGCATTAAATAAAAAAAATGTGATAGAAGAGGGAATTTTGCCTCAATCGAGTGATCCCCAGCTCAGTGCTTTTACCACAAGACACACCTGTAAATTTTTTCAATTCTAAAAAGTAATTACTTAAGTAAAAGTGGTTTGTCTTATCTCACTCAGTGACTGTAAATCCTTCACATTATTGTTATTAGACATCATTCTGTCTGCCTTCTGAAACGGGAAATACCTAATGCATCCTCAGGTTAACGCAGAGCCCTCACATGTGGGCAATTATAACAGCGGCTGATCGAGCACCCAGATTGTGCCTTCCCATCCCCACACTTGTGTAGATGATGATTCAGAGCTATTAAGAATAATTTAAGAAAATCTTTTCCATGACACAAGCTCCAGGTTCTGACAAGGTGATTTATCTTCCTTGTTATTAACATTCCTCGATTAGTTTTAACTAGCAGAGAGGAATGCACGATGTGTTACTATTTGATATTTCACGCACTGGCGGATCCGCATCAGCTCCTCCTGGGCCTACTTTTGGAATTACTTTCCCTTTCAAACTGCCAGCTTCCCTGCTAGACTCAGGCTTTCAGGGTGAAGAAGCGAACACCTTGCCTTACAGCATACATTAACCGCCACTCAAGGTTGTGCTGAAGGACATTGCTAGGGAAGGAAATCACTGCAGCTGGACACATTCCTGCCACTGCCATCACCGCTCTCTTTGCCCAGACAGCAACGAGCAGGAAGAAAACGGACTGTCACTGTCAACAGGAACTTTGAAGTCTCTCTCATGTAGTACAACTTACCAGTGTGAAAGTAGCAGCTTGTACTTCTAAACTAGTGGTTTTCCTGCTAGAAAAACTACATTGTAGGCTAGGGTCATGTGAAAAGAGTCCTGCTGGTTTTGACTCCTGGGAAACTCTGCGAAAAAAGCATGAATAGTAAACAGAGAGTGCAGAAGGGGGGTGTTTTGATAGCCCTGTGTAATGCCTTGCAGAGATACCCTGTCTGCTGCTGAATTGGTATTAAATCTCATTTAGCCTGCCTGAAAAGCTCTGTATGTTGCTCTGTGTGGAGTCTACACTAATATATTATTTGACCTCTTGTATCTAAGCTACGGTGTTTGGAGCAAACCAGGCACCTTTGTGCTGTGTTCACTTTGCCGTGTAGAAATACCTGAAGTGCCAAGAAGTTTTTATGAGCTGTTGTTTTAAAGTGGCTGTCCCAAGTCACAAATACAAGAAGGTAGTTTCAGAAGCAACAGTAGCTTTCTAAAATATTATCTCCAAAAGCAAATCTATGTTACCTATGCAAGAGAGGAATCTTCTGAAAAAACAGAAGAATTAACTTGTTACAGGAAGGAGTAAGAGCAAAAAGCTACCTGAGTGACTTGATCTAGTTACAGACTGAGTGAGCTGCCAGTTAAGCAAGGGCCATAGTCCCAAGTGTGCTGTGATTGAACCCATCAGAGGTGTGCTCTGCCTTGAAGAGCAGTTACAGCAGCATCTGAACCAAAAGCTGCAACGCAGAAAAAAACAGCAACGGGAAAAATGTGCATTTATGAAAAAGAAGCCATGTGAGACAAAGACAATGCTCATTAACTATCAGCAGGAGAAATCAAATTTCAAAGGGTTATTTTGTGTATTTATGGGATTGATGCATTCCTCCTCAGGACAGAAACCTGCATAAAGTTTCCGACACCAATTGACAAATACAGAATGTATTTCTGGCAAAAGGCTGTCCCTATTACAGGATGTCCACTGCTTCACCGCAGTAGAAAGGAGGGAACTGACCTTGCTTGTCTAATAGTGTAAATTAAAGCTATGAGTGGAAAACAGAAAGCGTTGTCAGGAAGGCCACAGCACTGGGCTGAACTAGGATACAATAAATGGTTTAAAGTAAAATTTTCACTTTAAAAATGCAGCCAGATGAGCAGGCTTTATAGAAAGCTTTAGCAGTAAGGCTGTAATAACCACTCTAAATGCCTAGGTCCTGAGATTTGAATGTAAATATGATGCAGTGTACAGTTTGAGAGCCTTGAACCGAAGTTATTTAGTGGTGTAAATGTTACTTACACTAGTAATATATAAAGAATCAGACTAGTTAAAGTTTAATGT
Organism: Aythya marila; assembly: GCF_965140915.1. NCBI lineage: Eukaryota > Metazoa > Chordata > Aves > Anseriformes > Anatidae > Aythya > Aythya marila. Next base: position 3,652,008 of record NC_139059.1, on the reverse strand, counting down.
TGAGCTTGAAATCTTTCTTTCAATTAATTCCTGCATGCATCAGTGATTCATGATGCAATACACATCTGCTGACTTGCATCAGCAGCGTTTTTTAGCATTGCCCACGTTCATGGGAACATGTTTTTGTAGCCTCACAAATAAACAACTGCAGCAGGAACAGTTGACTTTTGCACGCTATGAAGTGCAATTCTTACTGCTTTCATGTTTGCTTTGCCTTTCTCAAGGAAGAAATTAAATTTTTAAATTACTTTATCTGTTAAAATTCCTATGCATGGAAGTTCAGCAGCAACTAACAAATAGGATGTTCAGTAAAATAGTACCCTTTCCCCAGTATTTTCAGCTGAAGACATGGTCTCCTCTAAATTTGAAGCATCCTGGCACATTAATGGCTTATATCATAAATGAATGATACTGCAATTAATAGGACCAGGTTCACATCTGTGATTAATACATGTACAACTCTGCTCATTTCAATTTCCACTGAAATGAAAATTAAGTTGCAAATTTTCAGCTTACACGCAAATACGTTTTGCTAAATATAGCTCGTGTCCTGTTCAAATGCTAGTAATTTTGCATTTCTACACCAGCTGTGCTATTGAAAAAAAACAGCTGTTTATCCTGAATATACAAGCTCATACGTTTTTTAAGAATCGTTTTTTATTAACAATATTCTGCAGCGAGTCAGCTGTTTAAATTTTTCAACTATTTACACTATGTGCTTTTTACATAATTAGCAATAATACTTCATTATTTAGGTTTATAAATATAAATATATTTCCTACAAAGGTTGCATGTAATTTTTTGTGACTGTCCAAAATATCCTCTGTTCACAAAAACAGAAAGAGGAGCTAAAAGGGACTTACTGTGTAGCTTGACCACTTACAATCAGTCAATTATGCATACTGAAATGCTCTCTTCACATCTGTTGTTCCCTATTTATGAGTACCTGCTTCTGATTAAGCCACAAGTATGTCATGCTTTTAATTGCAGCTTATTCCTTTTCAGGCAAAATTCACTTTGGCTTACAGTGCACAACTGGTTTGATAACTATCAAATACTATTGATGTATTTTGTAAGTCAACACAAAAGCATATTTTATTTAATGATAATTCATTCATGAGACTGTAGTTAATCTGAAGACTGAAGCTCAAAGAGCTGTTCATTCAACTTTTTTTAAATTTTAACTCAGAATACAGTAAAATGAAGCAAAACTTGCAACATAGTTTTGGAGAGTTTACGACATTTCTTTTAGTAACCAAAGCCCACTTCCTGATATTCCAGGAAAATACTATTTCCATTTCAGATATTCCACGAAACGTCAGAATAGAAGGGCACGGACTTCCTCCCTGATCCTGTCACTGATCCCTTTCCAGCAGCACGCGCTAGCCCCACGTACAGGGTGACACAGCAAGCTGGTTTTCTTGCAGTGAGAAGTCACATTCTCCGAGGATTAGTGGCAGTGAGCAAGAAACGTGCTTTATTAAACCAGACAGCAAGAACTCTATGTGCTATTTCATTGAAATAAAAAAGATTTAGGGGGAAAAAAAGGAGAAGAAAATAAACTTATGTGTCATGCATATGAAATGCATTTTTGTTGGCTAGAGAAAGGAAGTGCTGCAGAGGACAACAGCAGCTAGACAATGCAATGCACCGAGAAGCTTGAGCCACAAAGCTGAGTTTGGACACAAAAAGCAACTCCTCCAAACTGCAGGATTTATTTATGTATTTATTTAAATTCAGCCCAGTTTAAGTTGGGAGTATTCAGAGTTGCACAAGTACTTTGACCCTTGAAAATTCGATAGAGTACAGAACCAGGCTTGGTGGCTAGGTTTATCTTTAACTACAAATGGACCAAACACGTGTGCATCTATTCATATTTGTTAGAAATCATTTTTCTCTTTTTGCATGGCTAATGGTACTTGATTAATGTTTAAGTAGAACTTATTTCCCCTCAGGTTACTTTTCTCTAATTACTCTTCAGTAATTACTAATTTTTGTGACTTATAAAATCCGTTTCATGCTGAAAATATCAACTTCCAACTACAGAGAATTTGATGCTTTCAGGAAAAAAAAAATCCATGTAAACTTTGAATTTAGAAGTATTGAAGAGACTACAAAGGATTCCATAAGCTTTGTCACAATCAGAGGGGAACGATTCTGCAGTTATGTTTTTTTGGCAAGCAAGTTTGTGATGATGCATTTTAGCCAATGAAATTCTGCTTATAAATATGGACAAGGGAAAACTTTCTTAGGATACCCAACACAAATGAAAAAAAAAATTAATATCAGAATATAGGACTTACCATGTACAGGCTTAAGAACTGGATAAATTCAACCTGCCTTCTAAAATCTTTTTCAGAAGAAAACGAAACAGACAATTTTTGTTTGCTCCTTCCAATTAAACATTCTGGACTATCACAAAGCTTCATCTTTCTGATCTTCTGAAATCTGATTTTTAAAACACACCAGTTTCATGCCTGCATCCTGAAGATTAAAATAACAATTCATAGAATTGTGTCTTCAAATAGCTGAGGGTTCTGTACGGGTCACTCCTGCATCTCTACACTTAAGCTATAGATCAGGGTGATGAGGATATTGAAATTATCTACAATCATCTGAGGAAAGGTAGTACATAAAAGCAAGACTTGAATTATATAAGAAGGAAATGAAGACATACTTTCCACTCCCAGATTTATAAAATACAGTGAAATCTGAAAGCTAATACCAAAAGAAGGCAAAATTTTGCCACTGCAGTTCACTAGGACAAACATTTGCAAGTCAAATACCTACTCTATAAATCTGTAAGTGACAAAAAGCTTCTGTTGAAATAAGTTGCCACAGTGACAACTTACTACTCCTGCACTGATTTCTTTTGTACACTTACGAAGTCAATTACATAGTAAGTAAATTTTGTGTAGCAATCTGTTTGCTTGCTTTTGACTCATAGAAAAATCAAAACCACAGCTGCATAACTCTCAGGCAGGCAACCTGAAACTTGCAGCAGGAGGCAATACAACTGTTTGTGATGCCTGGGGAGGGCACGTGCTGGAGCAGTGAGGATGCTCGGGACAACGTGCCTGCCATCCATCATCTTTGTCTAGGCTGATGACAGAACACAGCGTTTGAAACTTCTCCCCCCTGAAGCTGCAAGTGCTTTTACAATATATGGATCAGTGAAATTGCCGCTTTCCAGCACAACAGATTTTGGAAACTCTTACATAAGCACAAACAAAATTTCCTGGAAGGACCAGATTCCTGACTGATAGACCCCAAAGCTTCCAGATCAGACATTCTTTCAATATTACATAAAGGGAAGAGGAAGGCAAAGAATGACTTCCAATGGGCTCTATAGATGTAATTCAACTTTATCATAATACAGAAATGTGGAGCTATATGGCCTCCAGATGTTTGTAACAGATGGTGTCACAACATTCAGCATTCCAGCAGCGCTCATCATTTTTTGCTGTCCAGTGTCAGACCCCAAATGAATCCCATAGGGAAAGTCAAGAATGTTACAAACACAACCAGCACCTCCTCTGGAAAAGAACTTGCAAAGAATTCAGTGCAAGGTACAGAAAATAACCACAAAGTAGTAGATGTTAACCAACACAGAAGGAATTACATGGGTTCATCCTACTTAGGAAGATTAGAGAAATAAGATCTTGTATCTGTATAGTGCATTAATTTTAAATATCCTGCTCCAAAATGTGAAATGCAGTATTTTTTTTTTTATAAGTGCTTTTAAACATCATCTGCAAAATGCCCATGAAAACTTTAACTGATATCAAAATCACGCATACCGTCAGCTGTAATGTATTATAAATAACACAATTATTTTAACTGATGAATCTAGTAAAATGAAGGACTGCAAACCAATTTAATTAAATAAAAACTCAGACACTTACAAGGGTGAAACATCACCACCCCCCCCCCCCCCCCCCGAACACTGCATGGCCAAAATATGTAATCATAAGGATACACAGAAAGATAAAATACCTTTTAGCAGTATTAGAGTGATAATACTTGGGATTAAATGGGATATAATTTCTGGAGCTATACAGCAAATAAATACATCTATATTCCGCAGACACACTTGCTCTTCTATTATACAAGAGCTGTGAATTGTAGCTGGCAATTTATCAGTGAAGATATGCAATGTGTCAGAGAATCCAATGCTAAAATGGAGCCACAGAAAGATAGCAGAGAACTAAAATACTGTTCTAAGACAGCTATTGCTGCCCTGCCCTGCTGGATATCAGCACCAGCTGTAATGATCACCAGGGCCAGCAGAAGACTGAGTAGCTCCTGCTTCTGTGCCAGGCTGTGCTCTCTTCTAAGTGGCTTTTGTAGCCCAAGTAACAGATAAGGCAGTTCCTCGGTATGTGTAACTGGGAATATCTTTCTTTCCATCCCAAAAAAATATTCTTTGGTGTTCAGACTTCTGCTACAGAGAGGTTTCCATAACACCGCTTCAGCTGGAACAGATCCTGCTGGACTCAACGGGAAGACTGTCCCGTTGACTCCAGCAGCTTTGGACGTAAGCGAACAAGCAGCTTTCTGCGCTTCTACTCCAAGTTAACCACTTCCTCATTAGTTAGAGCCAGCTGCGTCATTTGGAGCGTGTCCTTTGGGTATAACAGTTCGGGCGTACAGTAGCACCAGGGAATAAAGCTGAAAACCATAACAACAAAATGTATAAATAGATAAGATCTCTTTATAGTGAACCTGGATTTCTTGCTACAGTCCTTCAGACCGCAGCACTGCTCAGCAATAGTCATGTGATGGCAGCTTATGCAAGCACTCTGGGCTGTGATCCGCTACCAAAGCCACATGGTTAAAATGGAAAACACACAGCCCAAAGACTGCACATGCACACACTTCAGAAAATACTGGTTTTACACAAAAGTCAGATTAATCTGGAGTGTTTCGCTGTAGACCTCAATCATTAACAAAGCAAACAAACGAAGTACAAAGGAAAAAAAAAGAAAAAAGAAAAAAAAAAAAAAAGCACAACAGCAGGCTTAGTCTAAAAATACAATTTAAGAGATATCATTGCTTCCTCTCCTGCTACCCAAACAACAAACTCTCAACAAGTCATTGGTTCAAACTCGCAGGGAGGAAGTGGTTGCTGTAGCAATGGCAACCCAACGAAAGCTCTTTGTCTGATGCGTTTGGGTTTTTAATAGCATGCAGAAAGAGCTGGCAGCAAGAACACAAACTTGTTGCATGCCGGCACAGCTCGACCTTCCACTAGTTTGCGGTCTGCTTCTTCAATTAACTTAGTACTTTTCATAAAAATAAAGCATTCAGAAGTGTATAGTTTTTTTGTTTGTTTGTTTTTTAAACATATGCTATGTGGCTGTAAATTATTCCTTAGGAAACAAAAAAGGTAATTGATGAAAAGGAAAGGAGAAAACGTGAATAAGTCTCACTAAAAATTAGTCTAAGCTCAAACTGATCTCACAGACCAGTAATGAAATTTTAGTCTAACATACTTAAATGCACGTGGTTCAGTTAAACACCCATAACATAGCACACAGCAGTACGGCTGTAAAGTTCAAACCTTGCTTTTATACTGTTTCAGGTTCTGTTACTGGTATTTCTACATGCACGTGACTGTGAAAAATTATTATGAAAGAATTTTTCATTCTAAAAACTTCATGAACTACCAATTTTGTTAAACAAATAACACTAACATTTGATGTGAATACTCAATGCTTTATTTTACAGCTCACAAGCTGGGCAAGAGCATGTCAAAGAATTTCCTGCCTTGCAGACCTACGTGGTCTAGTGCAATGTTTCTCGGCTTTGTTTTCATCTTCTATGTTTGAGAACTCTTGAGGGTGGGAAGGGAGTGAGGGACTGTCAACACTACCTTCTAGGAGTTCCCAAAAAGGGGAAAATCCTAGAATAAGGTATTTGAAGTGGGCTTGTGGTCTGCAGTTTGCCTAGGAAGGTTTTAGCTGGGTGGCCCAGAGCAGAGGCACAGGGGGAGCCCGGGGCAGGCTGCTGCAGCAGGATCTGCACTGTCACTTCCCAGCCGCTCGTTCATCTCTAGGACATCCCTCCTGTTCTTCCCTTCCTCATATTCACTGTGTAGAATGAATGGAATGAATACATGTAAGGCATGCTGGTGGTTAATTATCTGACTCTGAAACCTGGATTTTCTATTCTGCTCTCCCCCCTCATGCTCAGTGTGGACTGCACAATTCTCCTGAGAAGCAGATAACCATCTGGGCAGGCAGCAGACTTGGAATTCCTCACTGCCACGGCTGAACTGCTACCCAGCACCTAGGAAAGACAAATTAAAGCTACACAGTGTCACCGCAGGGTGGGCTTATTCTTTGGCTGCATCTTCCTTGATCCTCAGGATCTGCTCAACCCACTCCCCATCTCGGCTTATCAAAGCCTGTCCCTGTCACTGCAGCCAGGCTGACAGTACCGTGAATCCTGCCTTCTGTGCAGGCTGCACACAATTAGTTAAAAATAAATAAATGCAGAGAATCCTACTTGCTGATTGAAAGGATAGGAACAAGACATTTGCTGGCTTAACCGGCCACAACTGTCAGTGAGAGCCAGCTCTCAGCTTGGCTCTGTGGGAAGCTCAGCAGTGTGACTTTGTCGGAGCCAAACGGCTGTCTTGCTGTGAGCACAAACGTTGACAAGTAGGGCAATACGTGGAAGGAAGTCTGGCATCTCCAGTGGGACACAGGCATGCATACAAGTTAGGGGTTTCTATGCTGAAGGCACACACTCGGTGAGTGTTTGAAGGCAGCCACGTGCCCTTTCTCTTGCTGTGATTCTGCGTAGTCCCCCAACATAATCTGCATGTCAAACAGCTCGCACCAAATAAGCAGATATGATACATAAACAAAGATTTTCTTTACTTTGCAAAGAAAAAAAACACAACACAACACTCCAGGTATTGCATAAAACAGAATAGATACTTCAGGAGTCTTAAAAATAATCCTTAATGCCAAAGAATGTGTGTGTGTTGGGGGGGAGGGAATCACACCAAACTTGGACTGCAGCTTATTTGAATTGCAAAATCAGTAGATAGCATTTTAAAATATTTAAGATGTTTAAAGTGAAGCCTGGAACTAAACTGGGCACAGAAGAACTGAGCGTTGTAAAACAAAGTTCATTTAAGGAAAGGAAAGATGCAAGGCTGCGTTCAGGGCTGCCAGATGACAATACAGTGTCTTCATGTCATTTTCCCATGACACTCGGTGATGTTAAAGCTACAGGCTGGGAAGCATGACTAATTTATTGCTTTATTTTCTATTCTTTCAATAATTTCTAACACACAAACACACAATGAACATCAACACGGAACACAAAGCCTTAGATCTGACAACCAAATAAGCCTTCTAAAAAGAGCAAAGTAATCCAATTTAACTCAGAGGATTTTTTACAACTTTTTTTTTAATTTTATTTTTTTAAATAAAACTTTCACAATTCAGAGGATTCTCATTGCCTACTTCTTTCCAAGCTATATTATAACAGGTGGAAGAGAGGAACTGAAGTCAGAGTTTCAGCTTTGGATTTTCCTTTGCTAGTTTTTCCTGTATCGCCTGCCTGCCAATTCTGCCTTAAACACCTGGGAATCCCACAGACACCAAATCTAAGCATTACCTGCTTCCCTGCTATTGGTACGGATCCAGCAGACCCAGTATCATATCGGACGTATCACACCTTCCTCAAATTCTTTTTTATCTCCAAAACATGTCAGGGAGAAAAAGGAAGATTATACAGCATTATAGATCTGATGGCCTCTTGGTGGCCTCCTAAACATAATTTAGAAAGCTTTCTGAGCTGTACTGACAAGAGGCCTGGGTTCAGAATCAGATAACTGCAGCTGGCTCCCTGAAGGTCACTGAGCTTTCTGCGCCAGACAAATCAACGAACCAAGCCTTCGTACGCTGCCTTAATTCAGTAAGGCTGTTTTCTTAAGAAGCCCTTATGTTTTATTCTATAAGCCATAACTTATGCTACAGAAAGAGAGACAACATATATAAAATTTCCTCTTCTGTAGCTGCAAGACCTAGCTTCAAAATTAGAGGCTTACTATTTATGCTGTCAATCTAGTGCATTATTTTTCCACACACAATTGTATGTGGAAGCCGTGACAACCCCAACTATTCCACAAAAGATTTCTCTGCCACAAAGTGAGCCACTAATACCAAAGATGAGGTTTCCTAAAAATAAAAAATAAATAATAATAATAATAATAATAATAATAAATATATATATACCCCTCTGGAAATGACAGGATCTACATCTCGTTACACCAAGAAGATAAAACTAGCTTTAGTTTTTCACTTACTACTAAAGGAGATCATGCACGGCTGAAATACTGCACTGTTCTTTGCCATTCCATTTCTAGATTATTTTATTTCCCTTTTTATCTATTGGTGAGATTTGTATCACGAAATTATAAACCTATACAAAATTGATCCTTTTAACTTCACAGCTACGGTGTTTGTGAAGGCAGCACGATTTGAAACACTTCTCCACGTTCCAGTATGTTCGCCACATGATGAACTGGGATGTGCCACTATGGCATTACCAGTTCGTCTTCACGAAGACGTGTCCAGGGCAGCAACAGAGCACAATATGCACTTTCACAAGCGTAGCAATGCAAGCAATCCCAATGGAAAACTCGCAGAGACATGCCTGCCTCTCCACTCATCCATAGATCAGATGTTTCATTAAAGCCATCCAACTGACTTTTCTCCTCCCAATGACATCAGAAAGAAAAGTGCCATTAAGTGGATTCTCACATGCCTGTCTTGATTTATGTGACCGTCAGATATTGATTTCAAAATTGTTCCCATATGCCATGACTACCCTGTGTATATTCCTAAAATTCTAATTGTGCCTGCAAGAAGACAAAAAACCATGAACAAAAACGTTATATTTCATCCTTCCAGAAATTCACTAAAATATAGATGAAATTCCTCTTAAATGGATAGCTCTCACCATTAGCATAAAGATCTATTTGATTAACTATTAAGCAAGAAGCTCTGAGAAGAGGAACAATCTTAAATTTTCTTGAAATGAAAGGTTAAATGTGTTTTTAGAAAGTTATATGAAGAGGATGCTAAAAGAAGAGACTTCAGGGCTATTATTTCATTTACGAAAGAACTTGAAAATAATAACAAAAAAATAATCCAGGCATTTACTGCAGTGCATGGGCTGATTTGTTTGAATTTCTCTGTGCTACCATGGCTAGAGCGTTTCCAACAACCAAGCTAATGTTTGCTGGTAACTAAATGCAGTATTGCTCTCAGAAGCGTACCTGTACTCTCAGCTCCTTCTTAACTTGACTTTTGTTTAGTTATTATTTTTTGGAATCAAAGATAAGGCAGCTTATAACTGAAGCTAAAGAGCCACTCTGAACTCCTGGTGACTGGTATTGCACTGGAAGGTGGTCACTGTCCTGCTGAAACTGGCCTAAAATATCATTAGCAACTGGCAGTTTCCATTTAAAACTGCTCCGGCAGTAACTCCGGAGAAGCTGTGTCAGTGGCTGTGTTGTGTATTGGCGAGCTGCACTGTTTATATTGCTAGCAATGATGTTGATACTGTAGCAGGTCATTGCCAGTTAAGTAAAACACAAGTTTATGTTACCACCAACTATTTACTTTAACGTTGACATTGGCAGTATATCGGGTAAATAAGTAGCAGTATTTTTCTGTTATTAGATTGTATTTAAAATTTACGCCATCAGTAATGGTAATATGAAAGCCAGCCACTTACATTGAGCAGATACCTGGTTAAAGTATAAGCAGAGGAAGTAGCAGATAACCGATCATTAAGCTTGCTGACAACTTCCATTCGAGGAGATTGTTCTCCTGGTGGTAACAACTGCAAAATTTTAGTTGCATGGATGTTTTGTTGCATCTGCTTTAGGCTCAGAAAACCAAAACAACTTGAGAATGCTTCCATTGCTTGTATGGATAATGGTAACTATTAAATTAAAAAATAAAAATAAATAAAGCAAGAAAATATCAATGCATTAAAAGTAGATGATGTATTTTTCCCCTGTGGAAGGCTCTCGTGCCTATAGTAGTCTAGGGAGGGGACGGGGAAGCTGACAGGCATGCAGCCTCTGCAGAGCCTATCTTATGCTGGTTGTGTGAAAATCTATTCATATTTAACCCCTTTAAGTTTAAGCCTTTGCAAATACATCTTCATATACTCAACAGCAGCTTTTCACAGCTTTCCAGGTGAATTAACAAAATACTATGTTCTTACCGCACACTCGCAAGCCTCTCATAGATCCTACTACATCTAGGATATGTTTTCCTTGTACATTATCATGTTGGTTTTTTTCTATTGCTGATTCTCTTCAATCATATGTTATCATGTACGTTTTAAATGATTATTTTATCCATTACCCTCCATTATCTCAAGAGCAGAAGGCTGCACAGTGCATCCAGCTCAAGGCTCCAACACTGATAATACAAAGGCTCACACGAGGCCACATGGAGCTTGCTTTCTCAGAATGGTTTAAAACCACCCAAAATAATTACAAAAAAAAAAAAAATCTATGTCTAAGGAAATCTTATCAAGATTATAAAGCCACACACTCAATAGTTAGAGAAAAAATGATGGATGACATTGAATATTAACGCACTTGCGTGCATAAGCACTGTGGCACAGTTAAATTATCGGGTACTGCTTTTTCTCCCTATTGAGGTAGTTGCGTACTGATGTAGATGACTGTACACAGGGCTTCTGCTCCATTTGCTGATGAGCTTAGAAACACTTGGAAAGGAAAACTGTGCCAGCTCAAGGTCATACGACTTGCAGAATCCACATCAGTGCATATCCTCTGGGCATCAACAGCACAACAGGACCCAGTCATGATGAATGGGGATGAGAAATTGCAGAGATCAAGAAATACAGGTAAAACGAGGCAAATTGCTTAAACCCAGATTCCTAACTGCTTGTTCCTCATAATCTATGTAGCACTTTTGACACAAGAGGTCTGATTCAAAGAAGTGCTAACGCATTTAGCTAAAATACTAACGCTAAAGTAGCTAAAGTCAGTGAGAGCTGTGATTGGAACAGGCTATGTAATTCCACTTTGAAAAATCAAGTTCCAAGCATTAAAGATCAAAATCAGTGAATATTTCTGACTCTAACATCTCAATAAAGATGTTAGTCATCTGTAAAATTAGAAAATTTTAAAAAGAATAATGAAAATAAATTGATTGAAGTTTTGTAACACATTCAGACACTTCAATGATCACTCAAAACCACGATAGATAGTGAATCCAACTTCAGACATGAGTAGTAAATTCCTGGAAAAAAAGACAAATAATTATATTATTAAAAAAATGGTGTTCATTTGAGCACCACCCAGCCTTTCCAGGACACAGTTTTATGAAGAATACATTCAGAAAGCAGGCAAACTAAAATTCTGCAGGCAATATTAGTTTAGGCACAACTTAATTCTAAGTGTTTGCCCTCGGCCCGTGATTTTTAAACCAGTCTATGTTGATAAAAACCAAAATTATAATTTAATTTCTGTTCTGGAACCTGTGAAAAAGGGCATAAGCTGGTTGAAAGTGAAGTGGGGATGAACTCGGAGTGGCAGCTTGCAGATGTACTTCTTCTGCTTGTGTTGCCTTTTTTTTGTGTGGTTAAATAATAGCTTTCAGTTTTCAACTCTTATCTTTTGGATGTGTTATGTTCATGTTACAGAAAATAAATATCACTATTTTGACCCTCTGATGCTTTCCCCCCAAAACAGAAGATTAATACAGAGTAGGGTAAGTAACTGCAAAACTTCATTTTCTAAATGGGAGAAGCAGCAAAATTAATTTTGAAAGCCACTTCTTTCAAGGCTGAAAGCCTTTGTACAAAACTTCATCCTGGAGTGATATTTTCAGCTGTAATATAGGGGTTTGTAATGGAAATGCTGACAGGCCCATAATTATGGCAGCACTAGCGGGCACCACTATAATAGTATATCAGATAGGCATACTAGTTAAATTCAATACAAGGTATCAAAAGATGTTAGTGTCTGTCCTCATTAAAGCAGCACTTAAAATTCCTTTTAACCTCCACGACTCAGACTACTAATTTGATGTTCAGAAGGACATATACACTGGTGCTAATACTTGCAATGAATATATCCCCTTAGTACTTCAAATTGAATCGGTGGATCATCCTAAATATTCAAGGTAATAGAAAGTGCTAAAAATAAATGATAAGAATAATGAACATTTTATCTTACAGGACAAACTGAAGCCATATAAAGTAATATAAAAATGACACACTAGTTCCTGTACTCTGTAATGTTTTAAAGCTTCTTTTTACATCCAAATATGCAATTATATATCTGTGACATGGTTATATCTTGAACACTGAGGGGGAAAAAGTTTTCTCACCTCTATTCACTGGCTCTTGTTTGACAGTTGTTGCTAGGTATTAGTATGAAATTCCTGATACCTACAAATTCCGTGAGTGCAGAGAATTGAAGGTAAGGACTGAAGGTCCAGGAGGGTAGCTGGTGCAATAATATGTTTGCTGCCTATATGGATTTTAATTTTGTTAATCCCACCAAAAGCATTCAATAAGTTGGTAGCATAACACACACAGTAAATTCTATTTCCCTGATGTAGCAATTCAGAAATTTCATCTGAGTTGTGTCCTATAATAATGTTCTGTTTTTCAATAGATGCAGGAATAGTAGCAAGAGGTTCCTCTGAATTATGTCCGGCCATGTACTCTACTATTTCATGATTCCCACAGCCTCATACCTATTTCTGTCCCTGCAATAAAGTGCTGAAAAACAATAGAGTGAATTTACCTTTCCTGCATCTAGCCAGAAGAATCAATTTCTTGAGCAATGTTCTTCTGAAACAAGCCCTTTTTTTCATGCATAAAAATTTCAATAAAACATATATATTAAAAGTGTGTGTTACAGGCTGTACAAATCTAGGTAGACAGCTCTTATCAGGTGAAGGAAAGAACAACCGTCACATTCCACAGAAGCCTGCCTCGCTGGAAATGGGATTGATGGTGTTTTTGATGACAAGGTAGAGAAAGAAAACATCTCGCTGAACAGAAAGTACTTTCCCATGGAAAGCTGGAATTGTACTATTTTGAGTAATGCCCTATTTAAACACAGGGACACCCTCACTCTGTCACTCACACAAACGTGATTTGCATGTTTTGATGGCTTGCAAATCTGTTTCAGACTACAGTAACGTCTTACAGAAGATGATTCAGAAGATTGTTATATTTGCATATTTTTCCATTACTGACACTGAAGGCTTCCAGGGGCCATCGGTTTCAAGACTACAGCCTGTACAGAGAGCCTGATCAGCAAAAAGAAAAGGTCCCAACATCTATTGATGTCATTCTTCTTTGAATGCAGAGCATAACTGAGTCTGCCTGAATGTGCCCTTGTGGCCAGGGAATGTTTTAATTTTCTTATAAGGAAAATATTTTTTCTCCTGAAGAGGACAGGTTTTAAGATTTTACATCAACAGAAGACAATGAAATAGTTTATGTTCCCGAACATG